>NW_024573927.1:724725-1299522 GCF_900044065.1 Fusarium mangiferae
ATAAAAGTTAAATTAATATTTATTAATTAAATATATATATTAAAGTATATAATTAATTAACTTTATATTTAAGAACTATAAATATAATAATATTAATAAAAAAGTAATAATTTTAACTTAAAAATAATTAATTTTATAATTCTTTTTTCTTTTTATCTTTTTCCTTTTTTCTTACCTCTTTCCTTTTCTTCTTACTTTTCTTTCTCTTACTTATCCCAAATAACAGCCATGCATTTAACATCGCCTCTTTACACTATTCTCTTGCTCTGCACAGCTGCAGCTGCAGGTTCCTGTCACCTATCATCTGCAAAGATCGCAAGATGCATTGAGAAGCCGTCTATCAACGCCACAGCGCATAACTACCCAGGCTCTCCTTTATCAGCTCACAGCACAACTTATCCTTACAACGTCACCTGTCTCAACGATGTTCCTGTTGCTGCATCAGCCTGCAAGTCCACTGATCCTGACGAAGCTCTTGCATGTGCGCGCAAATTCATCGATGCCATCGACGAGCAGATCAGCTTTCTCTATGCTCGTCGTTTAGGCTATGCTGCAGTCGCAGGAGCAGCCAAGTTCAACAATGGCACGGCCTTGAATGACCCCACCAGGAACCAGGCCGTTGCTGCCGGAATGGCTGCCAGGGTTCTCAAGTACGGAGGCAGCGAGGAGACTGGCAGGATCATGGGTGGCGAAGGATGTCAGATCTATGCCAGTCTTGAGTATGAGGCTCAGCAAATTCAGAACTGCGGTGGAAAGTTGAACGAGACCTTCGAGAGGGTCTGCAAGTGAGGATCTTCACCATGGGCGTAAACAAGGACGATGCGAGACAGTCTGAGGGAAGCAACGAGATGCCACTGTCAATATGGAAAATAGGGTTGATTCGGATGTTAGTGCGAATTTACCTGAGTCTATAAAATTCTCATCACACGAGTCCATGCGGCGGTCTGGCCAATTGAGCAATCGCTTTAACTTTGAGACATCTCTAACTGACCGTTTTCAGGAAGGTGATTTAGCAATGACATGTTTGTAATTTCCCATGTTACAATCGCTTGTTTCAGTAAACTTTAATAAAGTGTCCTCGGCAATTGTCTACCGTAGCCTTGAGTTTAAAACATCCTTCTCGGCGTTATGCCGTCGGCACGACGACCGGTACATTGTTGCATACCGCCGTTTTTCTTAGACCCCTGAAACGTTTCTCGAATACCATCATGGTTTATTACGAGCTGGCTCAGAATGGTTGTTGTTTAGACCATACCGGCATTTGTTGATGTCAGGTCAGGGCACTATGCTAAATTGGAATTTAGCGCATTCCTCCGTCCCTGCATCGGAGATTCCGCCTTCTCGCGGTCATAGAAGCGGGATATACCGGCCGGGTCCAGTTCCGAGTAGATCGCTGACACAGTCAATGATGTCGCGAAGAACACTGCCTGTGGATAGCCTCATGTCATAAGGCTATTTTGTGCGTCGTGAAACACTTTATTCATATGGCCGCCGTTGGCGCTATCAATTGAGAGACTCATCTTACGTCGTATGAGCTGGGCTGCCCAAACGTTCGGGGAGTTGCTACGGTGGGTATATATGCTTCGTGATTATCTATACGGGTAAAGCCAATTCAAGAAGAACAAGAACTTAAAGTTGATTTCAAGGTTTGAGAAGCGGTGATGTTTATTTTAATAATGTTCTTCGCCCCTGTACTCAAGGGAGCCTCACTCCCTTCAAGGCTGAGACATTGAAGCTCTCCATGGCAGACACCATACCATCCCTTTAAGGGAGGATACTGAGCCAAGCAAGGGGTGTCTTGGCCACGATGACACATTGAAGATAATTCTTCAGCGACTGGCGATCTCTCCATGAGCCTTGGTCCTGTGATCATCCTGTTCTTACTCGCGCTTGAACGACATCTGCCCTTCATGTCTTTGAGCACGATATCACACACTCATTTGAACCATGATGGTACTCAATCGCTGTCGTTGTCAAGCCGACATGGCCATGCTCAAGGTCGCAGCATGGATGTTACGGCGTCGACTCTGCACCGAACCAGTCCTCTCGATCTAGACTTCGCTAAGATTCGACCACTCATTAAATCGGGAACGTACCTTGAACCAATCGACACAAATGTCCGCACCTCAAGCGATGTTCAGGCCGTTTCTCCAACTACACCAAGTGATCCATCAACGTTGAGATTCTCATCGAACGCTGGCATCATTGAGCATTACTCGCGGGCTTGGAATACTCAAGACAACCAAAACGATCGAATAGAGCAGGACTTCTCCGAATTCGAGCAACTGATTGGCCCAACAGCCGGCCACACTCCACGGTGGCCATTCATCAATGATGAAAGCCTAAATACACCGGATTCTGCAGATTCAGAGCCCTTATTTTCACCCTCCCGTATTCCAACGACGAGGCCAAGGCCAATATACCAAATCCATGAAGGTCTTGAAGATCTCGCCGATCTATATGTTCCGCCACTTGACTCAGTGCCCGAAGCTGGCGAGGTAGAAGCACATCTTCCACGACCTCCTCCGACATCTCGAATCAGCCACGCCAAGGTCATGACAGCGGCCGAGTTCGAAGCTCTCCAAAAGCGCAAAGCCCGAGAAGAAGCTGAGAGGCGCTTCTACGGCGGTGAAGAAGAGGAAGACGACAAAGTAGACTACGAGTGTATAGACGATACCGAGGCTGTGAACAGGCAAAAAGCGCAGCGTAAGAAGCAGCAGGCGTATCTCGATGGCGGTTATCGACAACAGATGATGAAGAGTACAAATGGACCTGATCTCCCACCATTGCGCTCTCACTCGCGCATCTCTTCGTCGTGGTCCATGAAGTCGTTCAAGACGTTTCAAGGTTTGCGAGAAGATATCGTCCCAAGGCATGACAACGAAGATGAAGATGAGGATGTGCCTTTAGCACTTCTGCAGATCCAGCGAAGATCAGGCAGCAAAGCTCCATCCGTCATTAACTTCGGTCACACGAGGGGAGAGTCCATCTCGCAGCTCCTACCAATTAACAACATCAGACAAAACTCACGAATACCAATGCCTGAATTTGCAAGGAGTCTTCCGCAAGATATCTACCCAGGGCCCCCACAAACTGCCTGGCCTATGAACAACCAGCAACGCATTCCAGGTGGTTTGGTCGGCGTGATAGCGAGCGAAGAGCGCGCCAAGAAGGCTCGCCGTGTGCCCCCGAGCACCGGCTTCCAACCTCTGCCCGACACCAACGAGGCTTTCAATTGGGGACAGCCGGTCGGAATAGCGCATTCTTTTGGCCTGCCAGGGGCGCAGACCCCGATGGCCTTCTCCAGGCCTCAAACTCCAGTTGCTGTCCCTCAGCTGCCCCCACTCCATTCCAATCAAGAAATGTTCAACTTATTGCAGGCTCAGACTGAGGTTCTGAGGTCCATGGCGACTATGGGCCAGAGAAGCAACCAACACTGGAATGCCTTTTCGTCTCAGCAGCCGGTCATGAACATGGGGCCACCCGGTGCCGGGTCGACGTATGCGCCGTCTCAGTACGCGCCTTCGATCTATGCGAAGTCGAACTACGCACCCTCAAATTACGCCAGATCTGCTTATCAGCAGCTTGGGGGATATGCAGCGTCAGTGGCACCGTCAGAACGCAACACCGTTGGTCTTCCAAGTCGTTACAGACCAGTTTCCAAAGCTGTGAACCAAACACTTTCGGCAAAGGCAACCAAGAACGACGAAGCAATGTCTCTCAGTAACTGGGACAACAATAGATCTAACATTCCTCGTACCAGTGTTGCCATCGAGCAAGATAGCACGGATGATGACGACGATGATGCATTCTGGAGAGCGAAAAGGGAGAAAAGAGACAAAAGGAGAGCGAGGTTCATTCAGGAGAATGATTTAGGAATTAAGGCAGAATGGATCAGCTAAAAAGGAGATACACATGCATAAAGATTTAGAGGGACACAATAGAGCATAAAGGAGAATATGGAATGGGTTAGGATATCATAATCGTGGATAAAATAGTAACCTGATAGAACTAATGATAATAATTCTCTGACCAAAGGCTACAGCATAAACAAATGCCGCTAAGATGAAAACCTAGATCATGACTCTTTTACCGTCATTAACCTTGCAATTTGACATACGAAGTTAAGTCGTCTTGGTGGATGCATTGGAGGCATTGTAAACTGTGGAGGATCAATCATCATATATATTTACAGCCTAAAGCTAGACTTTATAGGCAGCACTTAACTGAGTAACCCGTGGAGAAAAACAAAACCGTCAAAATCTATGTCTTTATCTCATTGGAATTTATAAATCACTATACACCATGTCTCATGTACAAGTTGGTCAGCTTAAAGAAAATACAATATCAACTCCTCAAGCTAGATTTTTGCAAGAAACGTTCAAGTCCTACCTCAAAGGGGCAGGTAATGATTACAATATAAAACAGTGTAAATTTATCTTATTCCATCTGACAAAGATTCATCGTACGTCAACGAGAACACTCTACCGCTCTGTTTCCCTGACATCTATTTGTGAGTCTTTATGCGGGCTCCTTGAAGATAGAGTCGAAGTCGAAGTATGCTTGGCCCCGGCATTGGGATATGCAGGCGCTGCGAGCTCTGACGAAGATCTCGACACAGGGCGAGAGCGACCCGTTGGGTCTCCGCGGGCGGTGGCCGCCAACGCGTCTAGCTGTGTCATGGTATCGATCTGTGTGGACGACCTGGACTTCATGAACGAAGCTCTGTCATCAGCCATGAATTGGTATCGTGCATCTGGGTTCTTTCGCCAGAAGACAAGGGCACTCGATACAATGATCATAAGCAGCAGGATCAGGGAGAAAGCGGCGTTGGCGACAAAGAGAACGAGGCCAGTGACGGAGGGACCCATTCGAGGCATACCGAGAACGTTGGTGAAGATGAAGAGACAGATGGCGTTAAGGAAGTTGAGAACAAAGATGGCAATGTTGAAGGAGTTCGTGCTCTTGTCCATGAAGGGACGCATGACGCTGGTGGCGATGAGAGCAGCGGCCTCGATGAGAATTAGGGCGACTGCCTGGGTAACGCCGCTCTTCTGACTCAGAGCGACAAACATGCCCTTGACGAAGATGTAAGCAAGCTGGGGCACGATAAAATAGTAGCCTGTAGCTCGATACTGGATGTACAAGAATCCCCACTTGTTGAGGATTCGCGAGTTCGAGTATAGAGTAACGACCGGGTTGTTGTGTCTCGCAAGTGTGACGATCTTCAAAGCTGCCGCGGCGAGGGTGAGCAGAACTGTGAAAAAGAAGAAGACCGCGAGGACAACGTGTGCAGCCGAATCAACCTGCGTGAACTCCCAGAGGCAGAGGATAGTGATGGGAGGGAAGCCCATGAAGGTGAGTCTCAGCAGAATTCCCTTCAGGATGGTACGCCATTCAGTTCGGAATTCGAGGAAGCGCTCTCGCTTGATCCAAGCCTGCTTTGCACACAGGTCGAGGACGAGCTTGAAAAGGAAGACAAGGATGCAGGCGAAGACAGTAAAAATACCGAAGAAGACAATGGCGGTTAGGAAGAGATTCGTTGTCTCAATATGTGAGCGGAATGCCACGCGCTGGATGCCGTAGACCAGATATGAGCCGGTTTCGAGTTCAATATTGCCTCGTTTCGAGAAGGCGAAGTCACGACGGATCAGAGCTGCAGCACCAGGAATGCTTTCCAAAGACCGTTTCACAACTTGGACCGAAGCAGTAGCGAGATTGTCAAAGAGACGAGCTGGCTTACCCCCTGTAGCACGGTCATACCAAGTGAAGATATCTTGCATCCAGCCCATTCGGATGATACCCATAGACCACTGGAAGTTCTGCGTCCAAGCATCCACGATTGGTGGCATGGTAACAGCGGTAAGTCCGATGATAGCCTGGGCCTGGAAGTAGGCAAAGAGTGACAAAGTGTTGGCGGCAAGATGAGCAGCTGCATTGCCGTAGCCGGCTAGCGAGATGAGTGCTGAAGAAACAAGGCCAATTCCAATGATGATGGCAGTGACCCATTTGACTGAGAGTTGCTCAACGGTTTTGCCAGTGGAGAAATCAGCCTCGACACATGCAATACTCTCGCCCGTGGAGGTCATGTTGATATATGCGCGCACGGTGGCATCCAGGTCAGGAATGCCATACGCGATGCCGGGAATCTGATCCAAGGCATTGCCAATTGGGAAGTTGAACTTGATGTCGATATCACCGGGTGCCATAGGACATAGACTCGACAGGTCGAAGCTAGTTCTGCAAGGGTCGACAACCTCGTGGATGAATTGATGGCCATAGGCTTCGAGTGTAACATCAAAGTTTACATAGCCTTGAATAGACGCCAGAGCATTCACGTTAACGGTTGCCAGTGAGTTGTTTGGTGTGACGACAACGTGAAAGAGACTGGCAGTCAATAGGGAGCCTTGCTGACAACTGTTGAGCGATTTTGACTCGAGAACCCTGCCGGCCATTGCAGCGGGAAATTGGGCGAGCCATGAGAATAAGATGAGAGATGCTGTGAATAGCTTCATGATTGCGGTGGATTAATGCGGTCGGCTACCGCCGAAATTGACTCGATAGTTAAATGCGCCTGCGCGCCTTGAATTGGACTTGAGGCTGTTGGATTATATGCAACAGTAAAATGCGACACTGTGAACCACCATTGTTGATGTTTCGATGATGCGCGCGATGACAGACTTTCGGCTGACGCGGGTAAGTTCAAATGGCGTTCAGGTCCGGAAAATGAAGCGAGAGTGTCGGACACTGTTGAGCCAAACTATGCCTTGACTATCAAAGACGCTTCAGTGATGGAAGCGATCAAGTTGATAGAACTCGTGATGGTTTCAAGTTGATGATTGAAGTCTGTCGGATGGAGAAACAAAGACGGGATGGACTGGACTCGACGGGGTTGGCATGGGAAATTAGAAATAAGCTAACGAGGGGAAACACGCCAAAAGCGGAGACTTGAGCTCGTCTAGCTCTATAATTGGTGCGTTTCTTGTCCGTAAGCATGTTAAAATTGGACGTCGATACGAGGTCTTTGCCAATCACTGACGCATGCGACATCAGATTATCCCGCATCATGGTATTTCCGACCGAATCTCCTCGTATTTACTCGATCTTGTTGATTGAGATGGGTGAGTAATAATGTGAGAAATGTTGGTAGCGCGATGCATTCTACATCAGCATCTTTGCCCTCATCTTATCTCCACCTATTCTCCCTTGACTCTAAGCGTCCATACGTCATGTATGCCACATCGGAGCTGAGCAACTAAAAAATGGTGGATAGGCTGCCTTGGGCTCCACGCTATTAGTGGAAGGTCCTCAATGTTGATGGAAATACAGTGGGGTCATTAGAGGAGTGCCCTAAAATGGTGGTCCCCAGCCCAGCTGCACTGCCCGTGCTGCTGTTAGGATGCGCCGGATTGGTGGTAGCTTGCCTGCACTGCATCATGACTCTCCTACCCTGCATTGGTTCAAAAAACAGAACATCTTTTCCCGCAAACTACCAAGGAAGAATAGTTATAGGGCTGTCACCTGGTCATCTTACATATAGGTAGCTTCATTATTCAGTAAGTGGGAATAAAGTAATTAAGTTTACTTTGACATTAGTGAGGTGCGAATTGGGTTGGTTCACAATGCCGATGGGGACAGTCCATGAATGTTTATCGAAAGGAGTACACAATTGAATCGCACGACTACGAAACATTTTATGAGCGTTGAAGGTCATCATCATGGATTACTTCGGTACGAAAATGAGGGATCATAAAGCTTTGCCGCACAGTTTCGCATTGTGTTGAGGTAACATCCCAAATCAGGGTCTTTCTCCGGCTTTGGCTGCGGTCTTGATGGGACACGTTCTGCCAAAGCAGCCCCGGACTGCATGAAAAACAGGGCATTTATCCAGACAAGTATCCTGACCTAGAAATACACTCTACGCGAACTGCCTGATTGAGTTATCGGATGGTTTACGCGATATCCCTGGACGATATGCCCAATCAGCGACTGCCGTCATGCCTCGGCGCATATCCTCAGCATCTGTACGACCAACAATCAGCATGGCGTGTTCCCTACAAAATGCTGAACGTTCTCCTCACTTGGCTTTTCTCACTCATCTGAGAAATTTGTTCCAAACAAGCGCTACGCCAAAAATCACAGTGCCATGTCATCTCCTCCTGCACCTGTACCAGTCACATCGTCTGAACAGGCTACTCAGACATCTCCGCCAGTTACAGTTATAAATACCCCAGAGCGATCACTTGAGCCGGCTGCTCCCCACCAACCTGAACAAGAAACAGTAATCGACGATGATTCTGCCTTGAGCGCCGGAGTGTATGATTTCTGTGGGGGATTGACGTTAAACCATAACTGACTTTTGCAGCGACTCATCGACAGCATCTGTTGCTTCAAGTATCTTAGAGTATCGAAAGTTTAAGGGAAGGTCGTACCATTCTACCTACCACGACAGTAGCTATCCTATTCCCACTGACGAACAAACTCTCGAGAACTTTGATCTGATGTAAATGATTATTGCTCGGCACCTCCTCTGGCACAGAGTAGCTACTGATTGCATCCAGGCACCACTTTTTGACACTTCTTACTGACGATAAGCTGTATCTGGCACCTATAAAGGACGATGTCCAGGTACGGTGCCATTGCTGAATAGAATATTTGCAGGGCTGACACTTCGTTATACAGAAAGTGCTAGATGTTGGAACGGGAACAGGTAGGTCACAGCTAGTCAACAGAAATACAAGATGCTAATCGGTTTCTTAGGAATTTGGGCGATGTTTGTACCATTTGTCTCCCATGTTATCTCCACTAACTAAACTCACCAGAGACTATGCTGATGAACACCCAAATACCGCTGTCATCGGTACGGATTTATCCGCCGTACAGCCAGACTGGGTACCCCCTAATCTCAAGTTTGAGATCGATGACTGCACTAAGTCTTGGACTTGGGACGCAAATACCTTTGACTTTGTGCATATGCGTTACTTGTTTGGCGCTATCAGAGACTGGACCGCTCTCTTCAAGGAGGCATACAATGCAGTCAAGCCAGGAGGCTGGGTCGAGTCCTGTGAGTCCGAGCCCATGACACATAGCGACGATGGAACCGTAACGGATGACGGATCAACTGCGCTGGGAGGAACCTGGGATAAGATGTTCATCGAGGGAGGCAAAGCCACTGGATGCTCTTTGTCTGTCCTTACAGAAGATCTTCAAATGAAGGCTATGAAAGAAGCTGGCTTCGTGGACATCCAAGAAACCTTCTATAAGGCAAGTTAAGAGTCCCATAGCATTCTGCGCATACTAAACAACCGCCCCTGAACAGATACCATTCGGTTCATGGCCCAAGGACCCCAAGATGGCGGAGATCGGCCAGTATGCGAAGCTCAGCCTGGAATCTGACCTTGTTGGTAAGGCTGTAAGCCGATGAAATTTGACTGTTCAAAGAAGACTGACCTTTGCTCCCTAGGATATTCGCAAATGATTTGGCATGAAGTTCTGAAGTGGCCAGCTGAGGAATATCAGATTTTCCTGATGCAGGTGCGAAAGGATCTTCGGAACAAGAAACTTCACCCTTACTTCAAGGTTCGCTTTGTCTGGGGCCGAAAGCCTGAGACCGAACATAAGTGAGCGTCTCATAATCGTCTGGCCGGGGGTGTTGGTTTTGGAAACTGGTACTGCATATGGCGATAAACAATAGGCTATGAGGGGGAGGCAAGAAAACTTAGGACCTTTGTCCTGAGTGATAAAAAGACTTAGGCATTTAGCATAAGCTTAGTGGACTATTTACTGAATTGTATTTAGCATCCTCTTCCCAGGTCTTATAAATTCTTGCCTCCCGTTGGCTATCTAGATCAGAAAGCCAACTACGGGTTTTTACAGATTACACTCTCACATTTTCCTGGTACTGAGGAGTCTAAGCATAGTGTAAGAGTAAACAGTCTTTTATGATATTATGCGCTTCCTAGTTGCTATTTTACACGCCCCAACTTCTAACCTAGACAAGCTCCAAGGTGCCGTTGAAGTTTCTGATTCTCTCATCAAGGATGATCGAGCTAAGCACCCAGTCTCCGTCACGAGACAGCTCACCCTCAAGTCTCTGACCTCCATCCACCAGACGAACATGTCGGGCGGAAGATCCGAATCCACCGCCACCATGGCGACCACCACCAGGCACCTGGAGTGTCTGCCCAGGATAGATCAGATCAGGGTTGTTGATGCCGTTATGTCGAGCAATTTCCTCAAAGGAGCAATTGAATCGAGCTGCGATGCCTCGAAGGGTATCGCCTTGCTGGACTGTAACGGAAGAAGAGCTACCGTGATGGCCACCCGCGGACCAGCGGAAGCTTCCTCTGTCATTTTCGAGGACCTTGTCAAGGGAAATGGATGTGTGCTGGTAGTCTCCATCCTCGCGCTTACAAGAGGCGTGTAGAACGTAGTCGCCGTGAGCATCGAGTCTGATATCTCGAGACGAGGCGGTGAAGTTACCAGCGTAGTGACCACCACGACGTCGGTTGGAGCCACGAGAAGAACTTCGGCTTCGACTTCTGCTGCGGCGACGATGGTGAGATTCATAACGATCATCGTCACGGCGCTCCTTTCGCCTACTCTCTTCCTCTTCCTCGCGTCTCTTCTCTTCTTCTTTTCGTCGCTTCTCCTCTTCCTTCTTCTCGTCTCTCTCATCCTTCCAGTCTCCAGCGGCGTCTTGCAGCTTGTGACCGCCGAAAGCTCCAGCCAAAGCTCCGACGATGGTGCTGGTCTTGCTGTGTCCAGTGACTCCGCCCATCTTGTGACCACCGAAAGCTCCAGCTGCACCGCCGGCAAGGGCTCCCATTACACCACGCTCACCATCGGGACCATCTCCGCCGTCAAACTGGCTCTGAGGTCCTTGGTTATATGCAGGAGGGCCCTGTTGGTATTGCCCAGGTCCAGACTGTCCACCAGGAGGATACTGAGAGGACTCGGAGTAGTAAGATTGCGAGAGACCTGGGCGGTCTTGCTGATAACCGCCTTGTTGAGGACCACCCTGTTGGTAGCCTCCTTGTTGTTGACCGTACTGCTGAGGACCGCCTTGTTGATAGCCGCCTTGGTCATTGCGACGTTGATCGTCACCGCCATATCCGCCCTGGCCGGGGCCATCCTGGTTATACCCAGGGTTCTGCTGCTGGAAGTTGACGTTGTGGCCGTAGTAAGTCATTTTGATTGAAGATATTTTGAATATCGAGAAACAGATTCTGCTTCATCTGTCGGGAAGCAGCTTATATATGTCAACTGCCGAGGCGGAGGCAAAGATGGTCTTCCCAGCCACAGTTGACGTCTCCATCAACCCTCCTGACCAAACCCAATCGGAAACCCTGAGACTGAGAAATGTGGATTATCACGAGCACAGCCTCACAAGATTGAGTGATGCCACGTATTGTCTGCGGAGGCTTGAGCGACGCTTGGCCCTGTTCTCTCTGGTCATTGCTGTCTTGGCGTTTGGGCCGTTGCGAATGAAGATGCAAGGATTGGTATTTTTAGAACAGAAGCGTCGTCATGTCCAATGGAACACTGCATATTCGGTGTTGCCACCACCTGTCAGAATCCCCAATGAAGAAATCATTGGTTTGTAGCGAGCCTGTAACTTCTGAGTTATGGTTTCAGATGCAGACGCTGTGTATCAGACATGTTTGTTGTTGGCGTTTGGCGTCTTCTGGAGATGCGCCAAGCCCCCAAGCGGTTAAGGCGGCAAATTGCCCAGCATCGGTCTTGTCCGTGCTTTCATGGGGCATTTTGCGGTCTGGCAAGGCATTTTCTAGGAAGGACAACACAGTCGCCCAAAATGATCATACATAGTGTACCTTTGACTCGACGTGGGTGTTGAACGCATGCCATAACTTGCCCCATGTTTGTGAAATGACAAGGTCTGTCCGCCAGAAAGCTTGACTTTTAGTCCCGATACTTTGACCGGCCCACTCAACATTCGTGAGTTCCAAGGCTTCGTATGAATAAAACACGCCAGAAAAGCAGAAAGACTCTTCGCATCTCACCAGAGCAGCCCAGAGCAATAGGCGGGCGCCTATCATATTTCCTAAACACCCGGTTAGCTGGATATTAGAGTATGAGGACACTTAGCGAAAACAATGGCCAATAAGGCACAGGTAGATAGCAACTGAAACTCTGATATTGACCTTGAGTTTGTATATCGTATTTCTCTCTTGAGAAGGGGTATCCTAAACTAGCTAATCATTCTAAACGGTCATCATACGAAATACCATCCTCTTTCCCAACCACATGACAGTAAAGAGAAAGCTAAAGAGACATGAGGCAATACCAAGGATCCATGCGCCTTCTATAGCATAATTAGAGTGCCACTGCTTCGTCGTTGCACTGACTATATCATCAGCGTTGATCAAGTCAACCCCCTCATGATTGAGTGTCCTCCAAACGTAGTTTCTTCGGGATACAGGCCAGCCTGGTAGTTCCCAGTACCTCGACTTCAAGTTCAACTTCTTTGCAAGTTGAATTTGATTAGCCAGCTTCCCCTGTTGTGACTTGCTAAAGTATGGGATGACAGTTCCGATAGCTCTGAAGAGAGATACAGAAGCTGTGTAAAACTCGTTCTCTTCCACTTCGCGACAAAGTGTATCGTTTCTCTCACAGAATCCGGGGTGGGACAGAAGATCCAACGAGGCATCGAGAAATACGTCGTGGTGTCGTCGCCAATTTTGTAGATCGGATCCGATGTTCACATCCCGCCTCTTGCCAATATTGCCGGTTCCGACCACAGTCAGCGGGCCAGAATGAAATGTCTGGTCTGCCGGCGTTGATCCACTATTCTGGTGATATGAAAGATATCCCTTCTGTCTCAAAGGTTCCAGGTGCTTCAGTACCACCGGCCAAGTCTTCTCTGAGTCATCTTTGACATCGATGAATAGGATCAGTGTCTTGTTCGGATGGTTAGCAAAAACACCAGCACGGTGTCTCTGACCCTGGAGTTCAACCGAGAACTGAGGGGAGTTAAAAGAGTCGAGGATCTCCAATAATGGTTCAATGTAGAGAGAGTTTAGGGTCCTCTCTGGTGTGAGATTCCACCAATGATGGCCGACCAAGAGGTCTTCTCCATTCTTGCTGAGCCAAACGTCGGCCTCGACACTAGCACAGCCAACGGATAAAGCCGAGAACAGCGGCCGAGGTCTCAGGTAGTCATTGTGAGAATGGACCATAACTGGAGTAACTTGAGGCGACAGGACTTCAACCCATCTCTTGGCGCTTTCCATAGCATCACCGTACTTCTCGATAGGGTCGGCCAAGGCAAGGCCAGAAGCTTCGAAGGTGTAGACAGCATAGCGCTCGATCACAAATGTCATCAGGAAAAAGGCGATTCTGGTCAAGACGTCAGCCCGTATATGCGACGAAGAGTTGAGTAAGAACCGACAGGATCAGACATGCTCCAGCAAAAGCAGCGAGAAACGGACTCAGCCACTTCCTCCGGCCTCTTATACATGGCCTTCTTCGCGAAGAACAGCATGTTGTGTAGGGTTTCAAGTCATCTTCATTCGTCGGACTCGTTGGCCGAAGAGGTCGATACTCAATATCGTCCTTGTCAGTCTGGCTACAAAAGTAGCCTGAGAAATTCATGATTCCTGCAGGTGAGGCAAAGAAACACGGACAGCATAGACACTTGCTATGACTGTAACATTTTCCGCCGGACGAGGGCGCATCTTGATGTATAAGAATTAACGAGGGCAATGCGAAAATTGCCCGCAAAGTGCCGAATTGATCATGCGGAGGCTTCTGATCTACGGCTAGTTCCCGGGTGGCCGTATTACAGCTGGTCTACATCCCACGTGGTTCCACCATGAGACTCTTCACCGACCAATCCAATTCATCAGTTCAACCACGAAGGTTTAGTTTGGACAATAACTCAAGCTTCATTCAAGCTTTTTGAGGATCGGCTGTGGCAGATGGCTTGTCTAGACTATTGAGATGAATGCGATAAGCACACGTGTATCGATGAAGGGACGCGATGCCTCACGCACGAGTCAAACAAAGAGGAGGTTGCATCGCAGGAATCTTCATTGATAAGACCAACTGAACAGACTTGACTCAGACAGAATTAGCTTATAAATCTGCACTACCTAGTCAGCCACCTCTGCTATGCAGTCTCTTCGGTACTGCAAGCATATACTGGAAATCTCACTTTGCCAGAGACAATCTAGTACAGGTATATACCGTAGCTACACCCTACACTAACACATACGACCAAAGGTAGTGGAAAATACGGGATCCCGTCCGCTCTCCTATAGTCAAGCCACTAACCGGCGGATTAGTAGTTGGGTCGGTGATGACCAGCGAATCCCCGCTGTTGTATGTTATTTTTGCCGAATTTCCATTTTTACGGATACTTAAACGATCTCAATTCAACACCTGACGATGTATATGTAGCGAGATAATGAGTATGTCGGTGTAATACATAGCTCCCCGTTATGGCTTCGCTTTTACCGCCAGGCCGCCAGCTCCTCTAATTCCACTGATACTGGTTCCTCCCTTCGATCTATGCCGCTCCTAAATGTTTGCCTGTAAACCAGCTTTTCCTTACCTCTATTGTTGTTGAACCCAAGAAGAAGCTGTCTTACCGACAACGACTTGATCATTATCTTGATCTCATCTGAGGATCAAAAGCATGCCCTCCAGACATACTTTAAAGTTATCGATGCCATCTTGTCTGACTCGAGACTTCCGAATGTTGAACGGCCACACATTTACTCCGCTTCATCATACCACATGTCGCCCTTGACATTCATTTTACACACGATCTTCTTTCTCTGGATCATCATGACAGCATCGACATGAGCATCACCACCTGTCCATCTTTTGTATCTCTCACCATCAACTCACTCAGAGCTGGGACCAGCAATCATGCCTCCATTCCATCCCAATCTATCTGCGTAAGAACGGTTCTCCTTGTGCTTTCTTGATGAATCCCCGCTGCAGCAACTGGGTCAGGCTGCTGACCGAAAGCAGCCTTTTCACGTGTTTCAATGACATGATACATTCAACTGTGGTCTCAAGATCAGTTTCTACCTCGCCCTAACCCGTGAGGCACATGGGCTTGGTTCTAGAGATTCGCGGTTGAGTCAAATGCTATCGGTACGTTGAGACCGCCTTGCTCTCCAGTATTCGTCATGACTAAGACGCTCATCTTAACGATGTTTCCCAGAACGCCACCCGTCTGATAGCTCCGACCTGGAACCATAGGCATTATGGCTCTTATTAGTGGCAGTGTCATATGTAGACCAATCAACTGCCAGCTGTCGTTTACGTTCGCCTGTTACGAATCACTACACTTTTATAGCGCCAGATCGCCACCGCTAGAGCAAATGCTGGTTGAGAATTCATTCCTCAGATGTCTTCCATTTCTAGCAACCATAAGCCGGGCCAATATCTTATAGAACAGAACAATTGCCTGTTTCGTTACAGTTGGTCGACAACGAACTGCATACACGTGACTCATAGGACTTTAGGCAGCAACCCCGCGAGATGTCGTATATATATGTCAGCTTTGCCCCCAAGACTTTCATTATTCAACAGGTCCCATTATCAACTTCCATTCTCTATTAGTAATGCCAAGCTACTCGAGTGACCAGTTCCTGAAGGATTGGCGGTACGCCATCAAGCAAGACTTCACTACATCTCAAGGGAACCCATTCCCATATGCTGAGAACGGCAAACAGCAATGGGATGATGAGATCAAGAAGGTTACCCTTGAAAGGCAGCCACATACCGGTTCTGTGAGCAGCAATGGAAAGTATCTTGCTCTTGGAATCGACCATTTCATCCATATTATCGATACCCAGAGCTGGAATACCATTGCAGTTCTGAGGGGTCATACAAACAAAGTTGAAGCCCTGGCATTCAGAACCGACCGCTCAGACGTGCTAGTCTCGAGTGAAGAGCAGGTATACGACGACTCGGGGAATTCTGAACCACCTAAGATCATTCTATGGAACATCGAAGAAGAAAAGTCAGCACCGAGACTGAGTGACGATCAGGTACGAAATGCCAGTCAGGCCGCTCTTTCAGCTGCTGCAGACAAGTTGGCGGAAGCCGGTATCAATCTAAGCAAGGACGAACTCCGCCATCTAGATGTAACTCTCGGGCCTGCTGTCAGTCGCACTGTCTCCAAGCACATCGCGGCGAGTAAAATGACCATAGAAGGCCGACTACAATCAGCTCTCGGGTCTCAAATTTTCAGCCCTTCAGGAAGCTGGATGACATATTTGCCTGGAGAGTCACCTGTCTCGAATGGAGATGATTCATGGGATATTCAGATCGTTTCTTCTGACGATCTTTCCAAGGGGCTGGTTCTGAAGGGCCATACCGATGTAGTCATGTGGACAGGATGGAGCCTCGATGAATCAGTCTTTGCTTCTGTGTCATGGGACGAATCGATCCGTATTTGGGATGCTATTACGGGGGAGCAAAAGTACAAATTCAAGACCGAGGGGCAGAACTGGGCAGGTGTTTTCAGTCCTGACTCGAGCTACTTCGCAGCAACGGACGGACTAAGCAACGTGTGGGTTTATTCCCTGGCTGACGGAGGGCAGCACTGGGTATACAAAGGGCAACGATCTGATCGCTGGAGAAGGACTCTTGCATGGCACCCAACCAACCCGTGGCTTGCTGTAGGTGGAGAGAGCAATGGCGAGCTACTTCTCCTTGATATTAGTAAGAAGATCTTGCTACAAAAACGACTATTCTCTACAGATGCTTGTCCAGTGGACAAGGAGTCTCGTGATATGATGGAAGACTTCGCTGGGACGTTGGAAACGAGGTTCTTCGACGGTGGAAATAAGCTTGCAGTTTGGGCATTCGGTGATTGGAGTATTGAAGTCTACGACCTCAAACAGGAAGTTAAGTGGCGGTTTGCAAGAGGTGGCACAGAAGATGGGCCAAACGCTGGCAAGTGGAGGAACGAACAGGGCAAGGTCACTAGCAAGGGGGGTTACGAAATGCTGGCTTAGGAGGACCACTCGAAGGGTTCCCTATTTCTTGCCAGTATCGACTTCGATGCTGTCCGTTTTTGGGAGGTACCGCTGACAGCTTGAGCCTATTGCGTGAGTGCATAGCATATGAGCTGGCTCAACACCAGCCATCATGTCGATATCCGCCTATCTTCCATTCATAATAGGCTGACTGAAGTCCCTAAACACAATCATGGAGGTTTAGCACTGTTTGGCTGCAACCAGTTGATTTAATCTAGCTATAGGATAAAAAAGTGATGAAAAAGACGGATTTCTCCATAAGATTAGTTAGTGCTCGCAGAAGTTCCAATTCTGAGCCCGCTGTCTGAGGCTGTCGCTGTTTACGACCTTTCGTTCTAATATCAAATCTTCTCTGATCTGTCTTGCTTCATCTATTCCATATGGAAAGTCCACCTTCTCAGTTATCATATCCATAATTTCACTAGGAAGGCAATTGAGCGGTTCTGACTCTCTGAGCTCATCCTTCCACCAATGCTTTTGCTGAGGGGGCACGTTGCCTGTCGAGATGATCGGGATGACTGGGTCAACAAGAAATAAAGCGACGATCTTGCGATACCCTGGGCGCGTCTTGTCGGCCAACTCAAAAGGTTCAACTCGGTGCTGATAGATATTGGGGAAAAATAAGGCTCGACCTTCTGGTGTCATGACGCTCCCGAGATCCTGCATCTTATCCCCTTTAGTTTTGATGGCAAAGATCGCTTCAATACCATGGTGGTCTCCCTGAGAGTAACTAAGCCTATCTCTAAGGTTGTCTCTATCCGCATGAGTACGGAAGGAAAGACGAGACTCGGTGATGTTATCGCTGTCGTAGTAGAACAGAGCCGTGGCGCAGATATGTTCGTTGAGTTGCCCTTCAACATGCCATGAGCCACCATCATACATGGGTTTCTCAGGAGTCAGATGAATGTTTGCCATCTTGACAATGACTTGAATTTGTGAGGCATCGTTGAAGAAACCTTCACTTTTGAAGTGGGATGCATTCAGGGGGTATGTTGCATCCTCCAAGGGTTCTGGGCATTTAATTTTGTGGGTTTCTGACCACCATTCCCTGTTCAATCGCTCTCCCTCTTCAAAGACAGAACTAGTTTCCGAACCACTGTCATAATCCTCACCTTCTGCGAATGATCTACTACTTGGATAGCAGCCGTGCATCTTCGCACAGATCTCGGGCACGTTGCATGTCCACTTGACTTCGTGAACGGTTCCGAATCTCTTGAACCTAAACTCCTTGCGAGCTGAGCGGCAGACAATATCCCAAGCGGGAAGGGATTTCGCAATAAGCTCTTCAATGAGGGAATATACGGCTTTGTACCGGATGGGGTGAAGATTGTTGATATAGCTCTTGATTCGTGGTCGACCACCTGTCAGATCAACATCGCATGGAAGCCACTGGTATCGTAGTGACAAAGCTCTCTTGTCGTTATCTTCAGTGAAAGATCGAATTCCACCTGGCATTCTGAGATGAGGCCTTTCAGGCTCCGGGATGACTTTTCCCGAGCCACAACGATCAAGGCACTTGTCTAGCGTTACATATTTGTCGCAGACAATTCGAGATCGGCCAAACACTAACGGCCAGAGTGAGGGATGAACAAGGTCCAGAACCATTTCGTTGCTTCCCGGATGCCAGTCTCGTTGGGACCCAGGGACGTCTTCAAGTAATGCAGCCGCAGCTCTGAGCTTCTGTGTCAACTCATTGGAGAGAAGCGCGTCAGACTTGATGGCACAAGAGGAAGATTCCATCACCGGGATTAGCTTCATTTGTTCGTAAATCTTAGCCTTTGTCGCAAGATCCTTGAAGCACTGGAAAGCGTCAGTTAAAAGATATCATCAGTCCTTTCTATTGGTGCTCACCATATCTACCATCTGGCTTGTGAAGTCACCATTTTGCTGATAGCTTGCCCATGGCATTTGTAGGGCTTCTTGCTTCCATTTAGAGACAATATCAGTTTTCAAGACTTTCTCCCACCAATGCGGCTTGTTTGTGATGTCCTCCTCTAACTTGAGCATACACACTTCACGATTCATGAGTGTTCGCGATTTCCAATCTTCTTCATGCAAGCCAAGGAGGAAAGGCTGACGCTTCTTGCTGTCTATGCCGAAACTCAAGGGGAGACCATACCCTGGAAGCCTGAGAATACCATCTCTCTTCTGAGCTCAACCGGGCGAGTTAGCTTCTGATCTATGTATTGCCCTGATGAGCCAGGTCACTGAAGATTATGGACCTACCGCTGTGCCGTTCAATAGCCTATGTAACCAGAAACGCTCAATATCATTTCTGCTAGAACTGTCATCTGCTATGTGCTTGCCGACCAGTTCGTGGTATTTTGCGTGTACTACTTCGATAGTGGGCATAGACTCTTCAAATCCGTCAATCCAGGCAATCAATTGAGCGATTTCTTGGCTAATGACAAGTTCTTCATCATCGTCCACATAGTCTGAGTCTTCCCACTCTTCGAAAATGCGAGTGTAAACGTACTCATCACCAACCCTTTGAATGGAATAGCGATGCATCTTGAAGGCGGGCAGAGCTTTTGTGGCGAAAGTGATAGAACGTTGCCCTCGCGGTTGTGGATTCCATGTTCATCGTCGCTTATTATGGGTTACCTACGCATTGCTAACCCTGCGCTTTGACCAGACATGGCTCAGCTCATCCGCGAATACAATGCCGTTACATTGAAATAAAACACTACAGTTTTCCGTTATTCCAGGATAGCAAGATTACTAAGCTTGTATGTTCCAAGACTGGACTGTTGAGTCTGTCATGAGTGACTTGATCTTGAGATGCGAGTGCTCTCTGTGGCTATGGGAAGGCGCAGCAGAGTGGGTGGGGAGCAACTGGTAATAATCAAGGGTGTCAAAATAAACAGGTAGGAGAGCGGGCTAGTTAATACTGTGCTTGCCTAGGTCTTTTAGTCACCGATGCGGCCCAAGCGGGATAACATTTGCTCCGCTCCGTCGGACATTCGTTCATTACTGGCCGTCTCAGATCGTCCAACAAATTTCCGTATTACGACAAAGCTTCGTAGCAACTTGTCCACTCGTTTTTGACGCATTTATGGAGACTTTTGCAGTCTCGCGACAGAGCCAGCGAAACGCGAGCTCATTCAACGGACGGTGCTGATTGGCCACAGTACCCCGAGAATCGAGCGAGATGAGGTTCAAGGCTGAAGTTGATGATGGGGATTGCGAATTCAGCGAAGGCGATGCTCAAGACTTCAATTGAAGATCAATCTTATATAAGTGAATGATGGAAACCCCCCCAGTGCGTTCTAATTCATCATCACTCAAGCGTTGTACCAAACATTCACTCAGCACATCAACCTAATTTGACACCACCCTCTACCATTAACTCACCAACACAATGGCCACTCATACCATCCGCAAAGTCGTGTACTCTGCCTACGGCGGTCCCTCCAACGTGAGCGTCGTCACAGCTCAGATCCCCCCTCCAGCGAAGAACGAAGTCCAGGTCGATGTCATCTACTCAGGCTTCTCTGGCGCCGACATCCAGATGCGACTTGGCACATACCCCATGCAAAAGGCGGCACCTTTGACACCCGGCTACTGCTTCGTTGGTCGCGTCAGCACTAATGGGGACAAGTCCTCCAAATTCCGCCCTGGTCAGCTCGTTGGCGCTCTTAGCGTGTACGACGCTGAGGCTCAGAAGATCAATATCCTCGAAAAGTACCTGATCGCCATTCCTGAGCGAGTTGATATGCAACAGGCGGTTGCTGCTTTTCTTGATTGGAACACCGCTTATGGCCTTGTTCATCGCGCGACAAATTTGGTTGGCAAAGGCCAGCGCGTCTTCATCCATTCCATCAGTGGCGCTGTTGGCTATGCCATCATGACCCTGTGCCTGCTGGAGGGCGCTGAAGTCTACGGCACTGCTTCAGAGCGCAACCATGAGTCTCTTCGCCAGCTCGGAGTAACACCCTTTACCTATGCCAACAAGAACTGGGTCAGCGAAATGAAGCAGCGCGGCGGTGCACACGTAGTCTACGATCCAATTGGCTTTGAACACTACAATGATTCATGGGACATTCTCATCACCGATGAGCCCTCTCGTCTTGTTGGTTTCGGTGGTAACATGAACATCCTCCAGGGCGATGACGCCAAACCGCGATCGCAGTACGTCGGAATGGCCAAACTTCTGGCCAAGAACGGCTGCTTGTTCACCAAAAGAAGCACCTCGTTCTACTATATTGACCGCGATCGCGCGACATTCATGGAAGATCTTCAAGCCGTCATGAATCTCCTCATTGATGGAAAGGTTGAGGTCCCGATCAAGAAGGTCTGGGATTTGGAGAACGTGCGGGAGCCCCATGAGACTTGGGGCAAGGTCCCTGGGATGGGATCATGCTTGATCCGTGTTGACCCCAATGCTCCTTGAGCAGGTAAAATTGATGGCTATAGGCGACTGTTATCATTTAGTTCATAGCATTTTCTTGGTAGATTGCCCTGTATACGGATTTCGCTTTTTGCTTCAAATGTTGACCTGCCGTTTGTCTACTGTGATTTTAACCTTGAAGCGTTCTTAAAGTAGAAGCGTCAATGGCGCCCAAATAGCGATGGTACTGGGCCAGTTCCAGGCGCTTTAGCGCTACAGTGCCTCGCATGGATTGCCCTTTACGGGATCAGAGGCTTCAAACTTCACTAGCTACTCCCCACGACAAGATCTGAGCCGAACAGAATAATAATCACCATGACTTGCAAGTCAAAGACAGATTTTCTTACTGGCTACCAGAATTAGCGCCGCCAAATTCTTGTTGGCTCTCGAATGAGCTTCCGTTTTGGGCCTTCTCACCAAGCATGCGAAGCTATATATAAATCTCTTCAACCAGAAGCTCGACATGAATGCAAAGTATTATATTCTTCTCGAATAGCTGAGAAATCGGCTTGAACTTTCCAATGGCAGGTCTCAACGCTGTTCTCTTGATCACGGGGGCTTGGCACGTCCCTGAACACTACTACAAACTCATTCATGAGCTGGAGAACCATGATATAAGAGTCATCTGCGAACGTCTTCCAACAAACAATAACGTTGTGCCGCCAAACAAAACAATCCAAGATGACATAGACTTCATCAAAGGCATCGTCTCTAAGGAGGTTGCTGCAGGCACGCATCTCACTGTCATTGGTCACTCGTGGGGAGGCATGCTTGCTTCTGCAGCTTTGGCGAATTTTGCTGCTTCGCCCGGGTCAAAAGAAGGAGGTGTCACTGACGTGATCTTCATTGCCGCCTTCATTCCTTTGGAAAATGATTCATTGGCCGGTCTCTTTGGTGGAAAGCTTCCTCCTGCGCTTGTCCCTGAATCTAACGGGACTCTTGTGCCGACTGATCCCATTCATCTTTTCTATCATGACCTGCCGGAGAAGGAAGCTCAGTGGGCCAAGAGTACAATGGTAGCTCATGGTACAGATGTTCAATACGCTCCAATCGATTGTGAGAAAGTTGCATGGCGTGTCATTCCGCTGGCTTATATCATTTGTGAGGAGGATCAAGGATTGCTCAGCTTTTTGCAAGAGGGCATGATTGCAAAGGTTGAAGAGCAGGGGGTTACCGTTCAGAAGTATCGGTTACCCTCCTCTCATAGCCCTTTCTTGAGTATGCCCAAGAAGCTTGCTGACATCGTGCTGGGGTTCATGAACTCACGATAAATGTCAGAAAATGTACTTATCTACCTGCTCGGTTTAAGTCAGGTCCGGCAGTCACAAGCAAATTGTAGTAAACTCAGCAGGAGACCCCTTCATATTCCTTTCAGAACCCTTGTTTTTCAGATGAATGGCTTCACAACCGAGTCTGATTTTTCACTACGAGCAATGTGATGGTCGCCTCCTAGTCTTTAAGTCAGTAACGCAAGAATACGGTGAGAGAATTGATGCAATTAAAAGCATCAGTTGCGTTTATGAGTATTATTTGGTTCATGACACAGGAAATCAAGCCTTGAATGTGCTGGCTTGACGTTTGCCACGTGGATGTTGGGGGATTCGATGATACGTAGCGAACAGCAACGTCGTTCGCACTATTTTGTGACAAATATAAAACATAACAACAGCAAAAAGCAGAAGAGTATGTTTTCATGACAGGTATTGCTTCGGTGGCCCTTATTCAACCGTATAAGAGCCTAATAAGGATGGGAGGCTCACGAGAACAGGCTCACGAGTTCGGAGAGTCATCAAGCAACTACTAATAACTTCCCAGCTCAGCTAACATTTGAGATTAATTAATGCAGACGGGGAAAAGATATAGATGCGCTTCATCTACCCATAGAACTAAAACCACTCTCACGTCCATACCTTCCAAGCTAGTATAGCAAAGCACCTTCGAATTCTAGCTAGACACTCAAACTCACAAACATACACCGAAACCCTTGCCCATTATGTGCCACATAGTCTACCGTGGGCTCAAATTTGGGCACTGTAAAGCGACCAAGGCTCCAGGGGAAAAGACCTTCCAGAACTGCCAGCGTGCCTTCATTCAGGACAAATATCCTAAGCGATGCATTCCTGGAGAGGAGTGTGAGAAAACCTCTAGTACTCATTACAAGTACTTCACGTGCAAAGGGTGCCGGGATGCCTTCTTTGAGCTTTGGAACCAGGACCTTGTCGTAAAAGTAGAAGTCGATTCATACGAATACTGGTTTGAAACTGGAGGCTCTGCTACCTGTAATGACCCCTATTTGGAGCTATAGCGATGCTGGAAATTGAAACGCTCTGTTGAATACCTTTAGAGGAAGCAGCGGGTTTAAGGTGACGATGAGATCTAGGCAGTCAAGTTTAGGAGGGCCGAGTGGATTCTGGAGCATGCAAATGCTCACTAGAGAGGAGAGACTCTTTGACTTTCAGAGAGGTAAGGACCGAGAGAGGTCAAAGTGTAACACAGATTCTTAAAAGAAAAATAGGTTGGAAATTGAAGGTTGGTAGACTGCAAGTAGAGGCCTATCAGCAGAACCATTCTTGCCATCATTCTTGCCATCCACATAAACGAATGTCACTTGCTACCATTTCGTTTGATGAAGATTATCATTCCAGAAGTAAATACAAGGAACATTGAAAAATAAAATGAATCATAAGCCATACTTCTACAGACCTGTATCAGCTGAACAGAGTCATAGGCCTTGCCGTTACTAACTCATTAGGTGACATGATAGCACCAACCAAGGCTATAAGCTACTTGAATCATGAGATTCATAGAGCGAGCCACTGATTCTTGAGATGCTGCAAACTAAAAATACAATCCAAGGATGATGATACACCCTAAGCATAATGTGTTGTTGTCTTGCAGGGTGTTTCCAATGCTTTTCTCCTGGTTCAATTCGTCCAATATCCATTACGGTACAGAGGCATGAATACATGGCTATGGCGCCCTCAAGAAAAAAATCAATATGCTATAATAATTCAATGTCAACTATCGGTCGCTGAGGTTGCAGAGGCTGTTCTATAATCAGGAGGCAGGGCTCCACCTTGCTGGGTATGCGGTTGCAACGGAGTCCGGAGCGCCGTGCGATATGTCGGAACTTTGCTAAGTTCAGCAAATTCTTCTGGGTCGGTAGATACAGTTTCGGATGAGCTGCGAGATGGGTTGTGGCTCTGGCTTGACTGTGATGATTCTAATGTGTTGGAGGTCTCGTATGTCTGACTCTCATTCGAGTCTGTGTGGTGAGGAGTGCTGGTACCAGACCCGTCTCCCTCGCCCTGGTAATTACCTTGGCCAGGAATCTGCCATTCCTCCAGACTGTCGTATAACTGGTCGAGAATGTGTTCTCCATATACTGGCGGTCCTATTAATTCGCTTGGTGGTCCTTGTGTAGTAGGGGCTTGGTCGATCAAGTTGCCTTGGTCGTCAAGAGTGATGGACGGTGAAATGAAGATGTTGACTGGAATACCCAAGTCAAGCTGAGAAGTTAGCCTTTGCGCTATGTACCTTGAAAAGGGTTGACTTACATGCGAGACATGCCCGTCCTGATTCCGAATGGGTATGTGTATCTTGAGTTTGTGATAGACCCTGATGCCTTGTGTGTCTATGTCTTGAATGCATAACATGAGTGTCGAGCAGACATGGATCAACAAAGTCGACTACTCGGTTTCTATACCGACCAAAGCCGCTGTATTCGGCGGCTCGATAGTTCTCGAAACCCGATTTACACCACTGGTTAAAGGGCTCGAAATTGAAAAGATTGTCGTAACTTTGGTGGAGTTTCAGGAGTTCAGCATGCACAGCAGACACTATATCTACACAAGAGAACACAAAAGCAAGCGCGAGATTTCCCAGTGGGACTTTGAGATGTCAAGAGAGCAATATTGGCAGGACACTATAGAGGAAACGGGTCAAGAGGGATGGGTTATGAAGAAGACGCTGCAGTTACCAAAGAGACTGAGCGAGTGCATGAACTCCAGGGCAGTTGGTGCAAACGTGCGAATTATTCGAAGCTTCTTGGTGCAACTGATATGCCGAGCAAGCTTGCCTCTGCTGATAGTCGCTCTCAACCCATATGTTATGGAAGCATCCCGGATACCCTCAAGGCTCTCAGAAGTGTCTCCCGCCATCATCAGTTCGAACGGCCACTCATAGTTGCCAGCTGGTAGAGTGATAGTCTTGCCACCTGTTTCCAACAATGAGGGCCACTTGTGCTTCATGATGCTGGTGTTGTGCGCCACGCCGGGATCGTTTAGCCATGCATGGCGTACAGTACCATCTAGGCGAAGTCTGACTTCATCGAGCTTGAGCGGCGACTGTAGACACAGGACTACGACGCCCTTGAGTAGTTGATCCGTTGATTCATATCGACTACCCCAAAAGACGACAAATTCGCGTTCAAGTCTTGTAGTTATTTTAGTAAATTTGTAAAGGTTGTGTTGTCAGGATACATACCTGATCTCGAAGAGAGAATACGGTGTTGACGCTACGCCACTGAAAGCAGCGGCGAGAGGCTGGTTATTGTGTTGGTTCGTCGACGAGGCTTGCATGGTGCTGACAGACGCCTATGCAAGGTTTGAAAGAGTTAGTCTAGCACATTTCTCCAAAATTGAGGCTGAAGGATTTTCGCAATAAAAGGACATGTCGCAGTGATTTCGTTGGGGCAATTGGCAGGTATATCTCTGAACCTCGGCATCCGCGTGGGCCGATACGGAGAAGACGATAAGAGTTTAGCTGGCCATGAGCTGATCTGACGATGCAATTTAGTCCGGCACGGAACGATCGGCGACAGAATCAGCCCGATGCATCAACATTCCATTCACCCCGTGACACGGCAGATCGGTTTGTTGTCTTTACCCGCTGGGGTTTAGGCTGCGAAGCCCAACAGCACCTGGATTTGCATGTGATGGGATCCGCACTTACACCGCGTGTCTTGTTGTGATTCCAGAACATAACATTTATGCATGAGAACCTTGTTTTTTATTGCATCTGAAGACTCCACATTATTTCCGTAATCTAAAAAAACCATGTGAAGAGTATTTATGGACTGAAAACTCGCTGCATGTGCCTCTGAGGTCTGCTTCAGCTACTCTGATCATATGAAGAAGAGCTTGACACGTCACTCACTACCGCATAAGCTTACTGTGTTGCGCTTTGTCTTATCATGTATAACGTCATCCGCAAGAAAGATTAATAGACCTGATTTCAGTATGGTACGTCTTCGTGCAGGAGCCTCATAAATTGTTGGTTGCTGTGAAACCAATCCCCGATCTGGAACGACGCATCGTATTCGGCACCGATTGCAACGTCAGTTGCGGCAATTCCATCTACAGTATTCACTGCCTCGGGATCAATCATCGTAAAATCGCTTGAGCTTGATAGGGATGCACTCGTGTGTGAAAGCTCGGGGCATGCTTTGGCACTGAGTCGGGCGGCTTTGCTGAGAAGTTCGTAGAGTCGATGGGGATGCGTCGCCGGCTCTGAATGGCTACACTCCGACTTGAATGACGATGCGAATCTGTCCAGGCGGTCAAAATCCTCCACAATTGAGTATCTCACTGCATGAGTGAATACTATGCTGAATGGAAAGAAGGGCGTATGCAAGATAGCCCTGCTAAGAAGTCAGCTGACGGTAGAAAAAGCGGCTGAAGAATAGTGTGCTTACCAGTTTATATATCTTCGAATCAACAGCGGATCTTTGCACCCGTTGACTAGTTTCATGCACTGATCATGCAGGTCTAAGGTGTTGCGAGCAACAGTGAGACAGCTTTCATGCACCTCCATGCCTTGGGAGCCAGGCAACACCCTAAGAACCATGGCCGTTAAGGCTGATTGGCAAACGAGATCGCAATGAAGGTATATGACTTTCATAGGGTCATCACCCATGTCTCTATTCTCAGCCAAAGCTTGCTACATACATTGTCAGTCACTCTGTCAAGACGGAAGGGGTTACCACGTACTGCGATCTCGTGATGGGTCTCATCTATGATACATTGAAGCTCCTGTGCAAGACCATTAGCTACCTCGTAACGGGTAGCGTTCGATGTTTTTAAGCCCTCAGGGCTATACAACTGGTCATAGGTCTTTCCCTGTATCCGCCCGAGACGTATGGATCGATGCTGATTTGCCTGACGTGGCGAACATACTTCAGAGTCGCGAACACCAGAGCATCGTCCCAGTCTCAATGAGAGGCCTTTCTCGTATGCGTAAACAACCCAGAACAAGTCGGACTGTATATGTTGAAGGCCATCTTTGGGAGAGTCAAGCCGATGATAGCCCAGTGTCTGGCACAGCGTCATTGCGGTCGAGATCAATGTCCACGACTGTGATGCTCGACTTTCCTCGACCGAGTAAATGGCCTTACGAACGTTAGCTGCTGTCTTGGGATACGGTTGATGCCAGCATACCCCAAGAGCAAGCGCGGCGACCAATTCCATGCATGGCGCCGCCAACAGAGTCAGTTTCGCAAGGCCGCTGCCAACTTTGGACCGATAAAAGCGACAATATCCTTGTGACTTCGCATCTCCGTGAATGACAGCATATTCAGCAAACACGTATGATAAAAAGCTATTCGCGATGATAAACTCAGCCTCAGTATGATCCTCGACACGGAAGTAGACCTTGTTGCAAACATCTAGAAAGACATCGAGCGGAAGGAAACGGCATATCCAGACAACTCTATGGTCTCGTGAGTGATCTAATATTGTCAGTATCGATAGAGAGAATCATGCGCTGATATACCTTTGACCCATCGCAGGATTTCCACGATGGCTTCCAATGGGGGCGTCGGAATACTTTCTGGTGGCTCATGAGGCTTAGGCAGTTGGCTTCGTGTCATCTGAGTGTTCTTCAAAGCATTTACAAGACTCTTCAGCGAAGAAATGGTGCTGCTCCACTCAGTATCCGCTTGAATTGAGCCATTGTCCTGAATAATGGATTGAACAAAGTCGATGATATGGGCGGAGTAATCCCAGCGAGGAGGCGGAGCAGCGCTGTCAGAAGGCCGGGGCTTATCCAATTTGTTTGCTTCAGCTGGGCTTGGAGATGTAGAAGCCAAAGGACGATGCTCTTGTGATGTTTGAGCTGGTGCGACTCTATTCAGGTCGAGTCCTGCCAACAGTGTCTTAATGCTGCTGACATCGCGGGAGATGTCATCAATCTTTCGCTCACTGTTTCAGAGAAATTAGGTCTCGAACGTTACAACCAAGCAGATCTCAAATACTATTTTTCAGAGACCAAGACTCTTTGTCGGGCAGTGCTTGGCTTGGGTGCGATCGTGCTGTGAGTGCAGTCAACGCGGGCTGATACGCAGTTGGAACAAGGCGTTGCTCTGTCACATCCGATCTAGTAACTCTTAGTAGACGCCAAACATATTGTAATTGAGGGTACCTTTCTTGCTCGGCATTGATCGCACTAACAAGCATGTCAGTCAACAACTCTGTACAGTAAATAGTATTGGGAGTTTTGTATGGGTCTATACCGAGCGGCGACTGATCGCAGGGCGGTTTGAACCTCCTTTGTCATTCGGAGATGCGCGCGATTCCATACTGATTAGTTGGTCGGTAAAGGTTTTTCATTGACAGAGACTCAGTCACAGTGTTACGAGGGAGGGGACGAGCTCTACGATGACAAAACCTCCCGGAAACGCGCGGATTTCCAGGTATTGGTCAGTTGCGGAGTCAGCCGAGCCAATCAGAATTACCAAGCCACCTCTTGGTACCTGGAGAATTACATTTGCGACGGAGATGTGTAGCTGAAGGTCAAGAGATGATGACTATAAATGAATGATTTCTGCTCAAGAGGAATTATTCGGAACCCAAGCTAAGTTCACAGCTAAACGACAGCCTGCAATTCATTACATTACATTACGTTATCTTCTCAGCATCATGCCTCACAACGTCCTTGTCACTGGAGCTGCCGGCTACATGTAAGTGAGCCATCGTGATCGATCTCCTTTACTAACGATAAACAGTGGTGGTTCTGTCGTCGCCGATATTCTTTCTCGCACCGATGAGTCGTTGAAGGAAATCAATATTTTTGCGGCTGCTCGAAGCCAAGATCAGGTCGATAAGATATCCAAACTCGAAAGAGTCCATGCCTTCCTCGTCGACCTCCAAGATAAGCCTGCTGTGGAATATGCAATTGCGAAATATGAGAGTAAGCTTTCAGCTTGTGTCTGGGTTCGTTGTGTCTGACAATCTTCCCAGTCGACATCGTCATCCATACAGCTGGAGCCATTTTCCCAGACATGTTGTCAAACCTGCTCAGCGGTCTTGGAGACCGCCGCCGAGCTACCGACAACAACACATACCTGATTCATGCAAGTTCCTCCTACATACATCTGAAGTCTTTCTAATACCTCAACAGTCTTCGGTTGCGTCCATGTTTACCGAGGAAGGCGGATGGCCTTTCGGCAAGGTCAAAGACTCTGATCCCCTCATCGATAGGCAGAGGGAGCTTGGCCTTGATAACCCTGTTCGAGAGGTAGACTTGGAAACCTATGTGTGAGGTGGTTTTCCATGCTGACGAAATTTAGACAAACATTGTTCTTGCCGATGAAGGGAAGGCCCAGGGCGTCGAGACTTTCAACATCCCCATCCAGCTCACTTGTAGGTATCCCTTACATTGTCCAATCTGGTACATAATACTAATGTTAGCATAGATGGACGTGGGACTGGCGAGTGCAGAAAGCTCTCTGTCAATATTCCTGCTTTGATTCGGACGAGCATCAAACTGAAGACGGTCCACAAGTTCGACCAAGACTCGGTAAGAACCGTCCACCATTCGCACACAAGAGTTTTCAGTCTAACAAATGTCAAGACTCCTGGAAATGTACATATCTCCGATCTTACGGATCTGTACATTCTCATCCTCAACAAGATCCTGAAAGAGGAACCTATCGCTGTCGGAACTGATAGATACTTCTTCTCAATTGCTCATCGCATCAGCTGGTGGAAGATCATGGATAAGATTGCCGAGGGTCTCTACGCTCGCGGTCTTGTTGACGAGCCAACACCAAAGATTTGGCCCAACTACGACGTTGCAGCTGATGCCCTCGGATTTCCACGAAAATTCATTCGTCCCATGTGCATGCCCAAGTAGGTTTCCCTTGGCCTCAAAAAGATTCAAATGCTTACCAGTCTCAGTGGCGATCTCGAGCCGGCGAACGGAACCGCGTTGGGTTGGAGGCCCAAGCAGGACAGCGAACAGAAGTGTCTAGACCAGATTGAACAAGAGATCAAGGATGTTGAGGAGCTGGACACTGTCAGAATGGGGCTTTTCGACACTCTTATCGCCGAACAGAAACAGTAGACTGCATTACCCCCCGCGGGGATGTTTGTCTGAGACTCATCACGTCGCTTTCGAGATATATTGAGGTTGTTGTCATAGAAAATCCAGTACATGTTTTTAATAACTACCAATACTGCCACATGTTTGACTATGAATATCTCGTCTTGCAATATGATGCATTCGTATCATTTAGACAGTGTATATGTCGATATGACGCTCATGATGGCACCCTTCTGATGAGATCAGAGCATCCTGGAGCCATCAACTAGCTATGTCATTGTGGCCAACAATTGGCAACGGCTTCAGTGCCACCACATACCTTTCTAACGTCGATTGACGTCGGTTCTGCGTTCCCTTGAACTTCGTGATTCTAGATTAGTTAAAGTGGTAAGAAGATCAGTGCCGATCCTCAGCGGAATGCGGTATGTGAAAAAGTACGTCACCACTGCCTGTCCATCGGCAATCACAGGGTGTCACGTTGTTTGGAGGAAGAGACGGCTTCGAGTGGCTTTGCGTGACCAATAGCCATGGCGGCGCCCTTAAAACTCTTACACGGACCGCGCGAAAGATTCTGCGACTCAGGTACTGAACGACTCAAATCAACAAAGTTCGCTCGAGTTAACAGAGCAGCTTAGCTATCATTCTGTGTTCCATTTCGATATTAGGCACTTCTGTTCCGTCCAAGAAGCTTAGCGTCGAGTCTTGGTCAGTGTTCTCGCCCTGACATCGGGTTCCTGCATGATGCAGGTGATGCAACTAGGCCATCACAGACCTTTCCACAAAGTTCAAGACGCCTATCACAACGACGCAAAAGCCCCAGATCAGAGGTGGAACCATACCAAAGGCGATCGAGGACCCTTTGCTGTCAAACCTTATCTAGCCGTCCGATCTATGAGACCTCCGGACAAGGAATGCACATGTCGTCTAGCAAAACCTAACCCCAAACCTCCACGGGCTCCGCGCCGTGGCTAGTAATTGTCAAATCACTGACGATTTGCATTTCGTGACGCTAGGCAAGGCTAGAGTCAGGGCGAATCGCCACGAAAAGCGCCGCCGCATTCCAGGGCCCTGTCCGCATCCAACTTAGTGTCATGGCCTTGCCGAACAATAAGACAAGGACGCATCCGTTTCGTGCCTTTGTTTTCAATCTCACTACAATTCTGTCTCACCTTGTCTCTCATTCTCGTGCAGTGTGATACGCTCCTTATCCAAAATGACTCTGACAAAGGCTTTCCCTCCACCTACGGGTGCAGCCGTGATCGTACGTTCCGTGTCTCACTTATATCGCTTGCATCAGTGTGAGTGAAGGTTGGTTACTGATGTCTCGCAGGGCACGACCTTCAGCCTTATCGCTTTCGCGGCTGTTATTATAGCCACTCGATTCTTTTACCGACTCAGGATCCAGAGGGAGAGGTTGGTTACGAGTGACTGGTTTATGATCCTGGCATTGTGTGCCGCTATATCGTGTGCGGCATTCGATGTCGTGTTCTACCATCTCGATGTCCTCAGACCCCGAATCAGTGTCGGCTTTGAGAATTATAACCCGGGTGAAGAAAAGGTTGAGTACATTTACAAGGTAAGATTTGTGTAAACACGCAGACTGCGACAGGGACTAACATGCGTCAAGATGTCCTGGGCCAGCGAAATCCCCTTCTACGCGACAACATATCTATCTAAAGCAATTCTCTTATCTATGTACTTCCAGATCTTCCCGGCTTTTATGGGAAGGCGTCGTAAGACACTCTGGATCACTGTCTTTTACTGCGGACTGGCGTATGCCGCGACTCTTTGCATGCAGCTCTTTTCTTGTATGCCTATTGAGAGACACTGGTATGTTTTACAGAGATGTCTCATATGTGGGTCATTTACTGACATTTTGTAGGGTCATCACTCGGCCATTGACTGCATGCGACTGGCGATGGCAGGGTATTGTCTTTCAGGTCTCTTGGGCTTTGTCTTTCTTAGGCAGTCTTCTCAGTGCGTTGACACCATATCACCTCTCTTGTTCTAACTTTTTGCTCACACAGTGTAGTCTTGATACTCCCATTCACTGTCGTTCATGATCTCGATTTGACCAAACGAGCCAAGCTTGGTCTGTACTTTGTGTCATTGGTCGGTCTTCTCGACATCGCCATCTCTCTAGTTCGATTCCTGAACGTGGAGCTCGGAGACAACGGGTCGTTCCGCTCCTTTAGCACGATCGGTAAGTTCTGTCCCCGATGCACATTCCCATGATCGAGCTAACCCATTTGCAGAGCTATGGAGCTCCCTTGACGTCAACATCGGCCTCATTACAGCTTGCCTGCCCTCCCTCCGAATGCTCCTTGGACGCACCAGGAGGATTGACGACTACACGTTTGATGAAGCCAAGACCGCAAGGTCGTCTCGTGCCATGGAACATCGCGAGCTGGAAGAGATCGAGGAGTCAACCTACCTTGGTGTCAACAGTGTCGGGCCCTCGAACCGGTCTGCCAGAGTCTCCCAGAATGGTGACAAGACACCGGAACGAAGGCCCGAGCCGGAGCGATCTTGGAAGGATCATGACGATGGTGAAGATACCGACTTTGAGCTTGACAACATCAACGTTGAAGCTCTTACCAAGGACCAGGCGCAATCGTACTGGTCCACTCCTTAGTTTCCTTTGTCACGAATCTGTACTATACTGCCCTGGCCATCAGAAGCGTCGCCTGTTCATACAACCAAATAGTCTGTAAAACATTGTCAGTGTCAATATACTCAACAATTTGTCACCATAGAAGTTTTTTAGATCATTGCCGTTCCGTAGGATCATCTATGCTATGTGAAGATATCGCGACACGTCTCGACAAACGCGTGGCCTGTATGTGTCCTGTGCGCTGCACTTTTATTCATGACGGGCACGAAAACAGCTACGAATGGGCCTCCATTCAAGAATTCTATTACATACTCTTTCCTGGTTGCGAACATTTAGCACCACGCAGCACATGATGCCTATTCATAAAATACACCAAGCTAACGCGTCGCGTTCAAAGGAATGGCTGGGCAGCCAAGCTTGGTGCTCTTTCACAGCCGCTTCGTCACTATCTCTCTAACCTTATAGAGATCCAATGCCTCGACAGTGCGCCCTTTATATCCAGTCATCGTCGTTGCCATACACAAGGCATTGCAAATGGCTTCCTCGGTCGCATCAGCAACAGCCTCAAACGCGCCATTGATGGTTTCATTGTGCACTGTCCCCACCTCGAAAGACGTGGGCTTGAAGGGGTCTAGATCTCCGCCTTCGAGACGTTGCATGGGAATCTTGGCCGCTGTAGAAAAAGCCAGGAAGATGTCGCCCGAACCGTTGCTGCCATAGCCGCCGACGCGTGACAGTCCTACAGTGGCGCGCTTGGCAAGTCGCTCAAGTTGAACTGGAAGCAGGGGAATGTCTGTGGCGATGATGATAATGATGCTACCGTCGACGTGAGGCCCGTGGATGGCGGGCGCTTCTGACGAGCAAGGCGTCTGGGCTTCTGATATCAGGATTCTTCCAACTGGGACACCGCCAATGTGAAGGTCTTCCTTAAGCCCATAGTTGGCTTGAACGAGTACACCGACGGTATAGTCCTTCGCGTTTCCTTTGCTGTCTATTCCAGGTACGATACGGCTGCTGGACCCCGTGCCTCCCTTGAACCGATGGCATATCATTCCCGTGCCGCCTCCAGTGCATCCTTCCGGCACCGCATCAGCCGACGCATTGCGAATGCCCCGGACAACGTGATCTGGGGTCAACGCAAAGCGGGTTTGCTTGTTGAGGTATCCATCATATGTCTCAGTCACAACAGGGAACGCAAAAAGGTTCACATCGCCCTCCTTGGTTGCATGATACTCGGTCGCATAATCGTACACGCCTCGAAAGGCATCTCCAATTGATGAGTTTGTCGTCAGGATAATCGGTGACGTTAAGGTGCCCGACTCCTCAATCCAGTGAGATCCCGTCATCTCCCCAGAGCCATTAAACTTGAAGATGGCAGCGTGGCATGAGTAGTCGAACCAGTCTGCTCGGGGAAGAATAGTGGTGACTCCAGTGTTGACATCCTGGTCAGGCTGGATTGATTCCGTGTGAACGAGGACGCCCGGGACATCGGTAATGGAGTTTAGATGACCTGGTTGCCATCTGCCCAAGTAGAGCTCAGGCAGGAGTTCTCGGAGACGAACCCGCTTGGAGAGGTCTAGGCCGCCACCCATGATGATATATATATATGCAGAGTAACACTTCTCTTCTTGGAGGCTATCAAGAGCGATAACGCAATGCTTGGTGGTGGCAGGACAGGAGGATTATAAATAAACTCACTTGCTTCGGTTTTCGCATTTCAACTAAAGTTCCCGCATTTCGGGAACCCTTTTTCGGCTTTGAATGCCTTTCCAAGGCGTAAGCTGACCATGAGATGATGAATGTCTTACGCGCCTTCCTTCTATGGAGACCTGGAACCACGTAAGAAGAGGTGAAGCACTGCAATGCTTACCCTAGATAAGAAGGAGATTCAGGATAAAGCTCTAGACTTAATAAGCAAGCAGGGGTAAATGCGACTTGACAGAATGACTCATTTCTTGATTGTTTATCAGCTATCCATCGTATATAAAAACTCCAAGCAAATGTCGGAGTTTTTACGGGTTGCGTGCTGTTAGTGAGCCTCATCGGATGGACTTGAGATCACTAAGTCGCAATCATCTTGAAGAGAGCTGTTTTGGTGAGTTCAGGATTACCCGATCCGGACTAGTAGGCTCTGTTATCTGTTAAGATATACTTCTAGTCACTGGTTACTAGAGCGCTGATACTAGTACATCTTACTGCTGCGTCACTTATCGCTTACTCCACTGAGCTCCACTGAAGAATGCCCTACGTACCCAAAAGCGTCCGGTCTTGCAGAGGTGCCCTTAGCGGGACAGCAACCAATTGTCGTCTCATCTCGGGATTGCGGTGTCGCGGGAGACTGCGGCGCCCCCGACCGAAGAGCTCGTGCAGGCCTTTCTGACAAACTGAGGGAATGTTAGTCATCCCAAGCCGGACAATCCGCATGGTTTTGACTGGTTGGTGACATGTCGTGGCAAGCCCCGGAACAGACGGAAGTTCGGGGCTGAACGTTGGTCAACGGGGCGGGATGACGTCTGCTGGGCTACGCGTTTAAATAGCAGCCAGTATTGGACTCAGCTGAAACTCCATGAAGTCCCGTGCGTGATATTGTGATTCTTTTTCGTTGCGTCTCTCATACCAAAGTATACCCTCGTCGAAATGCAGAAAGTCAAAGCCAGGCTGCCGTCATGGGACACTACAAAGACTACAAGCAAGAAGGGCTTTGACAAAGTGTGGGGTTGGGCTGACAAGCTGGGTGCACCAATCAATCGACTCTCAAATCGCATCGGCAGTGAGGCATTCTGGCCCACGACTCTGGACAAGGAGAGTGACAAGGCCGCCAGAATTTTGAGGTCCTTCTGCAGTAAGTGATCCCCTCAGACACAGCTGAATATGATGACAGGAAGACTAACCAGATGACAGAGGATGGCTTCTATACCGAGGAGGAAAAGCCGGCTGATGGCGAACAGGCTGGTCCCAAGCAGAAGCAGCGCGTCTTGAAGAAAATCCCACAAAAGGTGATACAGAATGCTGTCGGTCTCGCCATCTTCACTACCATGCGAACCGGTCTCTGGGTCTCTGGAGCCGGCGGATCCGGAGTCCTCGTAGCCCGAAACGAGGAGGACGGTTCATGGTCTCCTCCATCTGGCATCTTGCTGCACACAGCAGGTCTTGGTTTCCTAGTCGGAGTCGATATCTACGATTGTGTCGTTGTCATCAATAATCGCAAAGCCCTGGATGCATTTACCAAGATCAGAGCGACTCTCGGAGGAGAAATCAGTGCTGTTGCGGGACCCGTCGGAGCAGGCGGAGTGCTTGAGAATGATGGTAAATGGAAACAAGCCAACAGACCTGTCTTCACTTACTTGAAGTCGAGAGGATTCTACGCTGGAGTTCAAGTGGATGGTACAGTCATTATTGAGAGAACAGACGAAAACGCTCGCTTCTATGGACAGGAGGGTGTTAAAGTAGCAGACATCCTAGCTGGCAAAACAAGTCGACCTCCAGAAATCAAGATGCTCATGGAGACGTTGAAGGCAGCCGAAGGCCGAGAAGATGTTGACCAGCAATTGATGGAAGAGTTGGAAGGACAACCTGCGCCAGGCGATGTCGATGTCGAGGCTCCTGGTGAGGGAACAGTCTTCGGCATTCCGGACCCAGAGGACCCCGATCCATATGGTGTTCTCGCCCTCGAGAAGGAAGGCCTCGAGATCCGTGACGCCGCAACTCACTCAAGACCATCAAGTCAAGCCTTCGAGTACAACCCTAGCCCCAACAGCCCGACGTACAAAAAGTTCTACAGACGGAGTCTAGAGACCGGAACAAGGAGCAATCGAGACAGCTATGCTTCAACGCCGAGCAGGACATATACGACATCCGAGGCCAGTACGCAGACTGAACCTGTACTGATAACACCAATCGCAAGTACGACACCAGAGAATAAGAGTCTGGCGCATCCGGAAAAGCTTGATGACGACAAGTCAAGCATCTACGAGGATGTTCGGCTGGAGGATGACTTTCGGTCGCCGTATGATGGGTCATCACAGTCGCCTTACACTACTGTCGATAGCTTCATCACACCACCCCCTGGGCCACCACCGCCGCTGCCCGCTAGAAGCCCCGTTGCGTAGTGAGTTTGTCGGATAGAGAGTGTTTTCAGCCAGGCGTAGGGATATTGGAGAAAGAATGGAGTTAGACATGCAACGTTGGTGAATTTAGAGACTACATTTCGTATCCTTCGATGCAAACATTCCGAGTAAAGCTTTGTCTCTGTCATCTATGCTCTAATTTGGTCTACAGTTGTCTAATTAGTATGAGAGAAGTGCGGCTCTCCAGGCTTATTACCGTCTTCACCCTCCTCCTCATCGGAGTAAATGAGTGGAGGTGGAGACTCAGCACCACGAGACCGCAGAGGCTTTCGCCTATCACGCCACAATAATAACTGAATGAAGGCAGTCTCCAAAACTGTGCACATACGTTAGTACTCATGAAGATATGGAGGAGAGGGAGCACTCACTTAACAGTACTTGCAAAATGGTTGAGTACGTGTATCCCTTCCTCGCAGCGGGAAAATCTGTCGTTTTCCACATGAACATAGGCACCTGTAATATCAGTATCGGAAGCAAAGTGCCAAATGACTAACTTACAACAGCCTGTACAACATACGCGAAGTCATTGGCTATGGCCACGATCAGGGCTCGCTTTTCCGTATCCGCAGAACATATCTCGTTAATCCAGCTGAGGATCAGAGGACCGGCACCGTGCTGAGTTTGTGTTAGATAGAGTTAAAGGAAAGGAGTGAAACGTACGCCGATGTTGCTGAGCCAGTAGACAACCTTTCTTCCATCAACATTGGAGTAGAGTGGCATGTTGAGAAGGAGGATGTTGAAGATGATCTTTTGAAGACTTAGGCATTAGAATATTTACCAAGCGTTGCTATGTGTCTTGACTCACAATAAGTATGGCTCCAGCATAAATAAACGGCCAACGAGCTCCTTGTAGTGGTCCGTCTGACAACCAGCCCCATGCCAGCGCCATTACAAGGAAGATCGCTGTGTTAGGAATAGGTACTTATGACGCAAAGATTAGTTCCAAGTCATGGAGAATAATGGCAGTGATAAAGCTGGGGGATGGATTACGGTTGTTGATCTCAGGAACAGTGAATGAGGTCCCAGGGACTGGAGGAGGCTTGTCGTTGAAGCTTTTCAGCCAGTAACCCATAGCGGCTTGAGGATTGCCATTGTTCCAGAGAATATACAGTAACGCTGTTGGTCAGTTTAGAGACCTTAAAGGGGTTTTGAGGAGCGACATACGAAGATGGTAAGTATGCCAGCTGGACAAGACCTTCTTGACCCTGTCTTTTGTCCAAGGCTGCTTGCCTGCGCGGCCGATCGCCTGCATTCTTTTGACCGATAAAACGTGCTCTTCTTCAGTTGTCCACCAAGTCCTCTTCCCATCTTGCGGTAGGTTCGGGAAAAAGAAATACCCGGCTATTGCCAGTGGGATGGTGATAAGGCCGTCGATGATGAATAGCCAACGCCCTAGAGGAAGGGTCAGCGTCAGATATAGCCAGATCACAGTGTCAAGATACTCGAATAGCGAGTGAGTGTGACCTTAAAAATCCCGTACTTACAGCCTGCACGCCCATGAACGCCATTAAGATTTGTATACGCAGCTCCTTGGAGAAATCCGCTGAACATGGATCCAACCGAGCCAGCCAGCCAGAACAGCATGGCTCGCTTGCCAATCTCCCTAGGCGTATACCAGGAGCCGAGCATATAATGAATTCCAGGATAGAAGCCCGATCTGATGTTTATGTTAGCCTAGTGATCTGCGACAACATGGTACTGCGGGGGGCTTGCGCAAGGAAGTTGCATACTCGAAGAAGCCTACGAAGAACCGTAATACATAAAGACTCCTATATGATTGAACTGATGAGGTACATATTGTTGCTATACCCCACCCTACTTCAAGCGACGGAATGACCCATCGTGGAGACACTCGGGTCAGTAGTAGATTTGATGGGATCTGCCCGATGACATAGCCAAATGTCCAAATGGAGGTACCTTGCCTTCAGTGTGAGAATTCATATCAATAGAAGAACCATATGTGCACTCACTAGTCACCAGTTGATTCCCAAACATCTCGAGGTCCTCCTCCATTCCACTTAGAAATGCGTTATTGATGTTGGTCTGATCGATGTTCTTGAGGAAATATCCAATTGATGCGAAGGTCAGGATGAAGGCATCGACCTTGAATAGTAAGCGCCTCTGATCTTGAGGTAGCTCCCACGTATCCCATATGTATCCTTTCCATGTTTTGACTGGCTCAAAAATTACATGATCCTCGGTGCTCTCTGGTGAAGCGTCGGCCAGGGGCACGTAGCCTTGCGAGCCTGGATTTCTCAGTGTCGCCATGGTCTGATTTGAAATAGCAAAAATGCAAGAGAGTTACAAGAATTCCTTAAACGTCACTTGAAATGTTTTTGGCAAAGGAAGATATATCATTATTCCCATGGTTCGGGGATATGCTGATCCATGTGACCAAATATATGTGCTAATCGTCCCCCCCGATCGCGTCAGTCAACCTACGCACCACGTAATTGGCCCTTTTCAGATACCAGCGCTACAGTGTCGCAGTTGCTGATGAAGCAAGGAAGCACATAATATTTTGTATGTATTGCTTGCTCAGAGCTCTACATATATGTGGCTGCTATTGGCTCATTGTTTGGAAGGATAGTCGTGCAGCGGAGCTAAGGGAAACTAAACGTCGCAGATAGTCCAAAGATTTATCGCAAGAAAAAGCAACGTTCTACGAAGCTCAAGATTTGGCAGCTATTCTTTGTGCTATGCAATACTCTTACATAGAGGGATTTTATTGGCACAGTACAGTGATCCATCATTGTCAACACGATGTATCGCATGTTTTATCAGACCGAGTGATTACACAGGCCTTGGACCCCTCCGAGTGATTGAATTGATTTGAATGCGAATAATTTGACCACATTATCCCATAGAATGCTTTTTGGGGGATATTTTACTATAGGAAAGCTTCAACGGCGTGTCTACCACTTCTGTCCCGGCTCGTCGACGTAAACACTTCATTCCTCTCGGTCCAGATTCAGCATAATTACTGGCATTTCTATCGACATATGTAATATTAGTATATGTTGCATACACCTGCCGCATGACAATAGAAAAATAAAGATTTGTCCAGGCTCAAGGCGTGTAATTAATTTCCGACGTGATAAGAAGTTGTAAAGCTTGCAGCTGCATCCGTCTTAAAATACTCATCCGACGATACCTGGTTCCCACTCTACTGCTCCATTAGTATTTGAAGCGAGGCTGGTCGGTACCAGCAGCCCGTCTATTTCTCCAGACATAGTACCCATGCATAGCGACACAGCCAACGCTCACAAACAAGAGCAGACCAGCGTTTACCCAATGTCCTGTTGGATAGCCCTTCTTGGCTTCGTTTGCCTTATAGATCCAGACACCAACGATTTGACCAGGCGCTCCCATGGAAATATTGAGCGCAATGGCCAAGCCGATGGCCGCCGTGGAATGAAGGTTGGACGACAGCCAGCCTAGAAGAGGAGGGATACAGGCGAATGATCCGCACGCCGCCACGATCAGACAGCCATAGCGAGGCTATAATGTTAGAGATTTGCATAGAACTAGAGTTTCGTACAAACGTACACTGTAAAAATCGGCAGGAAGAGTTGCAGAGGCAATGAAGCCGACGGCACCTATCAAGGAGAATACAGCGGAGTGAAGAGCGCGTCTGACTTCAAGTTAGAGAATGTTGATGGTAGAGGGATTGATATATTGCTTACGCATTATGTCGGTCTGCTGACCATGAAACAAGCAGTGTAACGACGTAGGCAGCTGCGTAAGGAGGCACTGTCATCAATTGGGCTCTAAGATCCGCAAACTATATGCCGTTAGCTGATGTAGACCTCCTATAGTCCTTTTACGTACCCCGAGGCCAGCTGTGATAGAAGGCGTGAAGAGCGACAGGCTGGAGAATGGGGCTGAAATGCCGAAGTAGATCTTGGCGCGGTTAGCAAAGGGTCTTGGTGTCAGAAAAGAGCAAAGCATACCAGGTAATGGCACCAAAGCCTCCATTCCAGCAGCGTTGACTTAGCATCCTCCCATGTCATGGACTTGCTATCGCCATGTGATCCCTGCTCAGAAAGTCTATATGCTGCAATGTCCTTTTCTTCGGCAGAGAGCCAGCTGGCTGACTCGGGAAAATCTGGGAGTCCGAACCAGACGAATGCCGACGAGATCACGGAAGGGATACCCTCGAGGATGAAGAGCCACCGCCAGCCAGAAAGACCATGGACTTGATTCATATGACCAACTCCATAAGCGATGGCGCCGCCAAAAGCTCCGGCAAGAGTAGCAGATGCCAAGATAGTCGCGACGCGAACCGAGCGCTCTTCAGGCTTGTACCAGAATGTCAGATAGTATACCAGACCAGGGAACAAGCCGGCTTCAAAGACACCGAGAAGAAATCTCAGAACCGTGACAACAGCGTAACTGTGAGCTGCACCAAGACAGATCGTGATAGTGCCCCATGCAAACATGAGGAACGCGATCCATCTGCTGGGCTTCATCTTCTTGAGGAAGTAGTTGGACGGGACTTCGAAGAGAGCATACGCAATGAGGAAAACCATGAGGGCAATGGTAAAGTCGTAGTTGGTCATGTTGGTTTCCGTGAGAAGATCATGACCGGTCGTATGGTTGAGAACCTTGGCGTTGCCAATATTGGAACGGTCTAGATAGCAGAGCAAATAGATACCCGCAGCCAAGGGAATGATGCGAACATCTTGCTTGCGCACCAGCTTCTTCTCAAGAGCTGGATCAATTGCCGTGGTGCTCTCCAGCCGAGAATCGGAGTTGTGCTTAGGGGCCTCAGTTGGGGGCCTTGTTGGAGAAGGCGGGAGACGTACCTTTTCATCGCCAGCCATCTCGGGATTGCTATCAAAGTCGTTTCGCGCCGCCATCTTGTTGTAGCAACCTCAAAGCTTGAAGATATCTCTTGGCAGAAGTCAGTGAAAACTCTGGCAAAGGAGGAGAAGGGCCAAGAAATAGAAAAATTAAGCGAGGCGAAAGGACCGTTGCATCTCATCTCGCGGTGACCAGCCAGAGGTAAATATCCCCGCATAATTCAAGCCCACTTGGTTCCAATTACATACAAGATCTGCGTCGTATTCGCGGGGTTGAGCATCTCGGTTTCGGTGGCCGACGCCGAACCCCATGTTTTACGGCGCCGAAACGTCTGAGCTTATTTACAACGGATAACCGGCAACGAATAGATCATTTAACTTGAAAATATCACCTGGGGAGAAGCTTAGATCGTGAATTGTTCAAGGCTAAATATTGGTTGTCCAATCGGTGCGGAGTAGGTTCAGCCCTCCCCGATGCGCCAAGAGTGACTACTGATATTCCCGTTGTTTACCCCCATTGCCAAGCCTCGGCGAATTGAGTCTCAAGAGAGGCTTAGATTGCCTTTGATCGGTCTGCCTGGCGGGTATAGGGGTTCTGGGAGGTAAAAAGGCTAGGACCTAAAGTTATCCTAAGTTTAGGATAGGCTTAGCACGCTTACCACATACTTAGTATGTCTTTAGACCAATTCCTTCTTGGCACCTTTGTGGAATGTCAGATGTTTGCTTGCTCTATGAACAGGGAGCAAGGCTAGGCCATCTTACTGGGAACCGTTGTTCGATACGCCGAAGGTCTCAAATCTGAAAGCTGCATTTGGTTTTCTGTTGCCTTATTGAGACGGTTCTTTGGTTCTAGCCGTTCACTATCGTGTCAGGAAAAGAGCTTGTTGCACTGGAGCACTGGAGCTGGTCTCTCAGGCGCAGCGCCATCAATAGCTTGCGAGATTGGCAAAATGTGTAGCTTCATATCTATGAGTGATAGGATAAGCCGCACTAGAGTTACCAAGTTCATAAGACATGTAAAATGTTTCGTAATAATTCTATTGTTGCCATTATTGGCATACAAGGCCGTATCATGAGGCGATGCGCAATTCTAATTTCTCGACTTGATATATAGTAATTGCATATTGTATAGCCATTAAAGTCCAAGCGAAATTTCACTTCATGTCATTGTTACTTCATACAGAGTTTGAACTTGTAACGAGGTTAAGTTATGCTGCGACAACTCGCCCTCAATCGAAAGGAGTCATCCTACAGAGGAGCAGACGATCCAGCCTCTTCCAACATCTCGGCTAGTCTTAGTGAACCTTGGTAAATCTTCTTTTCTTCTCTGGTCCGTTCGCCTACATGATCACGGTTCCAGTCCATGATGACTGAGACAACCCCTTCCAGTGTCGTGAGAACTCCTTTGTACCCTAGCCCGCCCTCAGAGATAGGCTTCCTAGCCTCAGCATCAGATGCTATCAAATGAGTGCAGATGGTGATGAGCCCGGGCTGAACTGTTCTGAGATCGCCTTTGACCTCTAGAAGAATTCCTTTGAGAAATGGGAGGCGATAAGGAAGTAAGATGAACCATTCGACGATATACGTCATAAAAAGGATGACCAATGGCGGCACGATAACATTTCGAAAAGGGTGAACAGATAAGACTTCCACAGCGGTATAAATGTCTCCGAAAGTGATTGGCGGACCAACATCCGTGACCACAAACGGCTTACCAGCTTGAGTGCAATTTTCTTTTGCTAGTGCAGCTTCATGATATAGATGGGCGACGCTAACGTTGGCGCCATGAACGAAGTTCTGTACGATGTGCGGGACCCAGCTATAAGAGCATTAGAGATAACGATAGATCAATTTAAGCGAGACTTACGTTTGATTGACATCTCTAGCCAGTAGATTACCGATGGGATTATCAGAGGGATGACCATAGATACCATTCCCAGGTCGAATGCATCCTGTGCGAAAAGACGGTCCATTCTCAGCACACACGAGACGTTCTGCAATGGCCTTTGAAACAGCATAGTTGGCAAAGTATTCCTCATGTTTCCGTAATGGCTTGTCAAAGTCCTGTGTATCCATGACCTGCCAATAGTGCTTCGGCTCTGCCCATGGTACTACAAAGGCCTCGACGGGTCGGATGGATATCGAAGCTGACGATGTTGAGCTGAAGATATCGGCGCCGACTGCACGAGAAGCAGCCAAGACATTCTTGGTTCCCTGTACATTGACGGCTTCGGTGAACTTGTAGAGATACTTGGACCTGGCTCCTGGTATGATGACAGCAGCTGTATGGAAGACAGTAAGTGGTAAAGATGCTATCTTCGGATCCCACGGCTTAGAAAAGGCATCGCCAACAGCAGCCTTGGAGGTAATGTCTGCCTGCACAAAGTCCACTTGAGCAGCGAGACCTTCCCGAAGATCATCTCGCTCAGTCTCTCGAACGTCGATAATTCGAATACACCTAGGCGGTGTTCCGCGAGCCAATAACTGGAGAACTATATATCCACCAACGAGTCCTAGCACATTCGTCAGTACCAACTAACACCCGTGGACAGAGGAGACCTACCATTGCCTCCCGTGACAATATATCTCCTATCTAGTTTGGGAGGTAAACGCCCATCGAAGTTTATTGGAGACTTTTCAAGGGTTTCGTAGGTTTTCCTCAGTAGTTCTGGGTCCCAAGGCTCGCCTCTAAGTCTTCCAACCTGATGGGGCGTCTCTCTCAGCAACCAGTTGATGCGCTGAAGATAGAGGATGAGAGCCACAAAAAGCACGCCTGGTCCAAGCAACACCAAGAGGAGCATAGCAGCCATGCTGATGACGCTTGTTAGTGCTAAGGAATGTGTCAAAGTCAAAATTTCATTACCTGTCGGCGACCCCCTTTTCGAGGGGCGATTTGATGTAATAAGAGGCTTTCTGCAGTATCCTCAATTGTCAATCAATTGGAAGATACTTTTCGTGGGCTGAAACATGGCCTGACAGCCCCTGGTTTCTCCGATCAAGTGCTGAGTCATGAGATATCCTTGTCGACAACCGTTTGGTCTAGCCCAGTTTGTCGAACGTTACCACATGGTGCAAAAATAACACGGCAAGATTAACGTGATTGCATCGGATTGAAATTATTTTGACCTCAGCCTTAACTCTTTCTCCCAAAATATGGCTTGAGCTCTATTGCCCTGTCTACGATCTTGTGACAATCCCTTCTATAACCCTGGAACAGGTTCTCGTACCCTGGTTCATTCTCCGCCTTGGTAATAAAGCCTCGGTTCGTAGGCATGCCGTACTGTCCTACACATCAGAGCGCAAACATGTATTGCTATACGAGGTGACACGGCTTATACGACGCAATGAGAGTTTCTGGGGAATTATGTTAATGCGCTTCCTGGCGGTGTGAGCCATGACCTGCCAATCTTGGAAGGGTTGATGCCTGGGTGATTTTGTGTCGATGACAACCAAAAGACCGATCGATCCAGCCTCTCCATCCTCCACAATAGGCCTTTAGCGTAGAATAACATTAAAGGGACACGGGAACTGTGACATTCCTCGCCCATAACACCGGAGACGCTGTCAGAATTGTTGATGACGCGCACTAATTTCAGCAGCTTTTCCAGTATTATTTGTGCTAAGCCCCATAACCTGAGTCGCCAAAGATCTGTTCTCCTTTAAATCACCAATTTCTGTAACCTGGATACCACAAAGTCGGCCGCCTCTCTAATTCCATATGGGCTTTTCTCAAGTGACGTGCAAGTTGGCAGTGGAGACGAGAAACCAACCGGTGAGGGCTGGATATAGCCTTCTCGAAGACTCCAAAAAAGTTCACATGCGCTCTCTAGTGACGCCATGGACCTATCCACTCACCAAATGCGCTGTATCGATTCGGCAGCTGTGCTGGCTCATTACGTGGCCTGACAACTCAGCCAGGGCGGGACGTGCTCGCGTGATGGACATCATAAAGGAACAAAGTCATCAGGAGAGTCATTTCATCCCACCAAGACGTCGGTTCCATCTTGTGTCTATAGACCAGGGGACCTATGATGCAAAAAGGGCGGAGCCTCTCTGGCTCACCGAGAACAGTAAGATTCTTTTGTGGGCTGAATTAACAGCATAAACACGACTCTAGTATCCATCCCGGGATAGGTCAGCTAGGTCGAGGAATTACTGAGATATAATAGTGCCGTTTTACTTGACGGTTAGTGGATTATAAGGATATGGTGAATAAAAAACATGGGAGTTCATTTGGCGGTGGAATCATACATTCAAGCCAAAAAGTGCATGATTCTTTTCTTCACCCTGTAGCCTGACGTCAGAATGACGTTTGATTAGCTGTCAAACTTGCTTCTAACCAATGCCGTTACCGGGAGACCTCCGCGGAGCTTGATTGGCATTGTTAGCGAAAACAGTCCACAGACATGAGCGTTATTGACTCTAATACCGACGCAGTGGGCTCGTTGCTCCCGTCTAGCGCTCCAGGGCTGAATCCTTTTCTGCCCACCAAACGCAAAAGTTGCCCTTTGTTCTCTATCTGATCACTGATCACGCATTCACCCCATGTGTCTCACTATGTCCCATCCAGATCATCCTATCGTTCGCTCCAGCTGAAAGGGTCTTTGGTAATGGATCCCCAGGAGGCAAGGAGGCTGGTCCCGATCCTGCCCGCTCAACAGACCTCAGGGTATATCTATGGGGAAGACCACTCGCCTGGCCCTTCGTCACCACCGCACAGGCTACGAAAGAGAGTCTTGGTCGCCGTGGCTTGCGAGGGATGCCGCCGAAAGAAAGCGAAAGTACGAGGCTTCTCTCTGCTCGAAGAGGGGTAGGCAATACTAATGAGGCCTTTCTTGTAGTGTGACGGCAGAAAGCCAACTTGCAGCCGTTGCTTCTCCAAGAGCGAGGCATGCTCGTACGAAACCCCATCTGTTCCTGTCGCCGTGCAGAAAAAGTACGACATCTTGCTAGTCGAGAATCAGCAGTATCGAGAACTGTTTGACGCCATAAATAAGAAGCCTGAGTGCGAGGCGCAGGAGATTTTCAACCGGCTGAGAAGTTCGGATCAGCCCCTTGCTGTCCTCGAATCTATGAGACAAGCCGAAGTTCTGCTCCCGAAACCTTCGACAAATACATGGGGTTCCGATCCTAGGCTGGCATTTTTCGACCAGAAAGCATTCGAATCGAGTGTTATTCAGGTTCCTGCCAAGCCGTGGACAACGGTTGCCGGAGATGGAATTGTGTCAGAGCTAATAACGGACTTTTTCACTTGGGATAACTCCTACATGTTTCCCGTGCTCGATAGGATCACATTTGTGGATGAGATGAGAGCGGGAGATGATACAGAAGTGAAATGGTGTTCTCCTTTGCTGGTAAATGCTATTTGCGCTAAGAGATGTGTGAGTAGCCAGCTGACGTTCTCGAACCATAACTAAGCAAGTGTAGCTGATGGTTGAACGAGGAAAACAATTCGGTATCATGACAGGCCGTAACCTCTCCGAGGCCTTCCTTGCCGAGGCCAAGAGTCATTTTGAGTCTGAACAAGGCCGAATATCGATACCCACTGTCCAAGGACTACTTCTGATATACCTCACCATGACAGCTATGGGGAAAGACAGAGCTGGTTTGATCTACCGTCTCACAGCCTATGAGATGCTCAAGCAACTCCGCTTGGAGGCAAGGTATAAGGCAGCAAAGAACAACGTTCCACCTCAGACTCACGACATGTTGCTGACATCCAAGACGCTTTGGGGAATATTCCTTATAGAGAGGTGGGAGCGAGCTAATCCAATCATAAGACGTTATATTGACTGTGAGCGTTTAGCCGGATAGCTTATTTCTACAACAGGCCCTCTACTATTCCCCCACCTCAAGTCCCTAAGCCCTTCCTCTCCATCCTGACGTTCACTCATAAAGGAAATTTGGATGTTCTTGATAGGCCATGGAAAGATTCCTCTGATCTTGTTCCTCGGCCACCTGGCGTTTTGGCAGCTGCATGCTCGTTTTCTGAGCTTCTCTACGAGATCATGCAATATCTGACAATTTCTAAAGTCAGACGGGGAGGTGATGAGGATATTCATACTAGACGGCTATTCTTTTCTCGCCTCATACAGCTGAAACATGACATACCTCGCCAGTTGGTCGTGGAGCAGAACCCTACACCAGTGACGTGTTTCTTAAGGTAAAGACACAGCTGGCTGATATTTCATGCACTGACAAGACTATAGAATAGACGAGAACCTAATCTTATACACACTGCTTCAGGATTTGCCTCCAGACACACCATTCGGTGTTCCGTACAGCTCGACAGTCAAGGGCTTATGCGTTCAACATTGTCGTCACGATACCGAGATCATTGGGTCGTTTATCAAGAAGTGGCCTACGAACCTAATGATAGCACATCAACTGTACATATCAATGCAAACACTGGTCCCCATACTCGACGACACCGCGGCACAAGATCTGTTTACAAAAAGTTGTCGGATGGCGCAGTTGTCTTCTGGTAGCGTTAGACTGAGTGGAGTTCTCCTACAAGCTACTCAAGCCTTCGTCTGGGCTATGGATAAGTCCATCCCCGAACCTGCAAGGCAACATCTCGAAGGATGGACTCAAGAAACAACCGAGAAGGACTGGCCAATGAGCTTTGCATTGCCTCCGCGGAGAGAGGTCAATGAAGTCCTCGCTTCCGATGAAAGCGACCAGGAATGCTCAATATGGAACTTGGGCACCTTGATCGAGAAATGGGCGATGCTGTCGATGGCTGAAAGCAGACCATCGTCGTGACCATAAAGAACGAGAAGGTTCCGCCCAATAGAAGACGAGAATCGATCTCTGGCTGCGTCATATGCTTGTTCATCAAACTAGCATTCCACTTCCATTATTTTCGCTTTTGAGCCATACTGTTCCACCGAGTTCAGAAAGAACAAAACCATGCATGATTCTTTATGAATCCTCGTATTCGATGGCGACATGATATGGTGGGGTCACGGGATATTGAGGTTTCGTGATTACTTCACTTCACTTGGAGGCTCAGTCGCAGCACGTGAACACCGTATCAGATGATCTCATCAACTTGGGCGACTATGCTCCGTACAGACCTACCATCATATGTCGCTCGAGACATAATGTTATTTATAGTCTCGCCTTGTGATAATGGTAAATCTCAGCGCTGAACGCTAAGCAATGAGTGGATTTTAGAGCCTTGGCCTAGAGGGTCATCTTACGCGTCCCTAAGGTAATGCCAAGTAGATCACCAGCCACAGGCATATGCTCATCATGACAGATATGATTCGGTGATTCCGATGCGAGGTGGCTCAGCCCCGGGGTCATTTGGTGCATGTCCGAACGCCGAGCCACAGCATGCCGATGCATCCGGCTGCCAAGTGGCCGGGAGTGCCGAGACCCGCGCCGCAAACATGTTGGTTCGGGCAACTGCGCCACCTTTGCCCAGAGTGAGATCACATCAGCCAAGATCAATAAACCTTGTTGGAGCTGAATGGCTTGATGACGACAGTGTCTACTTAAGTAGAGCTCGACCCCTCACTTTACATCACTGCTCAAAGCTAGAATTACAGTACAACTTCACAAATACACACAAACAGCACAAAGCAATATGTCAGCTCAAGATTACTACAGTGGTGGTGGAGGTGGCTACGGCCAGCAGCAACAGCAAGGTGGTGGTTACGGACAACAACAAGGATATGGCCAACAACAACAGGGTTATCCTCAGCAGGTAAGCTATCTACCAAGCTCCGAGCTCCAGCTACAGTTACTAACAGAGCTTCAACAGCAGCAATACTCTCAAGGATCCAATTACGGCTCCAACCAGCCCAGCTACGACAACCGTGATCAATCGTACGGCCAACACCAAGGCGGGCAATACGGCGGCGGACCTGGCCAATACCCCGACGGTGCAGGTGGTCCCGGCGGTCCGGGTGGCCCGGGAGGTCCGGACGGAGAGCGTGGACTAGGCGCTACACTTGCAGGAGGAGGTGCAGCCGGCTGGGCCGCTCACACAGCTGGCAGCGGTCTTCTCGGTAGTCTAGCCAGTGCCGCTGCTGGCGCCATTGGCGCAAACTTCCTCGAGCACAAGTTCAAGAAGCACAAGAAGGAGAAGAACAGGAAGCATCACCGCGACGGACGCCCTCGAGCTTTCACCGGCGACTCGACCAGCAGCAGTGACTCCGACTCTGGAGATGAGCGACGTCGACGAAAGGACGATGACTTGGCCTACGGAAAGTCTCAGTATGACAACTCCTCCCGGCATGGACATGGAGGCGGCTCTCATGGAGGTTCCAGCTCATACGGTGGAGGCGGATATGATGGCCGAGATCAGGGCTACGGCGGTGGTCAGAGCTACGGTGGCCAGGGCGGATACGGAGGTCAAGGCGGATATGGCCAGCAGGGCTACGGCGGTACCCGGTACTAAGTGCACGTCTATGGCACTGAGCGGATTGAAGAACGAGACATGATCTTTTGTAATTGATATGAGCCGGAAGAATATCGACGTTTAACGTTAGACACGAATACAAATACCCTGAAACACTCATCTGTTGAGCCTTTGTGTGACAAGCCAAAAGATTGCATAATACCCGGTCAATTATGCTCGCGTTCACTTTCAAGAAGCGTCTTCGGTAGTTCGCCCCTCCGATGGCGCTGAACTTGCTCTCCCTGCATATGCAGGTCATGAACTTAACCCCGCTAAATGATGTCTTGATCTCCACGTCTGACACAAGAACCTGGTAACAAAGATACGGGGTTAGCATAATCCGAGATACCGGGCGCGGAGAACACCTCATTACCGTGACTTTAGTCCTGTAGCGATCGTTTCATATGCGTGGTTTGCCAGATTGGATCTTCATCTACCGTAATGACCGAGAATTCTTTTCCTTTCCAGAAGTCAATGGCATTCGGTAGGAACGGATGCGTGTGAAGGTAAAGCTGCTTGATCCCAGAACGCCGAGCTGTCTCGACTAGCGTGTCAAACAGCCTGGAAGCTAGGCCTGCGCGACGCCATTCAGGCTCAACGTATAATCTCACTATCTCTACTACATTCTCGCGATCGAGGGTGATATGTGAGAAGCGCCCATCGTAAGCAACGTAGCCAATTGTCGCAATCAGGCGCCCGTCGGAATGCGCTGTTAAGAACGCGCCTTGAGGATAGTCAAGATATCTCTGCTTGAAGATGTCGAGTTCCTTCTGGGCCATTTGATCGCTGGATGATTGGTCCAGAAACGGGAACATGTCCGCTCGGGCCTTGGTTATGAAGTCCACGATTGCGGGAATCTCATCATGTGTCGCTGGCTGGATGGTGACATTGGACATGTTGAATTTCGAGTGATAAAGTCATTGGGCGCCTTGAGTAAATAAAAATTTCACGATAGAAATATGGCGCAACGAACTCCACATCTAAAACTAATCGTGCTCGCGAAAAAGAAGCTTATTTTCATCCATCTAATCTCGCTAAATTGACCCTTCTTATCAATCTATGGCCCCATGTTTGATGATGCTGCCCTCCAACTTCATCATAGCCCAGCCAACACCCGGCAAGGTTTCCCCTTCGCTACTATTTAGTTATGCGACCATTATCTCATGCGCAAGATACATAATACCTCTCATTTTTGCAGCAGTCAGAGAAGACTCAGCCCTGGTTTTTCTGAAGGTCTAGCATTATACATAGGTATTAATTCACGCATCACGCTCTACATCTTCACCAATAATGATCCTGGGGGGGATAAGCAGTCCGTCAGCAACAGGGGAGACAAGTAGCCACTGACAGCACTTTATCACCAGAGCCTGCTTTCCAGCTGCTGCAAGCATGTTCACATTGGGCAATTCTCTGTCGCCAACTGCATACCAGCCCAGGGTTTCGAGCATGGGCAGTGGTGCGATGCAGCTCAATGATCATTTAGAGCGTGACAACCTTAATTGCTAGATTTCCATTCCCCAGATCTCTAGCGTTCCTCGTTTTTCGTGTCAATTTCGCGACTGAGCCATTGCTGAAACAAGCCACGATGCACACTAAGAACTCACTCCGTCTTTCATTTTCTCTCCTACTCTTATTGGCCGCAGAGACAGTTGCCGATGACGATGATACTGATTTTCTTATTAATGTCTTCTCTGATCTTGGCCCGTAAGTCGTCAACACTTGATAACCACTTGTTCTTTTTTACCCCGATGGGCCGCCATGAGAACTGACCCAGTTGCTCAGTGTCCTCGCATTATTCGGCGAACAATTTGCTCGACAATTCCTAAGTGAGACCTTTACCTGGTACGATCATGTGATCTTCGCGTGCGTTCCTTTGGGCATCATGACAGCGATTGCCGGTGCCATTCGGGTCCAAGGCCATACGTTTCTCAAGGCCTTCATCGGTCGTGCTCGTGAGAACAAAGCAGCTGCAGAGATTGAGTACATGTCTTCCACTTCAGCCGAAGTCGGTGAACTCTTCAATGGAAAGGGCATCGTGCGAACAATGGGAGAGCCCGAAATTGCGCAGTTTATCGTATTCCCTGATGAACTCTTGAGGGAGAAGAAGGGTGCACAAAAGCAATCATACGGCATACACACCCTCAAGTCCGCATCTCAAGAAGGCATTCTATCCAAGGAAGGTATGGTTTGAAACACAGGCTTCTCCCACAAGTATTAACCTCATGCTAGGCTATTGCGATGAACTTGATCTAGCAGCACAAAATTGGTTAAAGTCATTCAAGGGTACAGTGACTCGTAAAAGGGATATTGAGCAAGCAGAAGACGAATTTGGTCATCCTATCTCAGAAATTGGCAGAGCAAACCCATTAGAAAAGAACGATAGGTTTCCCAAGTATTGGGAATCCCTGAAATTTCCTAATCTACAGCTGAACATTGCAACCGAAAAGATATCACCAAGAAGGAGAAGTATTGAACTACACTTGGCCGCCATTGTTGCAGTCATTCTCCAGGCCTCCCTTCTTGTTATAGCTGGTGTCGTCCCTTACCGTGCTCATGGCTACGAGACTCAACCTTGGGGGATTCCCTGCTACATCGGCGGCTCAGTCCTTCTTTTCATTGGTATGCTTGCATGCTCTGTTGCCATTGAGCGAAGCACCAAGGAGTTCAAATGGCGGCCGAGCTCAGGCATCACTAATAAGACGCAAAACTCCTCTGAAGTCCAGCGTCAGTCCATGGATTTGTTTTGGGTACAGCGGAAGCAGCGAGTCAGTGACCAAGACTTCGATTCTTATGTGATCTCTTCCCGAAATAAGCAATTTATATCAACTTCTAGTCGACAAGAAGATGTGCTCTCGGGAAAGAACAACAAAGGAAACAAAGGATGTAGGCGAATTGAGATCGGTCAGATTGATGACAACGCATCGAAGAATATTCCACAAGCGAACAAACCAGCCCGATCTGCTGAAGATAGGGGATTGGAGTCAGACTTTCTGGCAGTAACTGCGATATTGGCTGGTGGCGCCGGTTTCACAATCCAGTTCATTGGCCTCAGGGGACTGCCATGGCCTTGCGCTGTTGCTCAGCTTGGCGCCATCATCGCTATGGCTATCATCAGAGCCCTAGTTCGTCGAAGACTCGGAGACGATCCAAGCTATTGCCATGCCCCTTCTCGGTATGAGCTAGACCTCCTTGCTACTCAACTCGTCGACTACTCAAGGACACGGCTGCGTAATCAGCCACTGAGGCCCTCACAGAAAGACTGGACATGGCGAGTCGATACGGCAAAACATCGACTACAGAGTATATACTGGTTCCGTATTGGAAACTGTCTAAATCCAAGTGCCTCTGGTTCGAATCACGAGGATTCTGCATTTTCACAGCCCGACCAATCGAACGAGGCCCAGCAGATCATGCTTGTTCGAAAGCGACTAGGAGATCTAGTTCGGTGGGAGACGGAGGCATTCAAGCCAGCTCTGGCATTAGCTCGTTCCATCGAGCGATTTTTGGACGAGTTTATGCCCGTTGCAGACCAGAACCTCGTAGAATGGAAAGTCCCTATGAGAGACTCAAAGGCAAACCGTTCTGCTGTGACACTTGCAGTCACTAAGAAGGGCTCCAGTGGCTGGCAGATCAAAGTTGGCGAAGTTGAAGCCATCTTGTCACTATGGATGGCTCACCTGGAAGCGACCAAAGTTGCACAAACGAAAGATAGAGAAAAGTCTGATTGGCAAAGATCCAAAGCTGGTACAGCACTGGGAGTTGACTATTGCAGGATCCTCGGACCAAATGACCAACGCGGTGTCTTGGAGCGAGATATCAAGTGGTGGGTGGGCAATTCTGCTCTGACCGAAATCCATATGGCTAAAAGAATGGACGAGGAAGTGACTGGCCCTAGGTATCGAACTTGCGAGGCTTCATATCATTGTAAGGATCCAGGACATGATGATGTTAAGATGGTTATAGGTTTTATGGGGCCACTCAAGCCTGAGAATAATCACAAGTTACTCGTGCAGCACTCTACAGCTGGGTTGGCCACCATTGCTGCGCAGCACCTTTTTACGAGTTTCCTATGGACCATTGTTGATCTGGAACAACTCCCAAAAGATTTCCTCGACCAAGGCTCCATAAACATCCATGAATATGTCAGTATTCAGCCACCCAAGCCATTAGATCTGGAATCAACCAAACTTGGCATAAGTCGAAAGCTGAGTCATACCAAACTGACCAGATTCGCTCTTCATGCCGAGAAAGAGGGTCTTGGAGTACTGGATGACATTCTTTTGTGCCTCATCCCCATCTTCAGCCTGAAAGATGTTCTTCCCAACGACGCTGTGCTGAAGCTTGACTTGCCTGGCCTAGGTGGGCAAATTGTGTGGGCAAAAGACGCATCGATTTACTTGGCGTTCCTCAAGTTCATAACTAAGGATTCTGAGTGCAATTTCTACGACTACCTTTCTTTGGCAACTGTAGTCCATGCACTAGACTACATCTACCTTATGGCCCTCAACAGTGAAAATATGGCGTATGGTAAGGCGTTGTCTCGAGAGAATGATACGGTCGCCGAGTCCCATTCGAATAGTCACAGTGCGGACTGCAAGCCTCTGAACCGACAGTCTTCTGGCGACTTGCGAAAGCTAATAGAACATCTCTCTCTATTCTTCCCTGACGCGATCAAGAAACTCCTGGTGTTTTACAAGCTACAGGGGCGTGAAGACTGTTTCTATGAGCTTGACAGCTACTGTGAAAAGGCAACGCAGATTGGACCCCATGGGGCTGGAAACGGCAACGAAACCTTGATGAGACAAATAAGGTTCACTACACTCCATTGTCAGGCTTCTAACATAATCCCTACCAATCTAGGGTTGTTTCAAGGTATAACCCCCAATGTTACTAAATCACAGAGAGACTTTATGCTTACTAGAACTGTAGGGAAAGACTGGAGAAAGCGAGACATCTTTGGCTGGACAGCTCTGCATTATGCTGCCTCTTGCAAAGAGTTTGAATTTTTCGACGAGCGCCAGCATCCCGTCGTGCCTAACAATCATCTTCCTGGTTATCTCAAAGCCCTGCTACAGCATGATCACCCACAGACCTGGTGGCTCGACAATTTTGGCAGAAGCCCAGTTCATGTGGCTTCACTTACTGGAAATCACAGCTTCTTGGAGAAGCTATTAGGAAGCTTGTTAGTGAAAGAATTGAGATCCAGCTTGGAAGCGAAAGGATCAGACGGTATGACTCCCATGCACCTTGCAATGCTGGGAGGTCATGCAAAGTGTATTGCGGTCATCAAAAAAGCTATCAACCTACAGGAACTTGAATTGCCGATGGACGCTTGGAAACGGAATCCAATTCATCTCGCTGTTGCCAAGGGCGAATATGGATGCTGTAAGGAGCTGATTTGCGACGAAAGTCTTAACTTCACACCATATGCTCTCGATATTCATGGGAGATCTCTCTTCTCGTACCTTGACGAAGCAAATGGAGAACAAAGATCAGTTGGGTGCCTGCTTCTCAAGGTTCACTCAAAACTCTTTAACAACAAAGACAACGAAGGTCAGTCTGTTTGGCACTATGGGATCAAGTTTTTGGGTGAAGAGGCAATCGATATTTTGCAAGACCAGCATCTATCAACCATCAACGCCAGCAATAATTCTGGCCAAACTCCTCTACATCTGGCAATCCAACTTCAGAGCCAACGGATTTTCAATCGTTTACTGAAAATCGGCGCTGAACCGGGCGTCAATGATGCTGGAGATCAGTCTCCGTTGATGTTTGCTTGCTCCCGTGGCGAAGCGAAAATGGTCAGGACCATGCTCGACATTAAAAGGAAAACCGCAAGAGACAAGGACAAAGATGGGAAGTCTTCGTTGCACTATGCGATTGAGTGCAAAAGCTGCAACGACGAAGATCGAGAAAAGATTGTCAAGTCGCTTGTGTCAGCCATGAAAGGAATCGACGTAGAGGATAAACAGGGCTGTACGCCACTACATCTTGCGTGTCAAAGCTCCAAGAGTTCGATAGTTTCTATTCTTATGGAGAAGGGAGCTAATCCGGATTCAAAGGATGATAAAGGAAATAATGCCCTTCATTATACAGTAGGGCTTTGGCCGCAACCTGGTGTTGCAACGTCCACTTGGAGAGAAGAAATTGCTGAAAAGGTTTTGAAGAGGTCACCTGCATGCATCAGGGACCAAAACGAAAATGGACATACAGCACTCTTTTTGGCGCTTTTACGAAACGAGGAAGATGCTAGTATCTTTCTACTACAGAATAACGCTGACCCTCAAGTCATAAGCGACAAGGAGCCTGTATCCCCGTTTATGTGGGCATGTCAGCATGGCGGGCCATTGAGCTTCATTTCAATGGTCATGCTGATGGCTGGACAGCAAAATAGTAACATTGATCTCAACCAAGGTGATGCAGTATTTAATCAGTCAGCCCTTGCATGGGCGTGCGAAGGGAATAGGACCGAGGTCGTCAAGATGTTGCTCGAGACTAGCAATTCAGCCCAATTTGAAGACAAGCTCGACCTCAACAAACGAGCAACAGGGTACAGAAACGCAACACCACTTCACCACGCACTCATTGAAAAGAACCATGATATTCTGAAACTGCTGCTTGATGATCCTAGGATCATGCGTGGGTTGGGTGCGACCGATTGCGATGGCCTCAATCTCTTAGAGTTCGCTTTCGAGAGATCGGATCAGAGATGCCTCACCACATTGCTGTTACACCATCACACAAAATCGGCAGTGTTCTTCATGGACGGCTGGGAAATTATCATCCAGAAACATGCATCTTTGGTCAGCAACCTCGAACTCTGGGACGAATGGGAGCGCGGCATTCTTGACCCTCAACGCGAGGTGCTGTTTCCTATTCACAAGCTGGCCGAAGCTGGTCGACAAGAGATGATTGAGTCACTTCTCCATAGTGGCATGAACGTCCATGGAATGGACGAAGACAACTGGACACCCGCCGATGTCGCTGCCAGTTACCATCATAAGGAACTCGAGGAGCTTCTTCGCAAAGACGATCCCAACAGAGATCTGGCTATACACAAGTACTCTCAGCCGTCAGCCTTCATTAACGTTTATCAGGGACCAGAACTTACGACATCGCCTACAGACGAGCCATCGCTGTCTTTCGTCTTGGGTTGGTGGGTTCTCTTCTGCGCCATGACCAGTTACTGATGCATATTTTGACCTAGGCGTGAATGTTCCCCCTACTGCAGAAGGTATGGGTAGCTATCTTCGCACTCAAGAGGCGATTCCTCCCGACTCGAAATGTTTTTACTATGAAATAGAAGTCCTTCATGTCAGCAATGAGACGTAAGTGATTGCCGTATTTCTTGCTTCTCTTTTTCAGATAACTATTCCCCACATTGTGCTAATATTTTGAATCAAGATGTTGTGTCTTTGGCTTCTGTCAGGCTTTTGTTCCTCAGAGATCGCTGCCTGGCTGGCATGAGGGATCGTGGGCCTATCACGGAGATGATGGGGGATTATATGTAGAAGAAGCATGGCATATAAGTCGGGAAAGTGATCAGACTTTCGATATAGGCGATATTGTAGGCTGTGGTATGAACTTCGAAACTGGTAAGGGGTATCGCACCAAGAATGGAGTCCTGGTTGATTCTTGTAAGTTCACAGCATGAGCTATGACAGAAGAAAAGTTCTGATCCAAAATTAGGCAATGCGTTTGATGGTCACAACTTCTCGAGGGGCAAATTCTATCCATGCATAGGATTTGGCGCCAATACGCAGGGAACTCAGATGCAAATTCGAGTTACGTTACGAGCTTCTGAGGAGTATTCTTTTTGTTTCAAAGGACCATACGATGGACGGACTGCTGAACCAAGAACTCAGTCATCGAAGTAGGCTCTAGGTGAAAGCCTTCTTGAAGGGTTGTTGGGCATGTGGATAGGCTAGAACGGAATTCTTTCAGCCATCGAGGGACGCGAACTACATATGCGTTTTCAAAAAATGATCTCTTCAACCTATTCACTTTAGTAAAAGGTGGCCATAGCAAGCTCGATGTAATATATATCTCTCGAAGTGAAATTATAAATGCAAACAGATTCATGCCTCATGTGTATCCATCAATGCCCGTTGACCGACAAGGCCTAAGAGCTGACCTTTGGTGAAAAGCGAGCTCAGCCTTGAAGGCCGTCGGCTATCATCGCATTAACAAGTTGAACATGTCGGTTGGCGTTGGTCTCGCTCCACTCGTTATCGTAGTTAAGCCCATATGGCCAAATATGTCCTCCGCCACAGTTGATACGAACACCAGCACCATCCCAGGACTGAAGCAGAGGAGTCGCCGTGCGCCAATCATTCGCAGCACACTTTCTATCAAAAGCTGCAGTCTGGCCAATTCCAAGAGTGTGAGAGATCTCATGCAAAGCAGTGCGTTCGCTCATGTAGGATCTGTTGGAACCAAAGCGAAGACTACCGTTGAAGTTGGCATCGGCAGTTGGAACGCCGGGAACGTAGGAGACGCGAATGGTCTTTGTGGCTCTGCCCAAGCGGTTGTATCGCGCTGCTGCGAGACGCATGGCATTCTCAATGCGGCTGTAGGCATCGGCTTGGTCAGCGGATGGATTGGACACCTTCTCAAGGGACCAGTTGATGGCTGCTGAAGTGGTGGAAACGCATGCCACGAGGGCAGTGAACATAGTAGAGAACCGCATGCCGAATGTTCGTGAGAATTAAACCCGTAGTGGTGAGCACACCTCTTGGAAATGTCGATACCCAAGGCTCTAAATACTTCTCATAGCTCAGTCTATAGCATACCGCTACTATATCAGCTTCCATAATCTGCATTATTCCCGTCGATCAACTTGACCCTTATCATTTCAAGGTTTCATCTATCGGCTCACATGGCCACTTTTGTAAAACAATACGGAGTATCTTCATCCGATTATCCTGTTCGAAACATCTATGAAGCATTCGATTGGGTAGGATGCTGCTCAGACCACATTAGCAATGAAACCCTGCTAGGCGTGCTAGGATCTTGAAGCGACCGAATCCCAGCCCAGCGGAACATTTTAAGAGAAACAACTCTAATTGCGAGGCTGCTGAGCTTAACAATAACTTTGATCGACCTTGTACATTCTAACTAAGCCCTTTGAGGGTACTTGAACTGCAAATACATATACATATCCCCTATGACAGGAGGAGAACACACCGATCTTTGGTAGGTAGAAGTGCAAAGAAGCAAGTTGGTGACCCCTCACCAACAAGTTACCGGCGATCACTTCAGTAAGCGGAAGGTGTGATGGTATCGGCCCTTGGTCTTGAATGCCAAGACGATGAACGGAATACGTGAAAACGGAACAATTACAGGCGAGGGGAGACTAGGTCACCGGTTAGGACGTATCCATTGGTGGAACAACAGCTTGGTGTATCACTGAAACTATCCAGCATGCCGTGTTTCACTACCTGGATCTACCTCACAAGAAACAAAAGGGACAAACACATGCCATAAGCACGAAATAGATGTTGTAGATTAATAAGACCACACAGAACTTATGGGCTAAGATATTGTTCCTGTTTAACGGCCATGGAGGGAAATTATACACCAAATCCGTTCCTGGTGCATTCGTCGATCAACTTCTTAGCACCGACGATCTGCTCAACCTTGCCATGCCCCGCCCACTTGACAAGCTTCGACCTGTCCAATTGTGCCTGTGCTGCTGGCCATCCATCCTTCTCCAGGCCGTGAACAGGATCACTAGCAAACCTGAGGTAAAGGTCTTGCATTCTCTCACTGACCTTTAGCTCGAATTTGGTTGATGGGCCCTCAATGCCATGAGTGCCGAAGATCAGAGGCAATTCAGCAGTATGGTACGCGCCCAGCCAAGGTAGAGGGGAAACGTTGGTGAAGTTACCCGCGTAGAGGTACTGAAATGTTCTGGCACCTGCTTCGGACCTCAGACGGTTCTCTTTGAGGGTAGTACATTGGAGATTGAGACCAAACCCATTAGCGATAGGCTTGAGGTTCGCCGGTATCTCTGTTGCTGTTTCGTAGCCTGGGAAGTTGTAGGGAATGACAGCAGCTCCTTCGTTCGTGTTTGTTCCAATCAAGAGAGGAATATTTGCTGGAAACTTGGATGAGCCTGTAGTGATTCTCTCTGTATAGTTGGTGAAAGCAGTGGTATTGTCAGGAATAAGCGAGAAGCTGAGGCCATCGTCAGCAGCACCTCCTTGGCCAAGTTCTGCTTGGAGATACTCCTTGAGCTTGTGCTCAGGGACCCCTCTCATGCACTGGAGCTCTATTTTCGGCGATAAATCGCCGCATCCCAGGTGCTTCGCGGCAATAGAAAATGTGCTGTGATTTGTGGCATCGCCTAGACTTCCCTCAATCGCAAGGGCATTTCCGGAATCGGCTATGACCCCCTTGACGATTGGGTCTCGAGCCCAAGCAAACAGATACCCATCTGTAGCATATGCACCTGCACTCTCACCCCAGAGCGTGATGCGGTTGGGATCGCCGCCAAATCGAGCAATGTTATCGCGTACCCATTCGACTGCGAGACGTTGGTCGAGCAGCGCCAGGTTCAGGTTCTTTCCTTCTTTTGCCAACCCAGCAGCATTCGGTAATCCGAAGATATTGAGTCGATATTGGACCTGTACAACGATGTGCTTCTGGCTTCGCTGGACCCAGGGTTGGGCAAGCTGATATGGCACATTGGTGCCTCCAATCATATAGCCACCTCCATGAACCCAGATCACGACAGGCAACCGTTCATCTTTCGCGTCTTTATTTTCACTTATAGACTTTTTGGGGGTGAATAAAGAGAGTCTCAGACAATCTTCTGTGGTGTTCGCGTAGTCTCCACGCTGGAAGTTGGCAGCAGAAACGAGGCTATCAGCAACAGTACCTCTAAGCAATAGAGGCACGTATTGGATACACCCGCGTGGTAGTTTTGTTGCTCTGATGACTCTATCCCCTGGATAACTTCTTGCAGCAGGTGGCGAGAACCTGAGATCTCCAACCGGAGTCTCTGCGAATGGGATGTCAAGAAATGCGGCAACGTTCGGGTAAGATGGCTCGAAAAGGGGCGCAAAGATGCCAGAGCTAGTGTTAACAGTTAATGGCTCGCCTCCATATGTACTGGCTGGCAGTGCTCTAGCCATAACAGGCAATACTGCAAGAATGAAAGAGTTGAGATGCATGATAGTCTTGCTGCTTGGCTGTCAGCGATATGTTGACAACCGTGTAAATAGTTGACAAGATACATTATATACACGACCCGCATCAACAAGGCAATTCCTCATACAGAATCTCCCAATCGAACAAGTCACCATTCTGAATAATCATGAATTGCACTATGAACTCCAAGGTCTTTAACTCCGATAGAACCAAGTATTATCGGCGCTTATATCCGCTTCGCATGTTGATCAAGCACCGAAGAACAGGGAAAGACATTTCGCTTAGATTGAATAGGCTTAGATCTTTTGCTTTGTTATTAATCGCGATTTATAATGGCAAATCTTCTATGAATTAAGTCCTTCTAAGTCCATTCAATAAGCGTCGGACAATTTGCGTTGTCCAAAGTCCGGCTGTCAGCTTACCACTAGTCAAGCTACCAAAAGGCCGGTCCGAGCAATAAGGCGGTAGCTCTAGTATACCCTTTCCATAAACTTGGTCCATAGCTTTCTGGGGCAAGGTAGCAGGCTGATTGTCACCTGAAGACTCGCTGGGTGATGCTCGATGCTTCCAGAACGTTCCGGGACAGTAAACGAAACAGCAGAAACGGCACATCTGGATATCAGGGCATAGATTCAACCATTCTCTCACTTCCTCTGAATTTATCGAGCTCTCAGAAGTTTTGGCTTGTCGGAAATGCTGCGTGGGTGGGTTGCGATGTGAAGTATGGCTCCCTGCCGTGACCAAGCCAGCTGGGTTACGCTGTTTCATGACCTATGGCTTTCCAGCTGATTTTCTGGTCGTTCATCCATGTGACCTCGGTCACGTAGAAGTTCCCTCAACTGTTCCAAAGCCTTCATGACGGTAGCCTTCCTGACAGCACTCCGATCCCCTGGAAAGTAAAACGGCCCAAACGCCCTGTTCTGACCCGCCCTCGAAATTCCAATAACCACCGTCCCAGGTGCTTTTCCTTCCTCGATACCAGGTCCTGCCACGCCGGTAGTGCTGAGTCCCCACGTCGTCGGCGTATCGAGCGTCGTGATACTGCGAGCGCCAGCGGCCATCTGTTCCGCGACTTCCCCATTGATAGCGCCGTGCTTCGAGATGATGGATTGGCTAACTCCAAGTATGTTGACCTTTATTCCAGTGCTGCAGGAAACGATGCCGCCGCGACAGACAGAACTTGCGCCTTCGACTGCTGTGAGGGCGGCCATGACACTCCCGCCTGTTAAGGACTCGGCGACGCCAACAGTTTCTTTTTCTTCCTTGAGAAGTCGTATTACGTCTTTGGCGATGTCTGAGATGGTTTCTGAGCTTCGTTTGACGTATTTGAAAGTTTCCATACTGGCGTTTGGGTAGTGGTTGATTGACATGTTTGATCTGAAAACCTTATTCGATAGCTTCGATCGATAGATCAGAGACACCTTGCGGGTAAAGTCAGACATGCGAAAAGGAAATTTCACACTTCGAGGTAATATTAGAGAAGTTGATGAGCAAATTTGGAGAAAGTCTATGATGGTCTTATGACGTTCTGTTGAGCAATCTTGACGACATCAATTATATGTCCAATGTTGACAATAACTCGTGTAAAACTCCTGTCTCACTCCTTACAGTGAAGAAATACTTAGAAATGCTACTGTATGCAGGTGATCTTGGTGAATAGAAGATACGGGACATTCCTCGATGCTTGTGAGCCCTTGGCCGAACATCTGTGATTCAAGATATGAACTAGAAGATGTCTTCTGATTAGTAGACAAAGAATATCCAAGGCCAGAAGCTGTCATATTTTGCATGATATATCTAACTAACGATAATACTTTTAATCCATCGACTGAGCATATGCAACCGCCAACTCCGTTGAATGCAGCTATATCAACGCATGCCCCTTTGCCTTCAACATGCGATATCCTTCCACTGATATCACTATTTCTTGAACTTTTTCTGGATCTCTTCCTCTGTGAAGCGGCGAGTCTTGGTCTCCAACATAGCAGCACGCTCATCCAACGACATAGCGATCTGCTCACCCATAGGTACCAAGCACCTGGCCAGAGTCTTGTAATCCTTCATCATCAATCGAACGGTGACCATCATGTAGTCGATGTCGTGGAAGACAAGGGCGTGCTGTGATGCATAGGTGTGTTTCGTCTTCTGGAAAGAAACTGGGTGCTCGCGCCAGTGACGAAGAGGGTTGAGGTGATGAGAGGTGTGATAACCGTCGTTGTAACAGAAGCGGTTGCTCTGTTCATAGTCAGCGCGAGTATTCTGGTGATTATGTGAGTTTAAACTTACAGCAACGTCAATCAATGTGATACTCGATCGGTAATCAGAGTCAGGATCAACATCGTCAACAAAAGCATGCTGACCCCAGTTACCTGCCATCAGTCCGAGACGGAGAAGAAGCAGCGGCATGAGGAAGACACAGATGGTGGCGTTTCTGTGTAGGTTGAACATGGTGATAAGGAAAGCATAGTTGGAAAACTCCCAGAATCCAGCCTTCAAGCCAGTCATGACCTTGCCATTTCGGATGAAGTAGATGGGAAGATCGGCCCAGACGAGGAAGAAGAATCGGCCGACGTAGTGAAGGAAGTGAAGAAGGCTGTCTCGCTGGTATCGGATAGTCGATGACAGATCGTTGGGTCCATTGCCCTCAACGTGATGGTGCTTGACATGGTGGTAGAAGTAAGAGTTCCAAGTATGTCCCATCAAAGGGTCAAGGATATAAGGAAACAGATGATCAAAGACGGCAAATTTCTTGTCTAAAACGCCTCTCATGTGAATATGCTGATGCATCAACAAAGTATACGCTCCCATGTAGGAAAACTGCATAACAAAATGAAGAACGCCATGGATCCAGGTGAAATTCGTGAACAAAAAGATGGCGCTGGGAATCGTGGTCGAGAAGTAAAGAAGCAGATGCGTAAGCATAATGACATCAGTCTCAACCCTCACAACAGACCGCGCCAGGCGAATGTAAGGTCTCAGCACTGTCTTCTCTAGGAATAGTGGTAGTTTGATTTGATCAATGTCCCAATTGGTCGTGACGCTTGGTTCAAAGTGCGCATCTTGAGGATCGTTCATTGCCTGGAGATGACGAAGCAACTCTTCATCGCGGGCTACTGAGCTGTTAATTGGCTGGGTATTAGATAGGCATGAAGGTGATGCGAACCGGTAGGTACTGAGGTTGAGGTCTCGGCATTGCTCGATGATGAATCCTTTATGTCTTGGCGGAGACCTTCGAGGATCAGCGCATCGGCTTTTGTCAGCTGAGGATGGAAGACGATAGTGTCCTCCATGCTGTCTGTGTGGCAAATGGCTGAAACGGAAGATATCGTGGTGCGCTGCCACAAAGTAGCAGGTTGAAAGTCGATTGTAGCCTTCGGGTACGCGACCAAAGCTTCAATCGAAATTCAGGGTCTTCAGCTGATGGATGTTCTTGCAAGACCCTGAGTTAAAATCGCGAGAAACAGAAAAGTCACCCCTAAATCTGAAATAGAACAACCAATGGCAACATTCCAGGTAAGAAAATCAGTGGAGAAAGTATCTCGCTTCTATCCCTTTTTGAGCCACCGCTCGTTTCTTGGCAATCTCGGAAATACCCAAGATGATCCCGTCCCGTCTAGACCATCTGGCTTTAACCGGGGTAGCCGGGGGTAAAAGGAGGTTGTCAATTGAGATTTCGCCAATGGCTGCCATTGGCAATAGGGAATAACCTGCGATGGAGGAGCTCAAGGGTCCAAGGTCTAGTCAGAATTGGAGGTAAGAGTTTGGCAGTGTTGCAACGTCGATATTTCCGGGTGCGTCAATGTTGCCCCAAAGCCCGATGGGGTAACGCTTCCTTTTCACAGACTCAATTGGAACATCGTATGATTTTTGGGGGTAGAAGTTTTACAGTGACAAAGAATATCGTGTCCTCGTTATCTGTGTTTACAGGCTGAAGTTTAACTTTGTGGCCAGCATTCAGCCTCGTTGTACGTACATGTGATCTTGGTCAATTCCGCCCACGCTGAAAATAGAGCAAAAGCAAAGTGAGGGAAAATACGGCCCAGCTGGGTTGCTTGAAGTCGAGATCTGTGGTTAGGGGCTTATATCACCATACAGAAGTCAATGGAATGTAAGCTTTGGCACAAAATTTGGCGATTTGATTCAGCCAATTGAATGGTAATGGTCCAGAAACATTAACTAAAGTTGTTGAACAGTATATAAACCCCGTTGCCTTAAGGCCCTAAGTGTAGGGTCCTTACGTTTTTGCGCCTATTTTAGCCAGCGGTTTTGTACGACAGAAGTCTTGCCCGATGCAACGGGCTTGGCCACCAACCATGGCCCTCCAAAGCCGAACAATGGCTTCTTGGTCCTGTAGACCAGGGTTACAAATCACTTCCTGGAAGCTTGTGATGAAGTGACAACCTGACTATGTCGCGGCTCAATCAGTGATCCGATAGATAGTCGTTGGGTGAAAACTGTTTTAGGGCGTGTTGACGTTGTTCACTGGTAGACCAGCGCGTGCTGTTGGCAGGCTTCGAGCGACACGCAGACCATGTTCCTGTCACAACGGCAGGCGGGCGGCCACGGACCAACGAGCGACTGGGAAAGTAAATTTTGTTGATATTTGAGTCTCTTGAATTGATTAAGTCTATCTAGTCGAGTTTGTGTGTCGTAACATGTCATAGGCTTCAGTGAGCCGTCGTCGTCTAATCTCTCCCTGCCAAATGCCCGTGGCCCAGTTTCCATGCAGATAAAACCCCGTATCCCTAAAAGTATTATTGAGAAGTGAAATGTTCATAATGTCTCCAATCCAATGCCAATCCAATGAGTCGTTTAGCAGCTGTACTCGATGTACACGCCATTCTTGTCGCTCTGCTCGAGGAACACCTTTGTGTTGCCGTTGGGGTTTCGCAGCGCGGCCTTGAGGTAGACGGTGCTCTTGCAGTCGATGTTACCAACAATATGGGTCTGCGCAGGCAAGTCATCCCAGTTGGTGAAGTCAGCAGCGCCGACAGACTCCCCAGCAGTGTCAAACTCCTTCGCGGTGTTATATGTGACAGCCTTGCCGGGGAAGCCAGAGAGCTGCTTGAACTCGGTCAAGGCATCTCCACCCTTGACGATGAAGAGACGCTCAGGCTGCTCACCCTGCGCCCAGCCAAGAGTACACTTCTTAGCCTCGGCAGGAATGCCCGTGAAGACGAGGAGCTGCTCAATCTGAGATGCGTTGTTGTACGTCGCGACGTTGAAGCCGACGGACTTTTTCGCGACGTCGGGCGAGCCGGGGAATACGCTGTACAGGGCTGATGGCTCCTGGCGCGTTGCTTTTCCAGTGGAGGGGCAGTTGCCACTTGCGCGGGGTAGTGCTGTAGGAACAGCGCCAGCGACAGCCAAAAGGCAAGTCAGCGCAGTGAATGTGTTGGCGAGGAAAGACATTTTGCAGGTATTCGATCGAGGTAGAGTTGAGGTCGGGTGGCTCTGGAATGCAAATTGGAGGGAAGAATTAAGCATATTTATGAATCACAAATCCCAACCTCCGAGATGATGATCAACCGTGCATCTCACATCCTCAAGAGCCAAGAATTGGTCCTGTTGATCAGTGCTGCTGATTCGTGGCACAAGCAGGGATCGGGTGCAACTACAGCGAATCGTAAATCAGTGGCGGAGGCTTCTGTGTTTATGCGTACGATGCAGTAACAGCGCACCAAGAGGCCCAAAAATGGGGACCTCTCAGTAATCAGGCGGTCGGGGAAGGGCTGCGTCATGCATAACACGTACAATATTTCCAATATTGGTCGCTATTCTGGGTCTTGAGGGCATGGCCTTGTGCAACAATAAGCAATGGCTGAATGAATCGCGAGATTTCACGACTGTGAGCTGAGATGTGAGCTCACGTCAAGCTGCAGGTGTCTGAAACAGCGAAACCCCGCAGAGTTACATCAATTCGAAGGCTGGCCAACTCTGTAATCTTATGGCCCGATGAGAATAATGTAGACAAAACACGGCAATCAACCATAATATTCCGTGGTCCAAAGCTCATCGGCATTTATTGAATATGCTGGCAACCCGGCCGCACGACGCATAGTTCGTTGACATCGAGTCATTCCCTTCAACGTCCCCATCAATGTTGGCACAACAGAAATGCTGGCCAGACTTGAGGCTTGGCAAACAAAACAAAGTTCATCAGAGGCGTCGACGATGTCCACAGTAAACAAAATCTGTTCCCCTAGCCTTCATATTCATCAATACGATTCCACGTGACATCGAACTCCGCTACAGTGACTGCTCACAGTCATCATCTTCCGTAGTATAGTGGTCAGTATGCAAGCTTGTCACGCTTGAGACCCGGGTTCAATTCCCGGCGGGAGAGTTCCAGCCGCCTGTAAATACAGGCATCCATCTTTTTTCTATATGCTCATATTGAGTCATTTTATTTTTGGCGACATTGGGACCTGCAATCGTGATCTTGAGTTGCAACGAAACTTGGTATGGATGTTTTATGCTAACAGATAAAGTTTACTGACACACCACTTTGGCGGCTGTTATCTGATAAGCTTGAACCTGGAGAAATTTTTTCACTTCCACTGTTTGCGTGGTTACCCTGTAATTGGCAGTCGCTGTTTATGGACAACCTCAGAGTTATGTCCCTTAAATGGATATTTTCTATATCTGGTTATAATTCCAAATTTTCAATACTAGACTATCTGTTGTTGCAGAACAGTTTTACTACCTACTTGTCGTTTTGTCCAGTCATTCATTCTGGCTCTCGCCTTTAGTGTACCGGTTCAGTTCCAGCAATTGCCTTTTCACCATGGAGCCAAAACTTGTCGTCCGCCTTTCAGCAGGAAATTATAGGGTTTGACTATCCAACCCGTCAACAAGCCCAATTGACCTCTACTTTACTGATCTCGACACTTGCCAGATTGTTCAGCACGAAAAATTGTTCCACGCGCCAATTCCATTGTCAGCGTGACTCCATGGTGCGTATATAGACCCAGACTTGAACATCTCCACCAAGACAACGTGGCCGAGTGGTTAAGGCGATGCCCTGCTATCTCATACGAGACATCATAGGCATTGTGTTCGCACGCGTAGGTTCGAATCCTGCCGTTGTCGATTGTTTTTTGTCTTTTGCCCATTTTTCTGCTCTTTCATTCATTAGAAACAAATTGCGTCGATTTGCGTATTGTCGTGTCATCGCGGTTGTGCCGTCTCCGCTCTTGTTGATCGCGCGGCGCGAACGCGTTGACAATTTCGCTGTGACTTCGGCCAAGACTCGAGTTAATTCTATAATCTAAAGTCTATCTCTTTGCTTTATCCGAGAATTTAAATACTTCATCTTCCCTCCACCAACCTCTGTCATATAGCCACAGACTGAGACCTTCAACTGTGCCTTTACTCTCTGCATGTCCGTCCTTCAAATAATCCAGACACTTCTGTACCTCTTCCTTATCATCTTGCTTGTTCATGACGGTGTAATGACCTCTCCATTTCTCCCGCCTATCTTGATCGCTCAGAAAAGTCTCCCATTTATTCCTCAATTCACTGCGTATGCTCAATGCCTTCTTCTGACCAGCATAGAGTTTGATGCCGACTCCCTTTCCCATTTCGTAAACGTCCTGATTTCCGACACCAATTGAGAATGTGGCTGTCCGAGCTGCGATGTCTGCAATATCTGCTTTCACCTCTGATAATTTGGAGCCGGGTAACGCGTGAAACAGAGTGATATGCGCGTCGACCTTGAGCAATTGTGGAGGAAACCATTGCCTTCGCAGCGCAGTCATTTCATCATGGTGTCGCTTGTCGGTAAGAAGTGTCAGGATATAGAGCTTTTCCTCGTCATTTGACCCCTTGGGAATATGGGCCTCGCGACGTTGGTACTGAAGTTCGCTGGATTGGTGTAACTCTGCTGTACTTGTTTGTGAGAGCGGGCCACGTCTCACAATGGGATGCGTCGCAGGGACTGTCGTGACTGTCATTGCCGGCGAAACAAGGCTCTGAAAAATGCAAGAAGCTCGAAGTGACCTCATTTAAATAAAGAACATTTGGGAAGTTCTGTTCAAATATGTTTAATGTGAAAGTCTTGGTATGAGGTGTTGACGTCAACGACCCAAACCTGGGATACCTAGCGTGTTATTTACGTTTTCATATTTCGGGGAGATGTCCATGACGTAGAAAATTGCTCTGTTTCTGACTAGACGAATGTTTTTGAGGCCAAATAAGCACATATCACGATATGATAGTCTGCACAGATGACTGAGCGCGTTTCTTCTCTCACATACTGAATACTTGTTACTCAGAACAGAGAGCCATCTGAAGATTGCCAATTGGCTGTCTGGCTAATTTGGGGCTTTCTGAATCGATTCAAGATATCGATTAGTAATTGTGATAATGTGCTTCGATGCTCACTGTTCGAGGGCCTTGCTGGCGAGGTCCGTCTGCATGGTCTCAAAAGCTGTGCCGTTGTGACACGAAAGGGTCACAATCATGAAAATGTCGTCATGCAGCCCGCCAATCACGGGTTGAGTTATTTTTGACTCATGCTTGTCAGATAATAGCGTTCAAAAACACAGATTCGCTTCGTCCGAAACAAGCTAGCTTTGCGCTGTTCTGATAATTATCGCAACTGACCCAATGAACAAACGATATGGGTTTTGCGGATGGGACCAAGATCCATCTCATGGGCTTCAGGGCTGAATGGTAGAGGAGCACCTGCCGAAGACGGGCGAACTTTTGGCTGGAGAGGTTACTCGATAGCGAGCTGAGCAGCCACAATGCTCATTCTTCTCTGGACTATAAGTAGTATTATCTATCACTATCTGCAAAGTACGAAACTTCTTCCAAGAGCCACCCAACATGCCTCAATCAGTCTGGCTAGTAACAGCTACTACTTCGGGTCTCGGTGCCGCAGTGGTGCAGAACCTCATTGCGAGAGGTGACAAGGTCATCGCGACGGGAAGAGGGGCAACGGAACGTCTCAAGCATTTGCAGTCTGACAATGTCTTTCTTCTCGATCTTGATGTCACTGCGCCTCGAGCTGAGATCGACAAGCAAGTAAAGAAAGCCTGGGATGTTTGGGGACGCATCGATGTTCTCTTGAACAATGCTGGAATTTCAGCACCCAAGAGTATTGAGGAGGCAGAGTAGGTTACCTAACCTGGCATTGGTAACAGATACTGACAGTCTCGCAGTGACGACTTTGTGCGTAACGTCTTTGACGTCAACCTCTTTGGAACGCTGCATGTCACTCAAGCTATCTTGCCATACTTCAGGGCCCAACAAAGTGGTACCATCGCCTTCATCGGAGCTGGTGTTGGCTGGGGTCCGTTGCCCTTCTTGGGCCACTACGCCGCTTCGAAAGCTGCTCTCGGTGCTTTTGTCGAATGCCTGGCAAAGGAGGTCCAACGATTCAATATCCGCTGCATCATTTTTGAGCCTGGTGGCTTCCCGTCTCAACTTGGCCAACCTCGCGAAGGTTCAGTGGAAGGGTTTGGGAAGTACAAGCCCGCTTTAGAGGCCTACAATCCCGGTTTTGAGGAGTTGATGGACGTGTTCATTTCGGATATAGGCCCGAATGTGCCTGGAGATATCAGCAAGCTGTCAGAACGCATCGTGGACTGCGTTAAGGTTGAGGGTGCCAGTGCTGGAAGGCCGGAGCCGGTGAGAGTCATTCTTGGAAGTGATGCATTACGGTTGATAGAGCAGAAGTGCAAGGAGCAACTTGAGCTTGCAAGTAGCTGGGAGGATGTCAGTCTCAGCACGGATCGAGATGGACATGATCATGTTGCAAGTAAAGGAATGCTACGTTTCTCATCGATTCTATAGTCTATATGCGAATAAAATGGTCTTTATGCCCGGTTCTGTAGACCTTTCCTACAGAGCACTGCTGAGGCCTTACATGCCAAACAGCTCTTAGGACCTATGAGGCTCTAACATCATACTCGCGGTGATCAGGAAATGTCCATCAAGTGCGTCGATGAAGGAGATTTGGGAGCTCTGCATCGCAGAAGGTCCTTGCATATCAGGCTGAAGGCCATTCGCAAGAATGGTCGCATGTCGAATTCCCATCTCATCACCGATCCACCTCAGAGTTTTGGACATGTACCTTCTTGTTGAGTCATCAACTATGGTACACCGAGCAAGGGCATATATAGGATGAAGAAGCAAAAGTCCTCCAACAAGCCGATCTGAAGGAACAAGAGGAATTCCAGCATTTGCTTGCTGGATGTAGGTCTCAACGTCGTGACATAGATGGAATGGAATGGATGCCTTGATACCCGCAGCCAGTTCATAAATTCGTTCTTTATATAGAGGAACAAGCTCGTATTGTCCAAGGGAATTGGCAATGTGTATGAGGTGGTCAAGATAGATGACATGTATTGAACGCCATGAGTTCCATGCAGTTGCGACGTATACTGTTAAGCAAATTTAGGGTCAAACTTACATAAACATGATAGGAGTGTTAGCTTACTGTCGAAGTACTTCTCAACTGGTCCGGCAAAATAGAGCGTTGTTTCCTCTGACATTGCTGGATTCATCCAGACTTCACCGACCACTTCTGGATTCCAGCTAGGGGGGCGGTCATAGGCCCAGTACGTGATCTCATCGTCAATCTCCAACAAGGGTTTCTGCAGCTCCAAAAGCTCTAACACGGGAGGAGAGGGATCCGAGAGCAGCTTCTCCGCTTGACTTGTCAGAGGCGACATCTTGATGATAATGTCATCTAGAGATCGACGATAGGCATCATCAAGAGGAGGGCACAGAATGCCAGTGCCTGTTTGATGAGCCTGACGAGATGGATGTAAGCAAGGGCTGGTACTTTATCGGTGAAGAGATACGTACCATGATACCTTTTGTGACAAGGCGCATTCCGGGAGTATATACGCCGACTTTGGATTCTGGTGTCGAGGATGTAATGCCTCTCGAGAGGATGGACGCGAGGCCCCGAACATGTACTAGATGCTTGGTCGGAGAGGCATTGTCACTTGCTACAAGCTAATACTGTTTAACTAACGATCAACGCACCGCCGGTAAGGAACTAACCTCGTATAAGCCCAACAAAACTGCAGTGAAGAAGAGCTCTACTGATGGACTCGCAGTTTGCCGCGACAAATCTGTGGTGTAATCAACCAAAACCTGCCCATACTGTCTCCTAACTAAGCTATCCAGCGAGTGTCGCCTATAGCGGTTTGCGAGTGATGAAAGAACTACAATTTTGGCAGCTCTCATCAAAGTCGACGTTGGAGCAGAGGTAGCAAAGAGATAATGCATCCCATCGAGAAAACCACGTGAATGGCTTCGATCACGAGATTGTACCACTAAAGTATCAAGAAAATTATCAAGCGCAGTAGCTTCAAGTATGAAGTCATTGCTTGGATGCCATCGCTCCAACGGCGGTGTTGTAGGCTGATAGTGTCGAAATAACAGTGAGGCATCGTCTCTATAGCCAGGACACCGCCTTCGAGACTTTACACAGCGAAGGCAGGCCTGTTGAATCCTTCGTTAGTGCTTTAGGATTACAGGCTATGCCTGTTTGGTACTCACTGGACGAGTTTCATCGCACTGTCACGAATGATTAGCAAGCTTGACTTGCTGAAGGTCAGATCACGGCACCTTTTTACGCCGCTTTTTGCAAGTCTGGCACGCGCGAGAGACTCCATAATTGACCATCTCAAGAGTAGCAGTATAGATAAATTGAGGAAAATCGTGAATCAGAATTTGTGAGCAAGGTAAGTATTGCAAATCGGTCGCTGACAAGATAGCGCATGTAAGCAGCATCTTCGAATAGCTGCTGCTGCCTGAGAATCACGTGGCTCCCTCAGCAATCTCCACCTACTCATTTGGGGACTCTTATCTATTGACAATCGTAACTGGATGCGTGAAAGTGAATGTGGGATGGGGCTGCAGAGGCGCTGAGCTGGCTTCTGACTTTTAATACATATGGCAGGCTGTCGCTGGCCACTATCTTAGGATCACAGTGTATCTGGCCATTTGCTCGGCGATTAAGATCTTACAACTTGTAGCAGCGACCTTGCCTAACACGTCTTGGATTGAGGTCATCTGCGTATAAGATGTTTAGTGCCGACCTTCCAAGGGTCAACACGATAGACTTGAATGTTTTCAACTCAAGATGACAGCTGGCCTGGTAGCAGCAGCCAGTGAGATCGTCAACTTCGCTGTTTGCGTTTCCTTGTTGAACGTCAAAAATGGCGAGAGTTATATCCTTCGGGCGAATGGTTTAGTGGTATAATACTCCCTTAGCATAATTCATCCGAATAATCTGGGAGTGGTCCAGGGTTCGATTCCCTGTTCGTCCATTGTAGGCGGTTTAATTCCGCCATTATACCTTGCTTTTTGCACTTTTTAACACCTCGCACTCAAGTCCAATCAAGGACTCTCGCAAATCATAATAGTGACAAACAGCTCACGGTTCTATACAGGTAAGCTTGTAAGCTAGGGTTGTGGTTTTCTGTCTTTGGTGTTATATAAGAACGCTCGTTGGGCACTGAAGTAGTTGTGAGTAAGGCATGGTGATATGTCTACTATTATATGCTCGACGGGAACGCAAAGGGACTTCATGTCTTTACCGGCGCACCCGTGAAACTTGGATGCTTGAAAATGCGTTAGGAAATAGTATTATCAGCCAGTTAAAACATATAATTTGCCCCTTTACTTCTTGCGAAACATAGACTGAACAGAACATGCTGTTATAGTAGTAACCAGGCTGAACAAAGTCCCTTGCCCTTTATCGGGCATGTGACCTTGCAAGCCATAAAAGCATCAAGATCTTATGCATGTTCTGTCTTTCCTCAGAAACAAAAAACATACAACAGCGGGTATTCGCTGGTCATCACCGACCCAACTACTAGTCCGCCCCTCACTTGCTTGTCTATGGGAGAGCGGACGGGATCCCGAATTCTCAACAGTGGGTATGGTCGTATGTGCTGGGGGGTTTCCTTGTTGAGCTTATGTTGATCTTGATGTACGCTCAGTCACGACGCTGATTCATTAGGCTTTTCGAGCTGAACAGATGTAATTCACTCAGATATTAACGCTCTATTCGCTCTGGCACTGGCAGGTTCGCAACTTTGCCAGCAAATCAGCTCATAGAGTAGCTGTGACGCCGAGAAGATAGTGGCAATACCATGGTGAAACTTGTTTTGGCAGTGTCAAGAACGCCAGTGATATTGAACACGGAACCACTGGCAATCCCGCGTTATGTCGAGAACAGCATTGCGCCAGTCACTTGAGACTCACCCCTACAAATACAGTCTTCCGTCTGCCAAAGCTTGGAATTCTAGCTTCTTCCGACTGCACCAGCCAACAGTCTTCCAACATTCGACCACTTCAATAGTCACTGCATACCAAAACCTTCCCTTTCTCACCAAACCTCGGTCCTGAGATATACACACCAAAATAGCAACAAGATCTCATCCAGTACTTCATCATGTCTCAGCCTACAGGTGCTACTCCAGGTCAAAGCAAGCCGTTTCTTCCGCCAGAACTCAGCCTTCGAATCATCGAAGAGTCGGAAGAAGATTGCATCTGTCTGGTGAACCATCTTTCTAGGGGCCAACTGCGATGTGACGGCGGTTTTCAGAACCATACCGCGGTCATCTATACCCGTGGCGAGAAACAGAGAGACGGGTCATTGTCTCGTGGAAGACTGGAGGCTCTCCCGATGCAACATCGTTGCGTCACGGGAGTCATCCGGGCTTCAGATACACCCGCCCTCCCGTTTGATCCTTCGGACGACTATTCACATGAGCTCGAGATCAGCCATCTTACCAAGCGTACGATAGTAGCTGAGCTCGGTCTGGACGAAGACATAGCCAATCCAGTTCTGAATCTGGATAAACACGCATTCCCACCCAACTATGATCCCGCCATTTTTATCAACGTTCGCTATATCGGATATGCCTTACTCGACAGAAATTTTATCGCGACAGTCCCAGTTGAGATTGGTGGCGAAGAAGATATTCGACATCTCGCCGGTATCACTAGAGAACAAACCGCATTGACTCGTCGTCTACACCCAGACGATGAAAAGCTGGCGTGCCAAAAGATAAAGCATCTCATGATCAGAGAGAACAACGTCTCTGCAGGCGATATAAGGTATGCTCTTAATCTGCTCCATGGTGATCTAGCCACTGTGCGTGAAATCAATAGATGGAGCTACTATCTGAACGGATATCGAGAGGAGCTTCGGACGTCTCCGTTGATTCCCAAGTGGGAACTGCTGCAAAGTCTCGAAACGCTCTGCATTGATATGACTCAACAGATGACGCACCAAAGGGCACCCCTGCTCGGTTTACAAATCAACAAGATGGCGCGCTATCTAAACCTAAAGACACTGATACTCCTAGGTGTCCCATGTCTGTTCAGATATGATATACAGACTCCAGATAGCAAGGGAGGGAGAGAGGAAGCATGGGTTGCCTATCTTGAGGACAACCATGAGTTCAAATGGGAGGCCGCGCAAATTAAACCGATTAACTGGCTATACCTCTTCAAGGACCTCGTGCGACCTGGTGGTCAAATCCATTTCATTGCAGATCGAGCGCCAAACACTCCGTATTGGCCCGGCCCACGACACAGGGTTGAGGTTTTCGAGGACGGCTTACAATAAACAATGGCATTTTTCTCCATTGAGACTTTTCGCGGGTTGCTCTTGTTTTTTGAGATTTGGTTGGCGTCAAGGTTTGGTGACTTGGACTACCTTCTACAATTCTACTACATGATACAGGAGTTATCTGGTGTATTACAGGATGAATGCAGCTTACTACAAGCAGTATCCTATGGCTTTGGATTACAGATAAAATTATGAAAATACAAAAAGAAAAAAAAATTAAAAAAGTAGAAGATAAATAGGTGCTTTCTGTATTGACGCTGACCCGAAGATTATTGAGTGTGCGTGGTTGCTTCCCTTAAGTTTAATATTGATAGCAGTATCCTATTCAAACATAGATGGTTATACTGAAAACCAGCTTGATGCATGCCTTGACTAGCCAAGTTCCTATTGATAAATGTTGTATAGTCTTGACTAATGTAACAACTTATTGCATCATCTCCCGTTCCAGGACTTAGCGGATGCTGATATTTTTATAAAAGTATAATGGTTTCCAAGGGTCCTGTCCAAGCTGACTTTAGTCATGTGTTATGATTCAATCAAGCAAAAATCGTTAACAGCAAAGGTTCGTCAAGCTAGGCGCATCGAACCATATGATGCCAGCCATCATCTCAAGTCGTAGGCGTCCTTGATGAGAAACGCCAAGGAATACATAGCATAACGTTTGATTAACAAGATATTACCGAGAGTCTACGAACAGGCTGATTTCATCTTTGTAGTTCGAATCTTACGGCCTTGTGAAGTGCCTGTTCAGGTGAACAGGCAGGATAAAACCCTTTACGAACTGAGACCGTTAGCGTAACCATTTTAACCTTATTCAGCCACCCGTGCAGATGCATATACGAAGGTGATAAACCTAATCGTCATTGGAAATTCGGATATGAGGTTGTTTCACTACACAGCCACGTCTTAGACACCCACGTGGTCATCAATAGGGTGTCTTGTTAAGAATTGAGCCGTGCTGACTTTCCGGAACAGGTGATGGCAGTGCAGCAATTCTCCGGTTAGAGTAGAAGCGACTGGCGCATGTTACTGTAACAGGAAACAGCCGAATCTTGGGGAGCGTAGGGCTGTGAATCCATCCGATGATGTATCGATCTTGGCACACTCGCTTCGGCCAGCTCGCTTATACCCTATCTCAACATGCACAAAGGGACCGTCTGCCTAGAATGCTACATAACAGGCACCACACAATTGCCTTGTTCTTATCACACAGACTAAGCATGACGTGGTAAAGCAGGTGACCTTGTCCTGCAAGTTTAAGTGGTGATCATGTTTAAGCTTACGCTGCCAAGACGCAAACTCGTATCTGAAGGTTTCTCGATCACCAACCCTGTAGCTTATCCGTACCCGCAGCATTGTTAGACCGAGTCTCCGATCACTTTCGGCCAGGAATTTCGACCCTGAGGACTGTGCCTTGCAGGTGCAGATTCCCAGGAGCAAAAGCACCATGAGGGTCTTGGCCGGATTTGGAATGGAGCCAATGCAAGCTCTCAATCCTGGTAAAAGTGTGATTGGTTCTTCAATTGGCCACCCAAGTTTGTACACGTCGAAGAGGGCATTGACCTATCAGGGGATGTGAAATCAGGCTATTTGATAAGCCAGCACAAAAGACTGGCCTCGAACAATGCAGATAATGAAGACTACCGCTAGCCTTGTGCGGTTTTGAGCAAGACTGCTGCGGCTGAACAATTGCCAAGAAGAGTCGGTGTCATTAGACAAAGTCAATAAGCAAAAGGTTAAAAACAAGACGACGTTGTGATCAACGTTTGCAGCGTTGATCGACACTTCCACAACTGAAAATCGCATGCTTCATTTCATCGAGATTTTGTAATTCGAGCGACCAGAATGTGGCGTTTCGCTTCGGTAAGGGCACCCGCTTAGTGATGATATGACATTGAGCGCGTGCGCGACCGCCGGCCACTATTACGTTAGCCTGAACCACACCCAGCTGCGCCAAAAAGAGCGCTATTCGGCGCTAAATGCCCTGTAATTGGTCAACCTGAAGGCTATCGATTCAACAGTGACAATCCCAGCTGGGTGACATTCAGATGCCGAGGCTGCCGTGATAGAAGAAAGAGGGTCTGTAAGCTGACCAAAGCTCTCAGGGCCAGGGCCAGGTCAAGGTCCAGGTCGAGATTGTCGAAGATGAGATCATGAAGTTGGCTGGCCTGTTGCTGTAGGTAAGCGATCGACACTGTAGGTACATTAGTGATGTGATAGCCTTCAAGGTGACTGGTGAGAAGGCGAGACTATTGAATGGTGATCCGCCTAGAGCCAACAATTCTAGCTCGTTACTAGAGAGAAAATTGTGAACGGATATGCCGCTGATTAAATGATAATTCATGAATCTCCCTTGTTTACACTCGCGATGCAAGTAAAATGAGGCCATTGAGTTTTACGAGGTTTTGGGGGTACGTACCAGGAATACCCCCTGTAAAATCGCATCAGAGTTCAGATCCAGCAGCGCCAAAACGGCACCTTAGCCGGAACCGTAGCACGCGGAGGGCACTAAAAACCTCAGAATAAATAGCGCTTCGCTACGCAACAGTTGAAAGTCCGGAACCCGTTCCCCCCCTCTTCTCTGCATAACAACCCCTGAACCATGACGCTAATCAAGGGTTCATAACTAACCCCATTTCTAACAAGGGCCGAAAATCTCCAACACATGCTCTTCCCTCCCTCTCAAGTCTTGATCGCACTGAATTAATTAACCGATTGTCTTGGCTTTGGGTGTCTCGTCTCGAAGCTGCCCGGCGTTTTCCTATCCTGGTCGGCTGCCACACAATGCCTGTTCGGTCGTTTATACGAAAGCTGCGCGAATGGCAATTTACAAGGAATGACCTCGATTTAGAAGCGCAGACACACAGACCCTCGCCCGTCTGGGCGCATCCATTCAAGCTCTTCGGCTACTGTAAGTTGAGGCTTCTTTTTTGTCCAGTGTCGATAGTGTTGTCAATAGTCTCGAGGTAAGGGAGGGGGGCCAAGATTTACAACTGCACAGCACAGCCCAAGTCTCCCTTGCTATCCAGCAAGATCCGCGCACGATATGCCTTTTGCTTGTCTAGCCCTTTTCTTTTTGTTCCTTTGGTATGGCCATGCCGTAATACGGCGAGAGCAGTCTTGGTTAGAATGTGACCAACAGACTCTTGTGGTCTAGACCCCGGAGGTTAAATCTGTTGGTCCCCAAATTGGCCTCTTTTATTTCCCTAGAAATACGAGATGTCGCTACCTTATTCTGTGCTCAAGATTAGACTACTCAACCCCTGGCCCGCCACTGCATGTCACTGCTATCGCTCATAAAACCATTGTCATCTGAATCTTTCCCTTGTTTGGTCGTGGGCGTCCTGTTCCGCCATCAAACTTCCACGCCACTCATTTTACCTTAATACCTTATTTTCTTTTCCCTCCTTAACCTCTTCACTCTCTTCCTCACCTTCAAGCTGCAAGGTCATATGCGCTTGTTAACCAAAATGGCAGCTCTACTGAGGAATCGTCTCCTCATCTTTATCTTCACCATTTTGATGGTGTCGTATCTCATGACAACTGCTTCAGCTGCCCCGTCCGAAAGAGCAGATGTCCAGTATGATGTCGTCATCTACGGCAACACAGTAGCTGCGATAGCAGCTGCTGTGCAGACAAAGCGAATGAAGAAGAGTGTTGCTATCGTCTTCCCCGGTAACACGCTGGGTGGTCTGACGACATCGGGTCTTGGATGGACAGACTCTAAGAAGGGAAGCTCTATTGGTGGCATTGCCAGAGAGTTCTACGGCAAGGTCTATACCTATTACCAGAAGACCAGCCCATGGACACAGGAGACCCGCGCACAATATGTCGCACGAAAGATTGGAGCCCAGCCCGGTCCTGCTATTGACGAGAGCAAGAAGGTTCAGTGGACTTTCGAACCCAAGGTTGCTGAGTCCATTCTTGAGAAGTGGATGAAGGATGGAAAGGTTCCCATCTTCCGCAACCAACCCATTGATCGATCCAGCAGCGGTGTGACCAAGAAGAATGGTCAGATCACCTCTTTCAGAACTACCAAGGGAAGTGTCTTCAAGGGCAAGATGTTCATCGACGCCAGCTACGAGGGTGATCTCATGGAGGCCGCTGGTATCTCATACAGCACTGGACGCGAGAGCATCAGTGACTACAACGAAGATGCCGCTGGTTTCCGACCTGGTGGCTCTGATCAACTCTCAAAGGTCAACCCCTGGAAGAAGAAGGGCGACTCAAGCAGTGGCCTCATCGAGGGTGTTGGCCGAGTTGTCAAGGACGCCGCTTCCCTGAAGGGCAAGGGCGATGACTATCGTCTTCAGTCTTACAACTTCCGCATGACTCTCACCAAGCAGACCAACAACAGGATCCCCTTCACCAAGCCTGCCGACTACGTCGAGTCTCGCTATGAGCTCCTCTTCCGTTACTACGAATCCGGATACACTGGAACACCTTTCACATCACAGCTCATGCCCAACATCAAGACCGACTCTAATGCTCAGAGTCAAGTCAGCACTGATATGATTGGTGCTAACTACGATGATGATGGCAACTACGCTCTCTGGTCTTATGACAAGCGAAGACAGATCTACCTTACACATAAGTCTTACACTCAGGGTTTCTTCTGGGCCATGGCCAACCATCCCCGCATTCCCAAGTCTCTGCGTGATAGAGTCAATGAATGGGGATACGCCAAGGATGAGTACACCAAGAATGGCAACTGGCCTTATGAGATCTACATCCGAGAGGGACGTCGCATGAACGGAGTCTACACCATGCGCCAAAGCGATATCCAGACTCCCCCATCCCGACCTAACCACAGCATCGGTATGGGTGCTTATTCTCTCGATGTTCACCAAGTCGAGCGAATCGTCTACAACGGAGAGATCCGCGACGAGGGCAAAGTCCACATCGCTACTCCCGGCCCCTTCAACATTCCTCTACAGGCTCTTCTCCCCAAGCCTAGCGACGCGACAAACTTCCTCAACCCCGTTACCATGAGCGCCACTCACATCGCTTACTCCGCTATCCGCATGGAGCCTACGTATATGGTTATGGGCCAGGGTGCTGCTACTGCTGCGTGCCTTGCTATCGACCAAGGCGTGAACATTCAAGACGTGGATATGTCCACAGTGATTGCGAGACTCAAGGCCGACAAGGCTGTGCTTTCATAGACTAGCGAGTTTTGATACCATTTTTGCATAATTAAGTTATTTTAATACCATCACAAATCTTCTTCTAATCTCTAAGCGTGACCAGTATGTGCTGAAAATGAGGAGGAATTGAGGCCTCAAGCCTTGACATCATGATAAAAATCATGTTACCTCTGATAGATCAGCAACCTTCGACAACGATTGAGGCGCTAAACCCCTGACAGGGCTGCCAAGTCTAAAAGCGCCTCTGACGATAAGGAATTTCCCTTCCGTGGTCCAAAGTTCGTATAACCGCCGATCAGCTGAAGTAGTGCGCCACGAAGAATGGAAGACGAGCTAGTTTAGCATTGGGGTGTTTCAGTCCGACCGTTTGAATTAACAAACTATGCTGAACTACATAACAATTATGAACATGCATAAAACACGACCTTCCTGGTGCATAATAACATCATTCTTCCGTGTCGCTGACCGAAGTCTTGAAGGAGTGAGTCGACATAGTAAGGAGCGAAACAGCCAAAGGCATTAAATGACTCCTTATCGGGTGCGGGTGCCTCCATTATATGCAGTGTGAGATTCTCTCAAGTAGCTGCTACTTCGTCTCGTGGAAGGTAGCGAACCATGAGCTTCGGCTTCTGCCAGATTAGATGCAATTTGACATTGGCGAGCCAGTCGAGATCCTGATTGACAAGCTCCCAATCGTACTTCCAAACGAGGGAGGCCATTGTCACCCTCGCCTCCATGTACGCAAGATTGATACCCAGACAACCTCGAGGGCCAAGTGAAAAGGGCTTACTAGCTTCTTTTCGATCCCCAAACCCCTCGCCGACCCATCGTTCTGGTAGAAACTCATCTGGTCGAGTGAAGTTGCGCTCATCGTGCGTAGTTGCGAATCCATCGACAGATACAACGACGCCTTTGGGGACGTAGTGTCCATCGATTGTGGCCCCCGTGCAGACGCGCGGGGGGCCAAACGGGACTGGAGGGAAGATACGAAGACCTTCTTCGATGACGCCGTTCAAGTATGGAAGATGAGCTACAGCATCACCCGTAATCTCGTCTCGTGACGACAACACCGAGCGCACTTCAGCCTGAAGGTTGGCTAACTTGTCAGGGTTCTTCAGCAGATAATAAGTCGCAGCTGCAAGTAGATTTGCTGTCGTCTCAGACCCCGCGATCATGAGGACCTTAGCCTGCTCACGCAAATGAACAAGATCTAGGTTGTCACTTTCTTTCCTGAGGATATAAGCAAAGAAATCCTCACGGTCGCGGGAGTTTCCCATTTTGATTCGCTTCTTGACCTTCTCAGTTGTATGAATATCGATCTTTTCTTTGAGATAGCTAGGCATCACAGACACGGCTAGTGTCATTGGGATCTTGAAGCGGTTGATGAAGGGGAGAAAAGTGAGCGAAGAGACGAATCCAAGGATCCAAGTCACCCATTCGCTAGGTCTCCATTGTTTCAGCGAGTCAAATGATTCACCAAATGTCAGATCGCCTGGGGATTCTGGTCAGCCTTGTTGATTGTGAGTGCCGAGAAGGTTACTTACCGATAATATCGAAGGTCAGCCAGTTGAAGACCTCTGACATGTTCGCTCCTCTAGTCCCAGGCCCTGCATTTTGCGCGAGCCGTTCTAGGAGCAACTTGACGTGAAACTGGACAGACTCTTCATTATCCCTCAAGGCCTTTGCACTAAAAGCATGAGCGAGAGATCTTCGCTGCATCCGATGATCTTGTGGATCTCTAGTGAACACAATATCAGGGCGCGGGATAGACGGGTCAACGGTATAGAGGGTGTCACTCTTCAAAAACGTTGGTCTGTCTTTGGAAGCATGATTGTAGATGTCCCTGAGTGCGACCGGAGACCTAAAGCTGAGTTCATTGGAGGCAGTTCGGACAACATCGCCGTACTTGCGGTGCAGGTTGCCGATGTTATGAACATAGTACCCGCTGGCCCAATTGTGCAGGAACCAAAACTGTTCAAGGCCTTAGTTATGAAGGCAAAGGGGGAGCCAGGAAGACATTACCTCACTGCATGCAGCTAATCTGGGTCCTGGAAAGTTTGCGAGGGGATGGAAGTACAACCTGTAGATAATAACGCCGATGATCCACGATGCAAACTACAATACTGGAGTAAGTAAGTGATAGGCAGATGATAGAATGTACATACAGTTGCACCAGAGAGCATAAGCCCTTGAGAAACTGAGAGGTTCAGCATGACGGTTGGCATAGAATTGCTTGGCTAGATGAGATTGATGGCGGCCTACCGGCGTTATGAAGAGAGTCTCTTCCACCATAAATGCTTCCCACAACCGCTGAATTGTGGCGTTCATATTTCCTGTTGAAGGGGATCTTCGTGTGTGACTATCAATGCATATAGGATGCAAGCTTGCATTATGCAGCGTGATCAACGGCTTTTGTGTAACGATCAGTGATGTGTTTGCGTCCTCAGAGTGGCCATCGAGGGATGGATGTAATCATTACCAAGCTTAAAGACTCTGATATGACCTAGAACTGTGATTAAAATGTGTCCCAACGGAAAGGGGAACGCATAAGTTGCCCTGAGCTATTGCATAGCGCGGTGAATGGATCTGTGAAGATTATAGTCCGGCTGTTCAAGCTTGAGCTTTTTGACACACAACAAGGCTATTGGACGTTAATTCGCGTCAAGATCCAAACACAAAATACAGGCTATAACACTGTTTCCTCCGTCTATCACATCACATGCCACCGTCAGTAATCCCTCGCCATCAATTCAGTGGCAACTATTGACCTTCCAACATCCTCTTCCATCAACCAGAACAAGCAACACAATCGCCTCATAGCTGCGGGGTCGAATTCATTCCCAACGACTTCATGCACAAGTTCCCATTCAGAAGCAAGGACACTATGCAGAATATTATCACACCGTAAAAAGACTGTTGGCTTATATGCATGTTTCGCTCCATCGAGTAAAAAGCTCGTCTATTGTTGCATACTCCGTATTGTTTGCGTATCATTGCCGACGAGCTGAGCGCTCAAATGGGCGATTATTGCGATACTTCCCACCAACAGAGCTTGGCGGATGCTTTGATAGGCCATCAAGGCACCTGCAAGATAGTGAAAGCGCAAGTTGCCTTTCCTCTCACATATTGGCAACACCCAATGACGTATCTTATCGAGTCACTTGCATATTGGCTTGATTCGCTTGTATTCGTCCTTTTTCGGATACGATGAAATAGGCAGTCCGTAATGGATGCTTGGTTCTTACACGCATGCATATTCACAGTGTTGTATAAGTAAGACGATAGGTGCAATTACTATGAGGTATGACTGCCGGATATCTTTCTCCGTGATAATGCCCAATACTACTACTATGTCTTTACCCCCGCACCTTGTCGCAAACCATTGGCAGAACCAAGCAATCGCCTCTCAAGAGAGACACGATTGGATCGCGGAAGTCTTCATCCATTCCGCCGTGGCCAACCAGGTTAGGCTTCACCTTGAGACCGGCTCAGGTAAAACAAACCCCCCATCCAACATATTGATCACACCTCTTCCAATCATCATGCGTTCGGCCTCGTAGCTGTCAAGTTCTTCCTCTGTCATCGCCCCTTTAGCCATCCAGTACTTCCAAAGTGTTGTCACACCTGGTGTCGTCGCAAAAATGTCACGAAAAAGCCCATTGGCCCTGTTCATCGTTGTTTCAACAAGTGATAGTTGAACGCCAAGCTGATCGACAAACTCATTGAGTTTCTGAGCATCGCTACGACTCTCTCGGCAAAGAACGTATGTGGCAACACTTACCTTTTGCAATTGTCGCAGCGTCGGCTTATTGAACGTTTTGGCTTCTCGTGCAAGGTTCTCGAGTTGTGTAGAAGCATAGCATACGTTGTAGGTGATCTTGCTGAGGTCTTGGCGGAACTGACCGCTGAGCTTTGCCCAGATCTCTCTTCTGGGCTCCTGTAGCTTCCGTAACCGGCCGAGTAATATATAGGCTTGGATATCTATGCGCTCCTTTCTGAATAGGACAGGGTCTCAGGGTCGCTTGGAACTTGCTGTTCTACGCTCTCCTTCGCGATTTGTACAAGTCTCTCGTCATCGAACTCGCAGTCAATAGCTTCTTTCAGCTGCTGGTTTTCTTTTCGAAGGCTGGTAGCTATATCCACAGGTATATAAATTGCGTTAAGAGTTCGTGACGTCTCTTTGTCGTTTAGTTCCCGTGTAATATTCTGGATATCAATTTTGATATCGTCGAGTTTTGGCGACCATTCGTTGAATCTTTGGATCGGTAGGCCACCTCGTTCCATACACACACTATCATATGACGTGCTGAGATAGTTGGCAATTTTGATGTACATGAGGAACAGGATGAATGGCAGTGCCCAATGCCGCATGCCTAGAGGCCATTCCTCCTCATCGTCGTGCTCTGGGTATTGTGTGGTGGGGTTGTTTCTGATCATTTTTGTTAAGATTTCAGGATGCTTGGATGTTTGGAATGAACGGTTGTGGACATCATGGGGTTGTCGTTATTTTATTGCTATGGCAGGTCTTTGTCTGTGATATCATGAGGTTCGTCTATATCAATCAGGAATGTCTTTATTCCTTAGACAGTGGTTTCGCTCAATGTTCTAGTGGCGTGCCTGAACAGTGATTCCCATTCATGATAAGTATGTGAACATTATTGTGTTCCTTCTATGTCTCCGAAACATTGAAAGTTTCTTTGTCTGGCCGCTTTGAAGCGCTCAACCCAGTGTTCAAGCCTGCATATCGGTTACCGTTAGGGTGGAAATAGTGCGCGATAAGATAAAGTTATGTTCGCTGCTATAGTTGCATCATTTCTTATCGCTCCACTAACAGTCTCCCCCAAAACCAACGACACTCTCTCAACGACCTTGCAACCTTATACTCACCGAATCAATTCAGCTCGCGTTATCCCGATTTTAGTCCACGAAAGTCGCTTGAGCGAAACATCATATTTTGCACGAGTCGTATCTTTTATTTCACCTCTACATCATCGATTTAGACACGTTTCATCGGTCACATTAAATGCCGCAGCACGAATCAACAATATCCCCAGCGCAAGCATCACCAATTGTCCATGGAGTGAATATCAGCCCAAGACTTCAATGCCCCCATTGGTCTTCAGATCTTGACATCATTGCGATCCGGCACAAATGCTGCCTGGAGTACTACGGCTGTATCAGCTGTCATGAAGAGTTAGCAGGACATCCCAATCAAGTCTGGTCCCAGGCAGAGCAGCATGAGTTAGCCGTCTTGTGCGGCAACTGTCGCCTGGAACTGACCATTTCAGAGTATCTTGGGAGCGGCAACCGATGTCCTGGATGTGATGCTGGCTTCAATCCGGGATGCAGAAACCATTATGACCTGTACTTTGAGGTGTAGCCATGGGAGTCTTTAACGGTCGCACGACGCAAAGCCGGGTCGCCGTCTGCATAGACCTCTGAGGGTCCAGATTGATCATGACGCCGAATCACATATTTCTATTGTAAATGTTCTAGATGCTTGAGCTATGACTGGGTAAGGACAATGGTTGAACCCATGGGTAGAGGCTAGGCTGAGGGATAGAGGGAGCGAATACAAATTGAGTCTCCCTAATGAGCCAATTACCTCGAGCTCACCACATTTTTGAGTCACACATCCATGCCGTCAAAGAAGAAAGTTTCCTAAATGAGAGCGCTGTACGAGGGTGCTACCAAACAATCTCAAGAAGCATCATTGACTGCCAGCAAAGAGATGTTGCATATATAGCTTCAAATTTCGGCTCGAGCGCTATCAGTTATTAGTCAGCGGGTTTAGCTCAGTTGGGAGAGCGTCAGACTGAAGTCAAAACTTCAATCCATATCAAACGATATCTGAAGGTCGTGTGTTCGATCCACACAAACCGCATTCTTTTTTCCTTACGTTCACTACGACCCCTCGTAGGCGCCTAATCTTATGTTGGGGTTTTGTCTTGTTTTTTTGCATACCATTGGTACATGACATGGCTGAGCAGCTGTTCACAAGTGACGGCGTTAAGGCTCTTGGTCCCTGGTTGCCCCCAAGCTGACAGTCTGCTTAGTTTAGGTGATGTCGCCGCGTGACGATGAACAAAAGACCGCGGCATTTGTCATTCTTCTTATGTACGCAAATTGGCAATTGAACGTGCTGAATGGATAGGATGTCGGAGCCTTGCTTACGCCAAGAGATCCTTCCGCTTCAATTTTCTCTGCTGACAGGCTCGGGAGATTAGCAGAACCCGCCCACCTAGCGCGAGGATTTGGACGATGTGCCGAGCCTTATCAGATTGAACTATGACAGTCGTTGTTGGTTTGCGAGCGTCTAAATAAACAAGTGACGTTGGCTTTTTTTCTTTCTTATTTAGCTTTGTCTGTCTACTGTCGCCATTGGCACCCCATCAAATCGGGCCTGTCGATGTTGCACAGCATAAACAAGTCCTTGTCGCGGTGTCGCCCGATGATGACATGACAAAAGCTGATTGACTATCAAAAGGATCAATTCTTAAATTAAATCTCAAGGATCTTGATCGACGGATACTTCCGCCTCCGTCTCCGTCTCCGTCCGCTGGGATCTGTACCCCTGCAGCCTCCACTTCACATCACTTTATATCACGCCGAGATTTCCCATCCGTGCACTGCGAACTCATGGACTTTGTTCAGACTCCTCTTGTCAACCATTCAAAACGTGTCGGAGCAAAGATGAAGTCTCTTCTTGGTCCTCTCCTCCTCGGCGCGTCGCGCCTTGCAACCGCGACAAATGGTGCTGATTCCCTCGTTGCTCGTGCGGAATCATCGCTGAAGTGGGAGCCTTGTAAGCTCGATCTTCCTGATGCGGCAAAGGAGCTGCTGAAGGCTGGTGATTGTGCGACTATCGAAGTTCCGCTGGATTATACGGATAAAAAGTCTGATAAGACAGTTGAGCTTCAATTGCTCCGCTACAATGCTACCAAGGAACCTTTCAAGGGCAGCGTTCTCTGGAACCCCGGCGGCCCGGGAATTTCTGGCATCGAGACTCTCGCTTATCTCGGACAGGACTTCCGCGAGTGAGTAGCCCCTATCGCATTATCAAGAGCTACTGACACGGTTTCTAGCATCATGGGCGGCCACCACAACATCATCTCATTTGACCCTCGGTATGCTTTTCCCGTCTACTAAATTGAGCTACACTAACTCTGCGCAGAGGCGTTGGACGAACCATCCCCTTCGCCTGCGGCAAGAATGCTTCTGCTGAACTCACCCGCCGCAGCCTTGAACCACTGCCCCAAGCAGATCTTTGGGAATATGTAAAGAACGAAGGCTGGCAGATCATGCAAGCTATTGCCGAGTCCTGCTACGAAACCCAGCAGGAACACGGCCGCTTCCTCAGCACAGCCTTCACTGCCCGCGACATGATGAAGATCGTCGATGCTCTCGGTGAAGATGGTAAGCTTCGCTTCTGGGGCATTTCCTACGGAACTATCCTTGGACAAGTCGCTGCTGCTATGTTTCCTGATCGCATTGGCCGCCTTCTTCTCGATTCGAACTCTTTGGCTGATGCGTACCTCACGTCAACTGGTGTTGGTGGACCTCACGATGCTGAGAAGTCACTTGTGCATTTGTTTACTGAGTGTGTTGAGCTCGGCACCAAGTATTGTATGCTGGCCAACTACTCTGGTAGCAGCACTACTGTTGAGGATTTGAGAGATGCGACAGTTGAGACCTTCCAGAAGCTGAAGGACCTGAAGACTCTGCCTGATGGTCTCTCTTCCAAGGACTATCCCTACGCCGGCAACTCTATCTTGAAGCAGTTGAAGTACGGTATCATGAACTTGCTGTCGAGCCCGTTCAACTATCCCTCAGTGGTGGAAATTCTCTCTTACGCTTTCGACGGAGACTACAAGAAGGCTCTCAGTATCTACAAGGAGGATACATCTGAGTGGAACCTTGGTACCAACGCATTCCAGGGCATTGCTTGTTCCGAGTCTTCGTTCCGTGTCAGCAACCCTGAGGACCTCTACTCTATGTACCAAGCTCATCTCGCTGGAAGCTCCTTCGGAGATGCCATCGCTGCTGACTATGTGGCCTGCGCTGCTTGGAAGTTCGATGCTGCCGAGGGCGTTGATACCAACACGCTTCGAAACGTCAACACGAGCTTCCCAGTTCTTGTTGTCAACAACGCAAACGATCCTATCACTTCTCTTAACCATGCTTGGCAAGTCTCTTCTCGCTTCAGAGAGAGTCGACTACTGATTAATGAGGGAGTTGGTGTAAGTCTTTCCCCATCATTTTGAGGATTTCAAGCTAACCATCTACAGCATGGAGTCACATCGCATGCTTCTAACTGTACTCTTGATGCTATTGCCGCTTACTTTGTTGACGGCACTCTTCCAGACGTTGGTACGAGGTGCAGGCCCAACATGCCAGCTTTCAAGGTCGCTCTCCCCAACGCATAAAATGGCTGGGTTGGTGCTGCTGCAGAAGACGGTGAAGATGAGGATAAGGTTGCAAGACGTTTGTATCACTATATATCATGTATTAAAATGGACTGTTCCCAGAAAACGAGTGATAACTGCATACCGCTAGTGCATCATCGGCCGCCCTTGTCTGTGCCACCTGATAACCCTGCAAGCAAACGAGACATGAATACTCTCAAGGCGGAGTGGACGGAGGATGTTGTGAATCGGTCGTCAATAGAAGCGCAAGGTTAAAAATAAAACAGCAAAAGTTCTAGCTCGTATGCTGATCCAAACATGGTTATATGAATAAGCGGAGTTCCAGAACCTTATGGATCAAGGCAGCCAAGATTTGTGATACCCGAACAGAAGCGTGACCAACTTTCGAGAACTTTGGTTCATGTTGCATTGCAGATACGTCGTGTTTGACGATGTGACGCGTGGAAGCAGAATCAGCGGATGAACCGGCTCCCGCATGATGAGTATCGTGAGATTCCATCAGAACCGGATTATCGGCGGGAAATGCGGGGGACGATGATGTAAACTATCTCGACGTGGGGTCGGAGGTTTTAGCCGTGACTACTAAATTTAGGTGTCGACGCTTGGAGGCGATCAATCGGGAGGCATGGAGATGGCCGCGTCATAGAATAAATAAGCATAGGAGGGGACTCATGGATACCCTAAATTCTGATTCTGAGGTTCTGATACATACACGAGATTTGCATCGCCTTGCTGTGCTGTGCTGTGAAGTGAAGTGAGAGAGATCTTCGAGAGGGTTACAGTCACTGCTCGTATTTGACATCACCAGCATCACATGGATCGTCCCAATAGGGCCATGGTGCGTTGACACGGCACAGTCCCTCCCCGGCACATGATACCTGCTGCATATTTCTCAAGTTCCACTGATCGACTCTGATAGCAGCGGAGGCATTTCTCTGTGAAAATGATTGGGAAAAGCGTTTGCTTGATCGGTTTTGGCCGTGTGCTGGAAACGATACGAGCTGTAGTGGGCTCACACTGCTGTATTGCTAGCGCTGACAGTGCAGCTCGTATCGCGGCTGGTTCTGTATCGGGCTTCAATTTTCAGCTGTACTTCCAGAAGCATCAGACACTTACAGCCACAGGCTTGACGTAGTGATCTTCTCTCTTGGCCCATTGTTGCCTTAGTATAATGTAAAGCTGCGTCGACCATCTCAATTGTATTTAAAGTCGACTCTATTCCCGCAATAGGCCAAACTCTCGTCATCACTCAACAGCCATCAATCACCCCGCACTATAACACTTTAGCTCACACTTCACATCCTCACCCTTCAACCACCAAAATGCATTTTGCTACCATCATCGCTACTGCTGCTCTCGCCATGGGCGTCGCAGCTGAGCCTGCCTCTAAAGATCTTCCCTTCAACGTCATTTCTGCCCGCATTTGGAGCTCTAAGGACTGCGGAGGCGACAACAACAATGGAAATCTTGGCGAATTGACCACGCATCGTGATGAGCTCAACGAATGCTTCAAGTTCATCGACAAGGTCAAGTCTGTGAGCCAGTATGAGCATGCCAAAGGCTGCAAGCGTAAGAACTACTTCACCCCTAAAGATGTAAGACTTACTGACATGTGCATAGTTCTTCTCTTCACAGACAGCAACTGCAAGCGTGGACAGAAGACTGTCAAGGATGACCAGTGTCGCGAGACTTCTTCTCACTTCAGCAGCTACAAGACTGTTTGCAACTAAGATTTCGCAACACACAAGGTCATATTTAACAATGCATGAATGGGCGCGAGATGATAATGGACTAATGGCTGAGATGATTATGGCAGCATGAGACGGAGTTATGGACATTCCTTTAGCAAAGAGGTCGTATGAATTAATATACAGCATTGAATTAACTAAGATTATGCATGATTTGAACCAGATCCACTGTCTAAACTCCCTCTATGCTTGTCTTGTCTTCTAAGGGGCATATCCGGCATACCCTGGTCTCATATCTTGAACGTGTCGCTTAAGCAGTGCCCTGGGTGAGGTAGCCAGTGAGGCCATCGAAGATGTTGGAGACAGGCTGGATGATGGGTCCAAGAGGAGTGCCCGAAAGAGTGTCGAGGATGTTGGAGAGGATGTCGACGAGACCGGGAACGATGTCGCCGATGAGCTGGGTGACGAGGCCGAGGAGGGTGGCGACGGTCTGGAAGAGAAGCTCGAAAGCGCTGCCGATGACGTTGTCGAGGCCAAGGATGCTCAGGACCTCCTTGGCGACACCGACGAGCTCGTGGAGAAGCTGGATGACAAGGCCGAGAATAACCTTGACGTCGGGGACGTTGATCTTGATGCTGACGACATCCTTGAGCTGGTTGACAACGGCGGTGAGGAGCTCGTTGAGGGAGTGGACTTCGGCAGTGACGACCTTAACGGCAGCAGCCTTGGAGATGGCGTTGGACTTGACCTTGGTGATAACCTCCTCTGAAGATGTTGTTAGTAATCTATGTAACCCGAATTCTATATTGGGTTGGCTTACTGATGGTGGTGGTCTGGCTCTTGACCTGCTCAACGGCAATGGTGAGAACCTTGACAACACCGCCAGTGTTGGAAACGCTGACAGCAGTGATCTTCTTGGTCACTGTCTTGGTGACGGTCTGAGAGGTGGCGATGCTCTCAACCTGGGTGACAGCTCCGTTGGGAGAAGCTGGTACAGTTGGGACAGCTGGGACCTGACGAGCAGCAACCTGAGCAGCAGGAGCAGCCATGGCCGAAGTGGCCAGAGCAACGAGGGAGAAAAGGCTGAACTTCATGATGAATAAAAGCGTAAGTAAATAAAGAGTGACTTGGTGAGATTTTGCTTTGGAAAAAAAGAGTGACTGGGTTGAGAAGTGCGAGTTGATGGTTGGGTGAATGTCCAGACAGATTGACTTTTGGAGTTTCTTATATACATCTTGAGCCAGAGATAGATGATGGACCCTAGATAGGAGACGATACTACACGGCATAAGCGAGAGTTAGATCTTCAGGCCGTTTTTGCACATCGGATGAAACCGACAGTTGGGATGGACTGGGGGAATAGTTCATCGCTGCTCTGTTTGGCTCCATGGTTGGTGTTGAATCACGCGATGGTGGAGCGATGAAACATCGCCAACTGCCGAGTCGATCGCAATAAACAAAACGTTGGATTCCGCTAGAGATCGTCGTTTTGTGTTGCTGGAAGGATGACGTCGATGGGACTCTGGCGTATCATCGGTCATGTCGAGCTGCAGGGGTCTCGAGAGTTGGGGATAGCTTCCTTTGTTACATGTAAGGCTGCAACTCAACATCTGATAAATCCTCCAGTAAACCCATCATCTGGGAGTTTTCAAAGGGTGCAAGAGAAATCTGAATGTCTCAATTGACTGTTGACTGATATTTTCTTCACATGATAGTGTGTTCATTAGATGGTTATGACGCGGGATCTTCGGGATGGCACTCTCGCCAATGCAACGCCGATCCACCGTCGACTTCGTTTAATTACACCTGTATCTTGAGGGCACATTTGAGCGCCCATGACAAAAGCGCCCCGTGCAGAGGAATATCGCAATAGATAACGAAACTTCGCTCATTTCCATCTCCTTTTCCTTGATTCTGGGACAGCCTTTGATGGCTCGGCTGGCGTCCGAAAGGACGTTCATTCAGTATGACGGTTTTGGATAAGCATAATAGATTTCTGTGGAGTCTGGGAATTGTATGCGTTGGCGTATAACCGTGCGGCTCATCACGTTGCCAAATTGAGTCATGCTAGTGCAATGAAATCGATCTGTCAAAAACTGTTGCAAGATAACGCATGCTTTGTGCCATAGTGATCTTTGGCATTCAGATTGGTTTTCCTATGTAATCAAGACGCATAGATGCGAGGGCATCTATCTCTGTTAGGCATCAAATGACGTCTTAGGGCAGGAGGATTATGCTAGAGCTGGATGAAGCATCAATCAAACTTAAGCGCAGGCCTGCAGGGTCACGGAATCTTCCCCTGGTTTTGAGCAATCTACTCCATAGTCCCAAGGGGGAAGAAAAGATAATTACTGACAGAGAAACCCTCGAAAAACGCCAGAAAGATAGCTCCGTGAGGCAATGGCCTAATTCTACTTACCCCTGATCGCCACGCGAGGAACAGGGGAAAGGTCTAAGCGTCAAATGTGACCCTGACTCGCAAGACATGACAAACCTAATCTACAGGGTAATCGAGAGTCAAATAAACAGAATGCCAATTATCGAATTGAGTTTCTCGTCAAAGATGTAGTATTGGCGGTTTGCTTGCTAATACCTTATCTTTAGATGCACACGGTGACTCTACTGTAGACAAAATCTTCGGTCTTACTGTCATCATTCCTCTTTTGGCTTCTGAGCGTAAACAACATAGCTATAGAAATGTTAGAATTATCAAAAGAACCAAACTTGCTTCCTGAGAGTAAGCGAAGGTTCTCAGGGGAAACTTGCTAAGGCCAGTACCCATGCATTCTTGGATTCTTAATTTCCTTTCTCAAAAATGCAAGGAAGACAGTGACTTCAGCATCCGTCCATCCAAGACCTTTCTGAAACATTCTCGTTACCATGGCCTCAAGTCCACTTAGCAGATTCTCCATCTCCCAAGCCCCCAGGAGTTTCATTCGCGGGTCTTTAGGCCAAGGGTTGAAAGGAAGCTTGAAAACTCGCTCTGTGACATTTTGGTATCCGCGCTCTTCGAGCCAGCCTTTCCATCGCATGGGGTCTGTCAGACTGGCGCCAAATTTTGCAGAGCCTTGCTCCATCATTGTTGAGAATTTGCGGAGATAGCTGTTCTCGGGGATGGAGTCGTCGTCGCAGCCGAGAACGCCGACGATGGCTTGGAACTCAACCCAGCCGCCTCCTCTAAGATGTCTGGTCGAATTAGTATGAATATCGCATGCGAGAAGAGCCGTGTCTTACGTGTATGTCTGGTCAATCAGGGCCGGCCAATCTCGAATTGCCAGCAGAAGATCTCGGGCATAAACAAAGTCAAAGCTATCTTCTTTCCAGGTCCATTCTCTTTCAATATCGTCGACCTCAAAGTGACAATTTGGTGGTACCCTGTCAGACATCAGTTTCAGAAAGTCTCACAGTTGTTATCGCATCGATCACTTACCAGTCGGGTTGTGTCGGTGCAACATCCGTTCCAATGACCTGGGCGCTTGTCAATCACAGCTCACCCGATGTAACCACGGCAGCAAGATCCTGTGCTCACCTCTGCAGATGGAAACTCTTCCGCCATTTCGATTGACCATATTCCTTTTATCAACGTTGTCAGCAGGTAATTCCTGGTCTATATAATGCTTTCGTCGCAGAAGAATTAGGCTTCACGAACCTGTGCCGCAGCCAAGATCCAGAATTCTCTGAGGCTTCTCTAGAGGCGCCAAGTAACGGTTCTTTCCAATCAAAGCGCAGTATTTAGCATGACACATATCGATGCGATCAAGCTCAGCCTCATCCATTGGCAATCCATATTCTGAAGTTTGTTAGCACTGGCCAAGCGATGTGCTCTGTGAGACTTGCCCTCTTTGCCATACACGGCGTAGGTTCTTCCGCCCTCGACCTTTCCATGTAGAATAGACGATGTCAGAGATGTCAAAGACGACCGCTCACTCTCATTATCATAAGCCTATGTTCCATCACATTGATTAGCAAGTGGAGCCATTTGGATGAGTCGCATCGTTGGGTCCACCAACCTCATCGTCAGTGACACTCTGTAAAGCCTAGACAAATCCGTTTAGTACAATTTCAGCCCTACAGGGAATAAACTTACAGTGTCAGGCTGTATAACCTCTTCTTCGGGAGCACGAGGAGACGACATTGCGACACTGTTGGTATCACAATCGTTTGTGTATCAGAATCATGCAAAGTGGACACGCTCAAAAAGAGAAGTTGAGCAAATATCGAAACGTACTCGCCATAGTGATAATCATCCTCGATACTGCGATACATGCCACCGGACCAAGCCTCCGTCACTTGGGCCGTGCCGCAGTTCAAACTCCAGTTTATCACGGATATAATATTCTGATTGGGTCGTGATCTGCATGGTTGAGGCACTTTACCCGGGATAACAGAACCTCGGCTGGATATATACCCACTTACTAACCTGTCTTGTGAGGAAGCGTAGGCTCATGGACTGATATGATCTGAGCCCTTTCTTGGCTTTAGGTGGTGCCCCGCCTGGAACACTCTTAAGTGAATATGCTATTCACATGGTCTACGGAACATGCGGTGACCGTTGCCATCTCCGCAAATCTAGACCCAGAAGTTGAATCCTCCGAGCCACATCTCGATATCTCTGAAATCGCAAATAACGACAATGGTGCATCCCAAAGCCGAAAAGGCCCTTGAAGAGGCAAAGAAACTAGTCGCCCAGCTCGAATCGTACGAGGATGACCCCATCAGCCACCAAAATGTCCTCAAGCAGACAGAAGCAGTTCGCTCAGCTTTCCAGGATCCCATGGATCAGATGACACACCTAATGGAGCAACTCAGTCTCGGATGCGCTTTCCATACCGTTCTTGGAATCCGGGCATACCACGCCATGCCCGAAGATGGAAGTCCCATCGCCGCTGAGGAATTGGCTCGCATTACCAATGTTGCTACTACTGTGATTCAGCGCATTTACCGTGTTGCTGTTAGTCATGGTGTTTTTGTTGAGACGGCGCCTGATGCGTATGCTCATAATGACCTTTCACGGATTCTGAACCCAAGAGGGTTGGGTTCGTTTTTCATGATTGTGTTGGAGTTTAGCCGTGCTTGGATGCATCTTCCTGAGTACCTCAAGTCTCACAAGCCTGAAGATGTCTTTGATCTCACCAAGTCCCCTGCCGTGTACTCGGTTGGGAAGGAGCACCTTGGAAAGTCATACTATGAGCTGTTAGAGATGGATCCTGACCCTGAGCGACGTGAGCTTTGGAATGCCAACATGGTAGCTGTTGATGAGCTGATGCCTGTCGTCGGTATGTTTCCTTTTGCGTCACTCAAAGACGAAGTGGTTCAGGATCCTGAACGACCTTTCTTGGTGGATATCGGTGCCGGTCGTGGTCAGTCGTGCATTGCCATCCGCAAAGACATTGGCGATGCCTTTGACGCGAAGTATATCCTACAGGACCTCCCTGGTGTCATTGACTCGATGGATCCCAAGGACTATCCAGGATTTGAACTTATGACGTATGATGCCTTTACACCGCAGCCTGTTAAGAGTAAGTGACTCCCCGGAGTCGATAAGCGCATCGTAGCCACGACTCTGGTTTATAGCAACGACTGATCTTTCGCAGACGCCCGTATTTACTTTATGCGCCGCTTCCTTCACGACTTCTATACGCCAGTCTGTATTGAATTCGTCAAGAACACCGCATCAGCCATGGGGCCCGATTCCCGTCTGATCATATGCGACCAGCTGATTCCTGACATGGTCGAGAAAGACAAGTTCACAGATCTGTACTGGCTCGATTTTGCACTTCTCGCCATGACTGGCCAAGAAAAGAAGAAAGCCGATTTCGAAGAGATTTTTGAAGCTGCTGGTCTGGAGTTGGTTAAAATTTACCCATCTGCCTATGGATGCACTGCGATGCTGGAGGCGAGGTTGAAGAAGTCTGAGTAGGCGCTTTGGAGCTCGATGGCATGAGTATGGTACTAAAATTAGAAGGCGACTTTACTTGCATGCTTTATACTTATACGCTGTTATCGTCTAGTTTATTTGATGTTATTTGCGCAGCCCAGCTGTCGGAACGTCATCTCAGACATGAACGGTACAACACCATGAAGCTGTCAACAACGACGATGCAATCATTCTCAACAAATAGGATATTTCCCGCTATGGCTAGTGGCTTTTAGTGCTAAATGTCTTATAATTGTCTCGTAAAGAAGCTATGTCATCGGCGTGAACATGTCGTCTGTCATCCTGACGACACCTATCACGAGCCACTTACTGGTCCTCAGTCTTACATAGCGTCCTCCCGTCTGTGCCACATTTATGAATGACAGTCAGCTGCATAACTTACGCATAGTCCGAGAGTACTTCGTCCGGAACCTGCTTAAGCCACCTGCATGTCTCTGCAGGAACGAAGTGCTTTCCCGTACGTGCCGAACATGGCTTGCATTCGGGTTAGCCACAGGGTCGCAACATATTGACACGCAATGTATCTATTTCTGTCGTCTGATAGTGTCATGTGCAATGTTTCTGCAGCCATTACCCGTGAAGCCTCAAAACTCTAATTGTGAGCGTTGTGAACCTGGCTCCCGGGTTCTTTTAAACTCAATGGCCACTAGTGTCGCTGAATAGACAAATGTCTCAAGAAACCCATGTTCTTGGTTTGTTGGGATATCCCAGCGCAATGGATCAAACGTCGGCCTAAAACAATATTAACTTCTCTTGGTTCGTATTGCGTGTTCACGGGGCTATACAGATTACGGCATGACCCGGTCACGAAGGTTAGCATGGATCTGAAGATAAACTTTATCAGCATTTGAATACGGTTCTACTGTCTCTAGTGTCAGCTCGGCAGTTGGTTCATCACCATTCTGAGAAGTGCAGTCACATATGAAGCTATCCAAAACAGACAATTCATGCAAGAGGTTTGTATTAGATAGTAAAGTGACGTCCGTGTCAATATATCCAACTGCAATTGGTATCAAAGTATATACATAATGAATTAGGATACTTGTACTATCCTCGCTAGTATTATAAATGCAAAAAAATCATTTTGTCGCAATGTAGGCATTAGATCAGTTAGTGACCTTAATGGTACTGGCAACACTGGGAACACCAGCGTTGTTAAGGACGAAAAGCATCCAGTAGCCAGGGAGGGCAATACCAGAATCATTGGGAATCTTGAAAGAGTACTTGTTGGTACCAGCACCTGTCAGGGCCAAAGGAATGCGGCGCTGATCAGTGTTAACAACATGTGTCGCAGTTCCGTATCGGATGAGAGAAGCGCTCTTGATGGCGCTGTTGGCAGCGACGGTGATGGTGCTGCCGACCTTGGCAGTAGTGGCCGAAACAGCAGTGATCTTGGGGCGGGTAGCAAGGTTACCGTTGCCATCGAGCAGATACTGAGGGGTGAAGATCTGGGCGTCAAAGTGGTTGCTCTTGCAGCCACCGCAAAGACCACCGCCACCGTTAAAGACAGTAGCATCTGGCAGCAGCAGAGACATACTGTGATATGTGCGGGGAATAGTGTTGGGTTGTTGCTTAGTGAATGTGTTGGAGGAGGAAATGAACATCTCGGGCTCGAGCTGAGCGTTGGTGTCGGTGAAAGGGTTGGAGTAAGATTGACCACCAGTGATGAAGACGTTTCCGTCAGGAAGAATGACAGAGGTAGCGAAAACACGAGCGTGAATACCAGCACCGTTGTTTCCAACGAGAGCGGTCTGGGCGATAGCACCAGGCTGGTCAATGGTGAGGACGTGAGCGTTAGCAGTGGCAGGAGCCTGCTGGTAGCTGGTAGCACCGCCGAAAGTGAGAATCTTGCCCTTGAGGGCATCAAACATGGCAACGTTGCCGTTCATGGAGTCAGGGTCAACTCTGCCATTCTTTCGGCGAGTACCAGCAGCCTTGGTGTCACCCTGAGTTCCCCTGGTGGTGTAGTACCAGTTCATGGCTGTGCTGGGACCAGCCTGGAAAACACTGTTCTTCTTCCAGCCAAAGAGCCAAGCGTGGTTGTCAGCCTTGTAGACACCCTCCTTGTCCTTGGTAAGCATAGGGCCGACGAGACACTTGGGAAGGGAGGTCCAGGTCTTGGCCTTGGGGTCATAGATTTCACCGTTCTTGCCGCCACGGGGGCCGCTCCATGAACCACCGATGGTGAAAACACGGCCATCAGAGCAGGTAGCGGAAGATTGGTAACCACGAGCGATCTGCATGTCAGGGCCAGGAACCCAGTTACCATCAGGCATGAGAATGGTAGTCTTCTTGGCATCGTTGCCACCAGTGACGACAATCTGTCCCTCACCGTCCATGGAAATACCAGGGCAGAACATGTCGTGATGGTTGTTGGAAACATTGCGGTTAGAGATGACGTTGGTCTTGGGATCCCAGATAGAAGTGAGAGTGAAGCCACCACGAGGAGTGGTGCCTTGGAAAGCATCATATCGGTAAGCAGACCAGATGACGACCTTTCCGGAGACAGGCTCAACGGCACCAGCGACAGGGATGACGGGAAAATCAAGAGTAGGACCCCATTTTCCAAGACCCTTAGCAGGAGGGTTGTACTTGAGAGCGTTGTAGACAACAAAGTCGGCAATAGCAATCCAAGGATAGTCGGGGTTCACGTTAGAAAGGGCAACAAAGCGAAGATAGCGAGCAGGCTGAGTCTCAAAGTTTGTGATCCAGGGGTACTTGTCTCCCCAGTAAGTTCCAAAGGCAACGGGCTTTCCCCAGTTGGTACCGTCAGAGCTGAGGTAGACTTCATGGCGACCAATCCAGTTACGGGTGTTGCCGTCTTGGCGAGGTGTAATCTGGAGACCACTGACATACTGGGTCTGCTTCATGTCAATGGTGATGGTGTGAGGAGGCGGCGTGTTGGTTGTGCCATAAGGAGTCTGCCAGAAGGTGTTCTTGTCACCATCGATGGCTCTACCACAGGGGTAATTTGAAGCCTGGCTGGAACACTTGACAGTCCACCCCTTGCGGTCAATGGGGTTTGAGCCAACTGGGGGAGCAGCAGCGAACTTCCCAGGCTGTTGACCCTGCTCCTCTGGTGGGATGGCAGTGGCTGCGTTGAAGAAGGCACCAAGGCACAAAGCCAAGGTGTAGAAAGACTTCATCTTGGAGGAGAGATAAGCGACAGTCACAAGCCTAAACCAAGAGTGGCAAAAAGAGAGAAGAAACGAGAGGGAGTGAGTGAACGAGCGGGCTGGAGAGGGAGAAGAAAAGGGCTAGGAGACGGAGGATGCATATTTATTGATTTCGGTTTTATTTACGACGCCCCTAAATAGGTACATGCAGTCAACGTGCACAATATGCAGCCCGATGCAGTGTGCACACCCATTCTGTCTGTTCGGGCGTTACTAAACATGGACAGGATGGGTCAGAAAAAAACAGAGTTGGACATTTTATGAAGGGACGGGCTGAACAAAGACGCACAGGCGGAAAAAGTCATCGGGTGCCGGGAGCTGCAAGTTACATTGGCCCGTTCAGTTGAGGCGTCGACGCTTGGGCAATCAGAAGCAAACTCAACTAAACTGACTGTTCGGCTGGACCAGGCTGTGCTGTGCTGTACGTACACCAAGTTTTAGTTTCAAGAGGGCACTGAACTGCCATCTCGATAATTCACACACCACGAGATTGGCCGTCGTTAGCCCCGAACACAGTACAGCAAAGACCTTACTGCAGGCTAATGTGCGTATGTACAGTATGACCCCTGTAAGCTGAAACGGCGAGACCAATCAGTGGATGTCAGTAAGATGCAGCCACAAAGGCCAAGTGTAAGTACATCGTCATTTATTGCGTTGGGGTAGATACTTGGAGGTTAGTGTGTTGGGCTGCCCGGGCCGGGTCTGCCTTGGTCTGGGTCTGGGTCTGGGTCTGGGTCTGGCTGTGACTGACTGACTGATCTGATGCCTAGAGGGGTTCGTATACACGTGTGCGGGATAGATGACGTGAGACAGAGAGAAGAGAGCTCACGTGCATGAGAAAAAGTCAAAGATCCTGACTGATTGAGTGATTTAAAGCGACGTGCTTATACATTTTCCCCTGTTCTCCAAGTTCACCGCTGCAGTGACAGTGAGGGGGAACCTTTGGTGCTTATTGTTGCAGCCAACTTGAGGCTGCAATATTACATATGAAATCAATCAATGACTGAAGCGACGTGCAGATCGAATGCAAGTCGGTTCGTATAGACCCTGCTCGTGGCGCAAAGAATGCTTATTTTGGGTAACGAGACTGGCCAAGCAGACACTTGCACGTTCTCGCCCCAAGACAAGATTGTCCCAGTAGCGTACCCACTGCAAGGTACCCCTGGCCCTGGTGATCGGCCTAACGAGAGACACTAAGAGACCGTTGATTCGCTAGCTCGAGGATCTCATCACGAGGAGAGCCTGAATGGTCAGCGGAATTTATCCTCCCTCTTCTTGTCTCACCAAAAAAAGAGAGTGAAAAGTTAGCCCGACGCGCCGGTTAAGGCGGGGAAGATTGGCCCAAGGATTCCGGGAGAATGGAGGACAATCATACAAGGGTCGACGTTACATCTGACGTCCTTTGACTGCTCCCCAGAGCAGAAATGAGAGAGAGAGAGGCAGCCGCCACTTAATTTCCATTCCCGCGCCGTCAAACGAAAAGTTCCGCACTACGGGCGATTTCACGACACGATAAACAAGTGGCGCCTCTGATCACAGGGGCTCAATCTTGACCTCGCTCCCGATCGCCAGGTAAGTTAGTGACCTAAGGCTTTTAGCTCCTTGATCCGCAAATTAGCACCCAGATTTGAGACAAACTCCACTGAATCTGCTCCCAACGAGAAGACGGTATTTGCAAGATGTGGACTCTCTGTTACCTAAGCGCGAGAAATGTGCGTTTCAAAAAGTTCCATATTTTGTTATCGCAACAACGATGACGACAGGGTAATCCCACTAAAATAGATTTCTTGTCCAACCTGAAACTCTGTGCAAAGTTTACATGAAAGCATCACGGTAAGTGGGCGGTAGATGCACAGACAGTCACAGACAGTGCACAATTCATAATTCCAGCCAGAAGAACATTTGCTATTGGTCAATTCGTAAAGCAATCAATCCCCTATTCCGTTGCAGCACAGCCTGGTCAAAAGATGAAGATCGCCCATGGCGTTTTTGACAGATCAGAGCTAATCAATCCCCGGCTGCAACCTCGGTTCTCCCTCAGATTGACTAATCGTATGATACTGGTCCCCTGACGTCGTGCTCGCAGCCCAAATCGTCAGTGAAGCAGACAGCGTCCAACTTATCGCTCGCAGACCCCAGCCAAATCTTAAACTCCCCATCAAGGACAAGCCAGTCCTGAGCCTCGACATCCCAGACGCTCAAGTCCTTCCTGGTCAAGGTCAATTGCACCGTCTCACTCGAGCCAGGCTCCAAAACCTTGGTCTTCTCAAAGTCGCGCAGCTGGATGACGGGAGTCTCGTATCCGGCAACGCTCGGAAATTGGACGTAGGCCTGCACAGAAGCTTTGCCGGAGAATTTGGAACCTGCGTTAGTCACCACTACCGACAGAGTATAAGCTTCGTCCCAGAGAGCAGGGTTGCCGCCTGAAACACCGCCCGCCTTGGGGAGAGCCGTCTTCTGCGCGGTGGAGTAGCCGTCTGGGTAAGGGTATTTCGACGTCTCGGCTTTGGCGGCCGCGGACTTTGCGTCGGATTCGGAGAGCCAAGAGTATAGGTAGCGCCAGATGGTTTTAAAGCTGCTGGGTTTAACCGCTTCTTTGTAGTCTGGGATGTCTTGCGAATAATCCAGAACCTTCCCTTTTGCGGGTCGCTTGGGAGGATACTGGCTTAGCTGGGTGCCTCTCTTGATGGTCGCATTCGTGTACGTGAAGTTGGTGTAGCTCAGTCCATGGCCAAACGCATACCGAGGTTGAATCTTTTCCTTGTTGAGCCAGCGATAGTCTATGAACAGTCCTTCACTGTAAGTATCCTGCGGCGCATCAATGAAGCCCGAGTCGATGAGTTTGGTGACACTCTCGGGCATATCGTCCTCCTTTTTGGTGATGGAATAGGGTAAGTGGCCGCAAGGCGACGCGTCGCCAAACAAGATGTTGGTCAGAGACTTTCCAGCCTCTTGTCCCGGAAGATGAGCGACCAAGACAGACTTGACCGATGGAAGATCAATCCATTGGTCGACGAGGACAGGCCCGACAGTATGAATGACAACTATAACATTCTTGTACTTGGCGGCGGCAGCTTTGATAAGTGCATCGCCGTTATGCCAAACATTCAACTTGTCCGCATTCCGATCACCGTTGTTACCCTCAACCGTGTACTGATTCTCACCCGCATCAGAAGTGACGAAAACAATGGCCACATCGTCATCGGAAGGGCTCGGAACAGATGGAAACTTGTCAGTGTTGTAGAATGTCACGTCCGCGGCCTCCTTCTTGATAGCGCCAATGGGATCGTCGAGATACATGTAGTCGACTGTACCCGATCCCCAGCCTTGACCTAGTGTGCCCTTGTTGCAGCTTCGATCGACGCAGGCATTGGCGCCATCAGGGTTGGTTTGCGCACCAGTGCCAAAGACCTTGAGTGAGCTCTTGGTGCTCAGTGGAAGTAGTTTTTCGTCGTTCTTGAGGAGAGTGATGGCGTCTTGAGCGATCTGTCGGGCGATCTCATCATGGTCGTCCTGAACTTGAACAAACTGGTTGACAACTCCCGACGGCGAGTTAGGCCATGCTGCTGGATACAGAGGACCGACTCTGTCGTATGTGTTGGTGTCAAAGTTGACAGAGGGAAAGTCCTTGTCTTGCTCGAACTGATACCAAGTTGCCACGATACGAGTCGCCATATCATTCAGTCTTGACATGGGAACCGAGCCATTGAGTGCCGAGCGGGTTAGCTCGTACATCCATAGAGAATTGCCGAAGAGAGGGATGATGGTATCACCAGGCATGCTCATGTCCATTCCCGCAATGGCTGATTGCACGCCAGTGATCTGAGAGAGCCAGTCTGTCATGACAAAGCCTTGGAAGCCCAGCTCCTCTTTCAACAAGGCGTTGATGAGATATGAGTGCTCGCTGGATATAGTGCCGTTGACCTACACATGTTAGCCACAGTGAGTGAGAAGCAGTAGATAGACCAACTCGGTTATACGCTGTCATAGTCGCCCCAACTCCAACTTTGACTGCCTCCGCAAAAGGCCAGAGATACAACTCATGCATAGTTCGATCATCTATGATTGTAAGCCACTTAATACCAGGAACAACGAACGCTCTCACCAATGTTTGCCGAATATGCAGGCGATACAAGATCAGTAGTCTGTCGTCGGTACATCTCCTGCTCATTTCCAATAAGATGCTTGACCGTAGCAATGACTCCCTGTTCCTGGACACCCTTGATAGTCTCTCGTGCGCCAATACCTTGTAGCGATGGGTCTGCTCCAAAGCCTTCCCAGTTGCGTCCGCCCTTTGGCTTACGGCCGATAGGACCGACGGACGGACCAAGCCAGACGTTGACGCCCTTACCGCGTGCTTCCTTTCCGATTGCTACACCGCGTTCATACATGAGTTTTTTGTCAAAGGTTGCACCGGCTGTGATGCCATCCGGGAAAGCAGTTACGTTGTCGGCTAGTCGCACGCCATTGGCAGCGTCGTTGAGACAGAGTTGAGGGAAGCCAACGCGATGAGCTGATCCGGTGTTGCCATTGCAGGGTCTGATATGTCAGTATACTTAGTCACGTAAGAGATATAGAATCGTACCCTAGTAGCTGTTAACAGGAGTTCTGTTTCTCTTGAGATGATTCTTACCCATAAAGAGACCTGTACCGGCTGTGATGTTGGTCTTTTCAGCCAACGTCATAGAGTCCACCATCTTCTTAGCTCTGGCATAGCTATCTGCCCAAGCTTCATCCCATCCTCCATAAGGAGCGGGATAGTATGGTGCAGCAACAAACCCATCCGCGACATTCTTCGCGGCTGAACCCACGGCCACCAAGTTGGCTAGGGTGAAAGCGACCTTAGCGAGAGTCATTTTTGTATCAATTGAGCCTCGACTAGAGAAAATAGAAACATCGAAAGGCCGTGCGGTCTTATACTATACAAGCCAACTAGTAACCAGCACAGTATGATCAACCTTATCTCACCGAATCTAGCATCCAATTCGTACACTATCTCCGAATTATAAGGTCATGTGTGAATGTGCCGTGAAGAGCGCATGGAATTCCCGAACGAAACCTTGATTTTAGTTGTTAATTGTCCAATCATGTCCGCGGAAATGTCGCTCTACGGAGTTGATGTAGCAAAAAGGGTATATCATCCGAACGATGCAACAGGGGGAGATGAAGATCAGCTGGATTAATTCTCTACCGAAAACGGTGAAAGAAACGAAACATACTATTCTCTCAACAGAAATGCCGAATAAACATGTGATTTCTATCAAAATGGGCTCGAGATGCGTGCTATCTATGCCTCATAGTTGATATCGGTCTCATACTACCCTTCCCCGCTCGGCTATATAGCCGTTGCTATACACCCTCTTCATCGTCTTCAAGGGTCGACCACGAGGCCGTTTATTCACCTCCTTCCTTCTTTGACTTGATCTTTCTTCGCTCCATTCCGATACTTGCCAAAAAGGCGACGCCGCCAAGTGCCGTCGATACAAGGAAGGCATTTGAGATACCATACCTAAACGCATCTCTGACGTAGGCGAGAGAGTCAGCCGACACGACATGTTCCAAATCAGTCCCACCTGCAGCGATAACGGCTTGGATGTCAATGTCGGCTATTGTCTTTAGCCTCTGGCGGAGAGAGTTCTGGAAGACGTTTTGGGAGATGGACAGGCCCACTGAGCCTCCCAGGGCTTGGGATAGGATGATCAGCACTGTTCCCAGGGGAATGTCGACTGCGCCCAATACGACTTGCACAGCGAAGATTGGGATCTGGATCGCTATACCAAAGCCAGCCCCAGCTAGAACTTCGTAGCCGAACCATCGCGCTGTTGGGGTGTTTTGCGAGATCGTGTACAGCAGGCCTGCACCGGTTGTGAAGATGGCTGAGCCGGCCCACATGAACGGTACGCAGTATCCTAGCCAAGTGATAATAGAGCCGGTAATAAGAGTAGCTATCGTGACGGTAACCCCGTGAGGAAGAATGTCAACACCGGATGTTTGGGGGTCCACTCCCTTAACAGCCTGGAAATAGAACGGCAGATGGTAACTCTGCGTGGTCATAGCTCCCTGGTACAGCGCAGAGAATAGGCATCCAAGGAAGACGGATCTCTGTGAGAGGATGCGAGGGCGGATCAAGGCGCTATATGAGTCAGTGGCGACGACGTCAGACAACAATGGCGCTTGGCTCGAGAAGGGGACTTACGCTTCTCCTTGCCGTATTTGTATATACACGAAAAGTGTCAGAAAAAGACCAAAGCCAACCAAACAGCCCCATACACGTGAATCGGACCAAGGATGCTTGGTGCCTCCCCATTGAAGAGCAAGGAAGAGGCATATAAGAGCTCCTGCAAGAATCACTGCGCTTTTAAGGCCGAGGCCAAGTATCTTTTCCTTGAGACTATGGTCGCTATCTGGAGCTTCACCGAGTGAGAGAGGATAGTAGAAACATATAATAAGAGCCATTACGGCACCCAGAGCTTCGCCATTAATGAGTACTGAGATGGATATGTTGGAGCGGGAACTCACGCAAGTTGATCCAGAAACAAAATCTCCAAGTGAGTTGTTTAGAATGAGTGAAAACACCACCCAGTGAAGGGCCAATGACTGAAGCAAGACCATACATACTGGATATGATTGCCAGCAGCAACGGTCTTTTTCTCATCTCCACAATCTTGGAAATAATGATCATGGCGCCGCAGAAGATACCCGCTGCACCGAGTCCAGCTATGGCTCTACCGATGATGAAGGCTGCTGAACTCGGCGCTGCAGCGCAAAGAATAGAGCCCCCTTCGAAGATTATGGAAGAGATCAAGTATACCCATTTGAGATTGAAGAAGGTATATATCTTGCCGAAAGTAGGTTGGAAGGACATTTGGGTGAGGAGATAGGCCGATGCATACCAGGCTGCCGAAAGACTATCAGTGGAAAAGCTTGCTCGAATAGATGGGTGCAACTCACCAACGTCGCCAAGACTGTCGAATTTGCTCGTAATCTTTGGTATAGCAGTAGCTTCAGCCAGTCAGCAGGAGCCCGAGAATACAGAAATGGATTCCTTGCCAATGATGCTATTATCCAGAGCAACCATCAATACACCGACCATCAGTGAAAGTGTCATCAGTACCAAGGGTAATCCATGAAGGTAGATATCCTCTCCGTGTACTGATTCTCCCTCAACGGTCTCATCTTGACGGACACCTGCCTCGAGATTCGCCGGCGCATTCGATTTCTCCTCATTTCCGGCCTTCATAGAAGCATTGACTGGAGGTTTAGTATCCTCCTCGTGCCTGTTACAGTCAGTAGCCTTTATCTTCTTGCTTTGTTAGTTATACTGACATTGGCTCTAGAGGATTCATTCTGGTGTCCGCTATGGTTACTCAGAACCTGTCAACAATTTCTTAGCGTCATTTACAAGCTTGCAAGGTTTACAGCGCATCTTAAGTAGTATGAAAGTAATCTGTCAATGTTTTTATGGGCATCACACCATGTAATCCGGCTGTATCGAAGTATTACGTTATTTGCAGCGTCGCACTCACAGTCGCACTAAGCACCACATTCGCCAGTCAGAAGATAAGCAATGCATGAAAACCTGATCACTTTCAACGTTATTTGGACACTGGTTGCTAAGCACAATTCTTGACTCCCTCATAAATAGCTTCGCTTTTGTGTCTGGATGGTATCTGGCCAAAGCTTTTATGCATAACTGTTAAGACTGGAATCCCGGAGGATAGCTAAGTGGTGGTCAGCTAAGGTTGATGCAATAGTGCAGCTTCTTGACAATGATAGTAGGATATCTCACGTATGCATCCATAGGGTGCACATGTTGCCTCGAGGTTTTTGTAAGCACTGGTAGTTTTGTCCGGATCGTGCTGACGCTGTCTGACTTTTTGTCAACACGAAGCTAGATGGATTATAGATACGCGGCTGACTACTTCACTATAGCCATATGATCAAGTGTTTAGAAATAAACGAAGTAGAGGATCGGAACTCAACATTGCAAACACATTAATTCATATTTGCCGGCGACTATCAGGCCAGGGAGAATGATTTGCATGGCTGAAAGATGGATCGCTTGTAGTCATGATTAGCTCCTAATATGGCAACCCAGTAAATCAAAGTAAGAAGCTTAATTGACAGTCCTTGGCTGATTCATTGCCAGTAACATTCTTATCAATGTTCGAATGCTCGAAAAACAGCGAAAGGTGAGGAGCTGCAGGGTAGTCAAGATTTCAACATGGCCAAATCAAGACGCAGCATCGGATGAGTCAGCCGCAACATGCACTGTTCTGACATCATCATCACGCTCAAACAGGGTCAACTGTGTGATCTGAAACTTGGAAGTTGGAAGTGGACAAGAATATATCAGGTTATTCGCATCCTCTGACCTCTCAAATTTTGTAAATTATGATATCAAAGAATTGCCAATATGAACATCAACATTCCAAATCTCATTAAATCCGCCGTCCCAGAGGCTGAGGGGCGCAACGTCCAGATCATCTCAGACAACAGGACCAATCACAGAGACCAGAACTTTCTCTCGGGCGATTTCCCGCGCAATCCTCCAAAACTTTACATAACCGGTGAAAATGACGATTTTGACGAGATCACTCTAGCTGAGTGGAGAGATGAGGGGTTTGATGTAGAGTATATCTCAATGGAGAGCTGCGGTGATGGATATCTGAAGAAGATCAAGTCGTTGAGCAGGGAAAACTTGGGTCCCTGTGAAAAGTTTGGAATCGTCGGTAAGTGAACATATTACTGAGAAGAAAGAAGATAGCAGGAGTGTTGACCGGGAGTAGCCTACGATGACGCAGCAGCTATTTGTCTCGAGCACTTTCACATTCTCGACAACAACCCCGAATTCAAGCTCGGCCTTCTCATTGCCTACTACCCAACTCGCATTCCTGACACCAATGGAAAGTTCCCCAGCAGTATTAGCGCCCTTGTTCATCTAGCAGCAGGCGAAGAAGTGGGTGTTGTGAAGCAATCTCAAATGGTGGGCATCCAAGGCAAGAAACGCGTGAGGCGCACCAAGATCCAGAGCGGCATGGGCACCGGTGGGAAGCTTGACCTCGCATATCCCAGCTACACATATGAAGCTGAGCCTGGCTTTGCTGAGCATGATCTGGATGAGTATGATGGTATTTCGGCGGAGCTGGCTTGGAGTCGAAGCTTGGCCGCGGCTAGGAAGGTGTTTGGCATCAACCCGGATCTGGAGCTTGTTCTGGAGCATAACTTGCAGAGTAAGTCTCTGTCGCCTCGCGATGGGGAATTCTTGAATAAAACTGACTTTCAATAGGTAAATTCTTTTCTAAGAACCTCGGCAAAGCATTATCGACTTTCACCACGCACAAGACCCCTCATGTCACTTACATGCCAACTCTAACCGGTGCAACTGGCGCAGCTGAGCTGAAGCGCTTCTACTCCGAATCATTCACCACTCCACCCTCACTCAAGATCACACTATTATCACGTACTATCGGAGTTGATCGCGTTGTCGACGAAATGCACGTCCAGTTCAAGCATACCGAGCAAGTCCAGTGGATGCTCCCTGGAGTTCCACCTACAAACAAGAAGATTGAGATTCTCATGGTGAGCATTGTGGCAGTCAGAGGTGGAAGACTGTATCAGGAGCATGTCTACTGGGATCAAGCTAGCGTGTTAGTCCAAGCAGGACTTCTCGATCCTAAACTGCTGCCGCAGTCGGCGAAGGATCTTGGTGTTGAGAAGCTTCCGGTAGTAGGACGACGAGCGGGGAGGAGAGTGATGAAGAACAGGGATGCGAGCGACGATGAGGGAGAGGCGGACAATGAACTGATTCCGGGATGGAATAAGCAAGAGGGCGAGGGTAGCAAGAATAACCAAAAGTAGTGTGTAGATGATGACAAAGCGTCAAATATTTAATGATCACCCGAAAGCATAGTCCATGGGTCCAGGCCGTCTATAATATGGTACTGCGTGATAAAGACATTACTGGGCGTTGTCCAGTCTAGCCTATCTTTTTGTCCGCGTCAGGGCTAACCGATAAATCGGCAAACTTTAAACCCGAAAGATACTGTTTTCATACTCTATAAATGTTGGCCGATGGTGAATCTTGGGTCGTGTTTCATTGGCATTGTTGACTTACTCTGCAGATGAGCAATATAGGCAAACAAATCGTCGTAGACCTAGAGATTGAGCAATCAATAAACTCATAGTAGATTTTCTGTATGTAGTTATATTTAAACATTAGGACATTATGTATAAACTTGTTTCTAAGCTTAAGCCAAGGCTCGCCCCATAGTTGTCGTGATGACATTTTTGAAACGATCACGACATTGGATCCGCATATTGCCAATCGATGTCGCAAGCAACAAAGTCAGTGGCGATGGACCCTGATGTAACAGTTCTTCAAAAATTCTTGCATTTCCTCGGAAGATCGACCATTTTTTGTCGGAAGCATGTCTCCTATTGACTAGCATAGGCAGTTTTTGCATTGATATTACTCGCATAGAACCACTTGGGTATCGAAGCGACGGTGCACGTTGATCTCGCAATGGCTAACCCCCAATTTATTATTTGGGGCTCATAACTCGCAGGGTTGCATTGAAAGTTTGGCAATTGTTTAAGTAGCAGTGATGTGACCGTTTTCTCGCGTTTTGTAGTGTTCGTGCGCGCTGTATTATCTCAAGATTCGGTGAAGGAAACGATTGCACTATGTCGCATCATCAGCCTACCGTCGTCCCATCCTCGGGAGTATCAGACTCTCCTTCTGACAACGGAAGTCTCAAAGGGAAAAGCAAAGCGGAAAACGATGGATATCCAAGCGACTCGGTGCCTCCAACCGCACCGGCCCTGGCTGCTCAGCAGGGGCAGCGCATGGAAGCGGCGATGGGAGATGCGATCTTACGATTCCTGCGAATAAGAAAGCCTCGAAGGAACGACACCTACGATCTCGATGCGGTAAGGACGAGAGTGGTAATATTTTATGGAGAGGGAGACTGACTCGAAGAAAGGTCGCGACGCAGCCGAGTATCTGGGACTCTCCCGACATCGAACGATATAAAGAACTGTATATCCACCCGCAGTGGGAGAATTGGTCGGCTTTTGATCCCAACTTCCGCTGGACATGGCGTGAGGAGAACGCTGTTCGCCACAAGGTTGACTGGAAGATCATGGTACGCGCAGACTAAGTTTCATAGTTGTATAGGAGACTGACCTTTGTAGGTTTGGATGTGTATCATGTTTGCAGCGTTGAACATTGATAGGAATAACATCCAAAACGCTGTATCGGATAATATGCTTGATGATTTGGGCATTACACACGCCGACTACGTGAGTTCCTTCGACAGATGGGAGACGCAACGCTGACAGAGGCAGAATATTGGACAAACCATCTCTCGAGTTGGCTTCCTTGTTGCTGAGCTGCCCTCGCAGCTTATCTCAAAGCGGTAAGCCCATTGGAAACCTCTCTTTTGTCTTGATACTAATCTTGCTGTAGAATTGGACCAGATATGTGGATCCCCATCCAGCTTTGCATCTTCAGTCTTATCTCGGCGATGCAGTTCTTTTTGAAGGGCCGTGCATCATTCCTTGCTACAAGATATCTCATGTGAGTTCCCTGAGAATATACATTTGAGCTCTTGCTAACATTGCTAGTGCAACATTCCAAGGCGGCTTTATCCCGTAGGTTTCCTTGCCGTCTTGCCCCGAAACATACCTGACAAGGAATAGTGATACGATTCTTTACCTCAGCTACTGGTACACTGGCACAAGAGTATGTCTAAATTCGATGGGAACCACAAGAAGGCTTACTGACTTTCATAGCTCCCAATACGACTAGCTTGGTTCTGGATGTCTTCCCAACTGGGTAGGTGATAGATTCGGCGCTAGAAATGCACAAGCTGACAAGTCACAGTCGATATCGGAGTTGGTTTTGCAGCTGTTGGTATGCTCTCAATGCGTGGAATGCTTGGATATGAAGGTTGGAGATGGCTCTTCCTCATCGAAGGAGCCTTCACCTGTACGTTGATATCTCGTTCGCGAAAGTCGCTCTGCTAACAAAGTCGCAGTCCTGATCGGCGTCGCGTCCTTCTTCCTGATGCCTCAATCACCCGCTAGAACAAAGAGCTGGTGGAATCCGAAGGGTTACTTCACCGAACATGAACAGAAGATCATCGTCAATTCTGGTAAGTAGTTTACCAATCAGTGGCGGACTGGGTGCTGACGACGCGCAGTTATTCGCGATGATCCCCAGAAGGGAGGCATGTACAACCGTCAAGGTCTGACAGTCCGTCAAATATGGGAATGCACCAAGGACTATGACATGTGGCCTCTCTACGCTCTAGGTCTTCTCTTTGGCCTCCCCAAGTACCCTGTCAACCAATATCTCACGTTGTCCTTCCGCGGACTGGGCTTCAACGTCATCGAGACCAACCTTCTGTCCATTCCATATATCGTCGGCTCTTGCATCACAATGCTTGCGATCACAGCGTTCAGTGAACTCGTCAACAACCGAAGCTTTGTCTCAATGGCGGAGGATGCTTGGTTGCTTCCATGCTTCGTGGCACTGATTGCGTTGCCTGACCCGATCGGGCCTTGGGCTTACTTTGCCATCTCGACCGTTCTTCTGTCTTTTCCATAGTGAGTATCTTTGGTCTAACTGAACACGTTTCTCTGACAGTAGCTAGCACCCATCCCATCCAAGTCGCATGGACGAGCAGGAATGCGGGGTCTGTGCAGAACAGAACAGTCTCAGCATCGTAAGTGCTCGCATTGCTACAAAGTATCGTGTCTGACAATGTATAGGCTTTACAATATGTGGGTTCAAGTCAGTGGAATGATCGGGGCAAACAGTGAGTCCCCATGACACCGCGTGAGCTAAGTCACTAATGTATTGTAGTCTATCAACCAAGCGACTCGCCACGATACTTCAAAGCCAATACAGGTCTACTCGTCATTTGTGTATGGATGTGTGTAAGTATTATTCATCGCCTTTGTAAATGATGAAGCCAGACTCACATCTTCACAGCTCGTTCAATATCCCGGAACCTTCTTTTACTATCGGTGGAGAAATAACCAGAAGGCCAAGAAATGGGACGCCATGACCCCAGAGGAGCAGCATCATTACAGGACTACCACGACCGATAAGGGCAATAAGCGGTGAGTCTCCGTTCGGCTGCGGATCGAAATGCTACAATTTACTGATTTATATGCAGACTCGACTTTCGTTTCGCGACTTAGGCTTGGCAGCCGAGGCAGAAGATCTTGGGTGAATGAGGACGCACGGGCGGCTTCCAAATAACGGTGACGGCCGTTGTTCGGAAGGATGAGCGATTGACAAGAGTGAGATTGCTTGTATTACATGTCACTGGTCTTTATTTTAATCCTCGATCAAGCCTGAGTCAGCGTGATACACACTCTTCAATTCATTACCACTTTGAGCCGTGAACCTTATTGTCCAACCACTCAGAACCAAATCCTTCAGATTGACTTTGTTGCCATGTTACATCAATTGGAAAACACCGAAACTCAAACATTGACCGAAATCACCGAAACCTCACTTCCATCGCATCTCGCAAACCTCACCCTCCTCACTCAACCTCCCCCACCTTTTTTCGGATCAAGGAACCCGCGGCCGTTTTCCAAGTCCAAGCTATCTCTCAATCCGTCCACCAGATCGTGCCTCGGCTGTTTTTCTCTTGAATGCTCGATCGTCGCAAGCGAGCCGAGGGTCGAAACGCGGGGTTGCAGTGCCAAAAGGAGGAAAGATTGGTTGCTACCCCACACGGATTTGGCATGGGAATTCATCATTTGGTGGTCGAAACAGCTTGGTCTACCCCAGATTTGCTGTTCAGCTTGCTTTAGGCCGGGGAAATGTGTTAAATAGCCCGTAATTGATCTGTTGTTCTCCTCTTTCCATGCCTGACCTCTCTTGAAGGATTGTGAAATCTGTTTGCATTGTTCTCAAGTTTGTCTGATATCTCTGTTCAATATGGCTCTTCATTCACGATGGTCTAAGCCCATCCCAAAATGCTCCCTGCAGCAATGGGTCTTTGGTTCAGCCTCTGAGCCCATGGAAGAGGGCGATAAGCCCATCCTCATCGATGCAGACCGTCCAGACACGCACTTCCTCACAAAGGAGCAATTCCGACTTCTCTCCAAACAAGTCGCCCTCGGTCTCATGAAAGCCGGTCTAAAGCCAGGAAACAGAGTGCTGATGTTTTCCTCCAACAACATCTATTTCCCATGCGTCTTCCTCGGCATCTTGATGACCGGTGCTATGTTCACAGGTGCCAATCCCGCCTTCACACCACGAGAGCTTGCGTATCAACTCAAAAACTCTGAGAGCACGCATATGTTTGTTGTTGCGAACCAACTACCTACCGCTTTAGAGGCTGCTGAGACAGTCGGTCTTCCAAAGGAGAACATCTTTGTTATCGATCCGTCTGTGCTCCCGCCTGTTGGAACAACACCGGTTGCAGCCTCGATTACGAAGGATGGTCTTCGCATGTGGACTGATCTTGTAGCCGATAACCAGGCACAAGCGAAGAAATGGGAATGGACAGAACCCGCAGATCCAGAGACAGCAGGTTGCTGTCTCAACTATAGCAGCGGCACAACGGGCGTTCCGAAAGGCGTTGAGATCACTCACACCTCATACGTCGCCAACGGCTTAGGTGTTGTCCTCATTTCCGACCTGGAGCCTGATCCCGAGCTTCAAAAACGCACCAAGGGCCTCGCCTTTCTCCCCATGTATCACGCATACGCGCAAACATATTTCATCTCCATTTATCCCCATCTAAACATCCCCGCATACATCATGCCCGCCTTTGACTTTGAGAAGATGCTACAGCACATCCAGCGCTTCCGCATCACAAGCCTTCTCTGTGTCCCTCCCATTCTGGTCTACCTGTCAAAGCATCCTCTTGTCAAGAAATACGACATCACCAGTGTCGAGCGCCTCGGATCTGGCGCTGCGCCTTTGAGTAAAGAAGTTGCCACGAGTGTTGAGAGGCTGTGGGCTGATGGAAGCGTCAACGTCAAGCAAGGTTGGGGTATGACAGAGGTTACCTGCACTAGTATGACTTGGGACCCTCGGGTCGTGTGCGATCCTTCTGCAGTCGGAGAATTGGCGCCGAACTACTCGGCAAGGCTCATGCATTTGGATGGCAAGACTCCGGTGACGAAGCCCGGTGAGCGAGGTGAGCTTTGGGTCACGGGACCTACGCTGATGAAGGGATATTGGAAGAATCCCAGTGCCACAGCTTCAACAATTCATGTTGATGAGAATGGTACGAGGTGGTTGAAGACGGGGGACATCGCATTCGTCGAGTCCTTCGAACCCGGAGCCATCTTTCATATCGTCGATCGAATCAAGGAGTTGATCAAAGTCAAGGGCAACCAGGTTGCGCCAGCAGAATTAGAAGCCGTGCTTTTGGATCATCCCGAGATTGCAGACGCTGCAGTCGTTGGCGTTCCATATGAAGGCGATGAAGTCCCTCGCGCGTATCTCGTCAAGGTCCCTGGATCACAAATCACCGAGAAGCAGATCATTGATTGGATGGAGGCTAGGGTTGCCAAGTATAAGCGTCTCAAGGGCGGTGTCTCTTTCGTAGATATGATCCCTAAAAACCCGGTAAGTGATACCTACAAGCTCTATGGCATGTCGCTAACTTTTTGTCATCAGTCCGGGAAGATCTTGAGACGAGAACTGAGGGAGAAGGCGAAGGAGGAGTTGGATCCCAAAAGAGCACCATCTTCAAGGCTCTAGACGCAAGCCATGTCTTGGTTCCAGTGAGTACAGAATAGAGACGAACGCATTGAGAGGTTGAAGAAGCATGGGAGCATTGTACCGTATTAGCGCAAATATATTCGTATTTTATGGTGCTTGTACAAAAGCTTACAGCTTCTCTCTGATTAACTATCATTGTGGCCGAAAGTAACTTGAGCAGGTACCAATATGCCAACCCTGGTCCTGAATTCTGCCTATCAAACATTCTGTCCTCTGAAATCTCATCTGTCATTGCGAAGCAGACACATAACTCAAACATACCAAAAAGAGATGACAACCCAGTGCTCCAGATCAGTGCCACTGATGCAAGAATGAACATATCCTTGTCAACAAGGGACACAACTTGAATCTGCCGAAGACTAGAGTCCCAGTAGCACCTTCTTCCTTAAGCCTTCACAAGATATCGAGTTTCGTTCACCACTTGTGAGGAATGCGCCTGGCAACTCAACGTTCAGGCCATGGGTGAATCTGTCTGCTGACCATCAACTTGGGTGAGCTGACCGTGCTGCTCAATCACCGCACGAAGTTCTTCGAGCGACGAGCCCTTCTCCTGGAGTAGCTTGTCAAGAGTTGCAATGGCCGAAGGACTAGTTCTGACCAAGACTTGAAGGAACTCTGTGTACTTGACAGTCGTGCCGAGTCTGTCAGCAGCAGCTTTCTTCTCTTCGAGCTGGGGCGTCTCGTTGTTCATGAACTCCAGAGCAGGGCGCGCAGCCTCTTCTGTCTGATGGCAAGCCAAGTGAGCCGCACCAAGTTCCGCCTCAGCTTCCTGGAGAGCGCTGGCTTTGGCTGCCAACTGAGCCACCACGTGTTGCTCCACGGCCTCGAAATTCCCAGCGGAGGATGGCATACAGAGTTTCTGCGAGTCAGCGAGGTTCTTGAGGCAGTCGCTGAGTGTTTCGTTGTCCTTTCGAAGGCTTTCGACTTTGGTCTCGACTTGGAGGGAATATTCTTGTGCGGCTCGATATGCCTCGAGGCAGGGCTGGTGGATGTCCAGCTCGTGGTTTATGTGGTGCTGTTGAAGCTCCAAGGCGCCGATAAGTTGCTCGTGTTGCTTGCGCAAGTCTTGCACATGCATCTCAAGGTGATGATGAAAGACGTCAGTCGCCTGGACCCCCGGGGGACGTTCGTCGCACTGCTATTCCATTAGCAAAGCCCTCAAGTCAGTCAAGGAGCGATAGCTTACATGGTGCTGATCGGTCATCACGAGAGGTGTAGGAGCGGCTGGCTGAACAAGCTGCAGAGATGATGCTTCCTGGTTGCAGACACGTTTGTTGGATGGGTTGGCGGACGTTGCCGAGATAGAACGGTCTCGTTTGTTTGTGAGTGCATGGGGCATTGGAGAGGGTGTAGCAGGGGCCTCTTCGGGTGGAGTGGGCTCGTTCAGTGTTGTGATGTTTTCGTTGTGAGTGGCAGCGACGATACTATCAGCAGTGGCCTCCTGCTCACGAGCGGCTTCTGAGAGCTTCTGAGAATGGATGGCAACCAAGATGTTTGCGAGTCCTCCTCGACTAGAATACTCGTCGACCAAAGCGTCGTCGTCATCATCCGTCGCTCCAATCTCCTGCTCATTTTGGAGCTGAGCAGCAGGCTTTGACGTACTTCGAGTGAGGTTTGCGCGCCGGTTTGCACCAAAGAACTCCTTGGCGTTCTTGATATCGCACGCACGAAGTACCTTGTGTTGACCACCTTGTGGTATAGCGGCTCTTTCACGAAGTTTGTCCTTGATGGCAGACGCATCACAAACCTTGATGCCGTCTTCGAGTAGGATGGCCAAGTCTCCAAACATCTTGCGATTCTATTGCTTAGGTTCGAACTCAGCCAACCACTCCCAAGGCTTCTGGCCAATGACGTCTTCAATACGCCGAATGGAGCGTCGGATGGTCGGTATTTCTTTCGGGTTCTTAGTGACGTTCGACGGCAGCACAATCTCCTCAAGGTCAGCGGCCGGGGTTGTGGTTGGAGCCGGAGTTGGCGGGGCTGGCGAGCCTGCTGCCTCTTCAGCGTGCGCCATGACAAAAGACGAGCTTGACTATTACACAAGGCGCGCAGCAGTGAGCAGGATGTCGGTGATAGTGTTGAGTGGAAAGTGAGTTGCAAGGAAGAGAAAAAGAAAACAGAGAGATCAAAACAGAGCAGAACTCTCATATGAGCAGTAGTGCGCTTGTGCAACGCAAACACGTGACTGCAGCCTCACTCTCGATGCTGTGTAACATCACAGCCTGGATCTCATAGGCTGTGAGTCATCGTTGCCCTCAAAAAGCCTGTCCTTGCGTCGTGTTTTTGAGGATGCCTGGTTTCCTACAATGTCAGCCAGTGGTTGTCATGGATACCGAGATATCGTTAATGAAGGGCAAAGGGAAACTGGAAATAAATGACAACAGATAAAAAGCATGACGCAATCATGTTCTCAAGGTGTTTCAAGGCTTGGAGCTCGCGGAGGTGGTAGCTTGCTGAGTGCAAAGTCTCAAACCTCATGCTACTTTCAAGGACAAGCTGTCTATCGTGCATCCGGGCGCATGGAATACGATTACATCCCAATAGCAAGAATGAAACCATATTTAAGAAACACTTATTGATACTATTGTGCTTATGTACGTATAAATCCATTTATCTTTTGCGTATCCAATCCCATGTGCTTTTCACAATACTTAGGTCCTTTTTTTTTCCTTTTAGGCAAAGCATCGTTGCTTGGTGAATATTGGTCCTTTTACATGAGAGCAAACAAGAACATCATGGAAGCCCAGGCCATTCCCATAGCCGCGACTCCAGTGTTGAGAGAGTTGGCCCCAGCAGTGGGAACAGGCGTAGCAGGAATGGGCGCGGGTGCAGTTGGAGTGACGACAGGAGGGGCAGTTGGAACCTACATGGGTCAGCTTCTTCATCAAGTATTATTATGGTATCTATACTTACGACAGGCGGGGCGGGAACAACGGGTGCAACGGATGTTGGTCCCGGAGCCTTGGACTCAGCTGTGGCGCTCGGGACGGCGGTGATAGTGGCGCCAGCAGCCTGGCAGAGTCGAATGCCAGCGGAAATCGCAGCTACTGCGATCAGCGTATGCTCACATCGCGTCAACGGGATTCTCAACACTTACCAGCGGCATCACGAGGGCGACAGCTGGTGCCGACGCAGCTGACGTAGGATTCGGCGAACCCCGGAGCTTTGCAGACGCAACCGGGATCCTCAGAGCCGCACTTGCTATCTTGGATAGCCTTTAGGGCACAAGGTTGCTGTATGAAGATGTCAGTTCAGCCTTGGGAGCAGTGGCACGATTGGCTTACTGCGCACTCGGGAAGGACACTGCCGCCGCCGCCGCCTTGCCCTCCAGCCTGGGAAGTTGATTGCGCCAGGACAGACGAGGAGAGAAGGGCAGTGGTGAAAAGGAAGAAAGACTTCATTTTGAAACTGTTTGTAAATTATATTGACTCAGGTTGTGGGTGATATTCAGCGATAAGTGATCGGTCTTTCGTAGAAACTTACCAAGGAACATGGGGGATGTTGGCTTATATAGGTGACTACTTCTTCACGAAATCCAATAAAACACTATCACAGAAGGGCAATGGAGCTGGAATGAGCCACCACGCGAGCTCCGCCGTTTGGGAGGCTGGAGGGACTCCGGCACACACGTGCAACTCACGTTCCTATTCGTCCAAGACTCAAGCTCAAGCTCAAGGTTCAATGGTTGCAGCGGCTCACATCGCGGGTGCAAAGTCTGGAGATATCCAGGCCAATCGGAATGACCTGAGGGCTGACCGCGCAAGGGGACACCCGAAGAACGGATACAGCCTCAAAGCAAGTTGGCGAGCGACCGTCGTACACCGGGCGAACAGCAGTTTGCTTGTTTTGCATGGCATCAGTAGCTATAGGGAGCTGGAAGTCGGGTGAGCCCAAGATGAGGTTAGGAAGAGCAATATCTGCAGCACAATGTGCAGCACTCATTCTATCTTGTTTCCATTGGTCAATTGCCTCTTAATGGGTGCATCGTATTTTCCGACGCCTTGGCGTTAGAGTTCAAGCCCAGACAACATTGCCTTGGTACCTTGTCAGCTTATCAGCCTTACGGTCCAAGGGCTTTCAGCTATCGATGGAGCTCACGCGTTGTACTTATCACAAGGTAGGCCCATCGATGCTGAGCTCTGGGAGAGTGTTGGTGGCAACCGTCTCACTTTGTTTCTTGGAGATGTCCATGGAATTATTTGTCCATCCTCAGCTGAACTCAATTGAGGTTCCGGGATCAATGTCAGACAGAGCCATTCATCATGACTTCATCTTTAGAGGGGTAAGCATCGATCGGCAGGGCGAGCTGCGGGTGGCTTGTCAAGGTTCGGTTTGGCTTCGGCTACATGGATTGGCGCCTTTTCCGACGGTTTGGCTTATCCCATCTCTTCATCCTGGCAATTCCATTCTTTCAGATGGCTACCTGGACTCAATGATTTGGGTATGCTTTCGTGACAGCTCCAACTTCGAGTTACGCTATGAGCATGTTCGTGTACACAGTATCCCACTTGGGTTCCAATGTCAGGTCACATGGAGAAAAGACTCCGAATGACTTTATACTGGGACTTTGGTGCTAGACTTCAGCTGAACGCACGCATTGGTGCCACTCATGTCGATGCATCTGTAGTGTAACGCGAAGCCTTCAATGACTCCTTCATAGCTCGTATCAAGCTGCAAGATGCTTAACTTTAGAGTTACACAACACGGATATCCCGGCACAATGTCATCATTTGCGTGCGACCTGCAGCAGACTTAGTAGGCATCATCGCGACAACAGGTAAGAGCTCGATGTTGCGATACGCAAGCGAAGGTGGCTACCATGCCAAACAAAAGCTATGGCTTCTTACTGAAACAGTAAAAGGTCCTGATGAAATCACAAGGCTGTTGTTGATGTGTGTGCATGTGCGAAAAAGGATTAGAATGCGAAAAAAGAAAAGATTGCGGTTTATGTGGATCGAACACATGACCTTCAGATTACGATTCCCGAAGTTTGACTTCAGTCTGACGCTCTCCCAACTGAGCTAAACCCGCCAATCAACTAAGCGATAAAGGATCAACTTTTCATTCAATCTATCAGCCAAGCCGCGGACTGCACTCCGCTGTTTCCCTGCTGAAGCTGCTAAGAATTCGTTTTTTGAAGATTCGAATGAGAAAGCAGACAGTCATCATTCCACGCTCATGGCCCCGCTTTGCAGGCTGCTCCTATAACCAAATTTATTAGCTGTCAGCTGGTCCGATAAGCCAAGACGTTCAAGGCTCCAGAAGTTTGTTTGGCAATTGCGTTTGCTCATAGCAGTGACAGAGCCTCATGTCCAATTTGTTCCCCCAGGGTCATTATTTGGCATGTCATCAGTGAATCGGGTCTTCTCCGCTCACTTTCCAGGCACTAAAAAGCGGCTGTTCGGGAAATTCTTGCTTGGCTGAGGTCATAGCTTAATTGAAGGATTCGACAAATCTCCCTTCATCTTCCTTCGCCGTGTTAACATTCGCTGTTTCATGCCAACAGAAGCAACGCGCCTGGTGCGCTGTGTTTCTCTTATATGGCCAAGGCTTCCTTCCACTGAATCAGCTGCTGCAATGACACCATCGTGATGCCTGTGACACTGTTGTACAAGGCTGAGCAGGGCAAGCACGATCCTTCGCGTTTCATCGATGATAGCGGGTCGCCATGATTGGCACTTTTCGCATCTAATTTAACTCCCCCACTGACCGACCGAGCAAGGAGAATTCACGGATATAAACAACGCCTTGTCAGCCCTTCACTCTTCATTTCCAGAGTCACAGCACAATTTCATTCCGACCGACTATGGCATTCACCAAAGTCGCGTTGCTCTCCCTTCTTTCGCTGGTCGCGGCCAGGGACGCGCTACAAAGCCCCACCGAAAGCCCTGTTCTCGGCGACGTCACCCCACAGGGCTGCTTCAGTTCCCTCCCCAGCCAAGTCGATGGACGATCCGATACTTTCAACAGCGTCGGCTCATGCGCCAACTACTGTCAGAAACAGAAGAAGACGGTAGCGATACTCAAGGATGTGGAGTGCATTTGCGCCGATATCTACCCGGCCAAATCTGCTTTGGTAGACGACGACAAGTGCGACACGCCTTGCCCTGGATACGCCAAAGACGCCTGTGGTGGAGAAGATGCCTACAGTGTTTTTAACCTCGGTGTGGAATTGTTACCTGGCAATGAGGGTGACAAGAGGCCGGGCACAACTGCTCAATCGGCGGGCTCGACCAAAACTGCTGCTGTGACGACTGCGACCGAAGTCTCTACCACCAACGCTGAGACGACTTCTGCGCCTACGACTGAGGCCGAAGAGACAACATCCGCCACCAAGCCTGGAAAGGCTTCCGCGACCGAAGCCACAACGAGCGACAGCACTGCGGCGTCTACGCCCAGCGCATCTGCATCATCAGTCCCCGACAACGCGTCACGCAGACTCAATAACCCGATCGGCAACTTGATTGGACTTTTGCGACACCTGCTATAATGCTGGGCTGGTGATCTGGGATTGAGGGTTAGTCTGTGATGTACGATATCAATTGAGCAACAGGTTATCCCGATCATAGAGGATCATATCAATACACACATGATAGACTTAGGCTCATGTATTAATTGATCATAAAACTTTAAGCTCTTGAAACCTCTGACGATAGGGTTCTCCTTCATGGGATGCTCCAGCGCATCTTCAATCACTGTAAATTGGGGTGATGTACTACAAAGTACGACTGCCAATTGACTGACTTTTTGTGCCTGATCAGCTAGTTAACGCTTCAATCTCTTGGCCCCAACAGCAATATCTTTACGATGCTATTCTTCTTGCAGATCCCGACCGCTTTATAATTCATGTCATGCCTTGATAATGTGCTGCTGGTCAGAATGCGCCTGGTAATTGAATGTGCTGGTGAAAAGAAAGTGAAACGACCGCTATATATTTAGGGGATGCCCGCTGTTTCCCAGCGCGATCCACTCTGTTTAACCACTAGGAACAAGCCTGGGCTATGGCCTCTGAAAAGACCACCAAGTTTCCATCACAAGCGTCATATCTTGGGTCCATTGAATCTCAACGACAGGGACAACAGTTTTGACATCACAAGCATTTGGCTCTTCGCAGCAAACGGTATCAGATACAGGTAGTCATATGCTCATTAAACAAACAATTTGTATCACCAGCGGCCCAGCCCAAACAAGCTGGTCCTCGTCTGGCATGACAAAAAAACGTGGGGCTTCATCAACACGTCAAAACTGTCGATGCACCATTCGCAACCTTGATGAAATTCGGTGGTCCAGACAACTCTTCATCAGGATGCTCCTTTTTCTCCTCTTCCAAAGCCCACTCGATTGTCCTCGGCGTATCAGTAGTCCAAACGAGCCTCATGAATATCCCCGTGTATTTCAGCTCAGAAGAGTGCGTCGAAACCCAATGTTCTACGCCTCCAACCTTTCGGTGCAGTCCAAGACCACCTTTGGCGCCATAACATGTTTGGATACCGCCAGTATGACTCTCTTTAAGGCCGTGCAGCATCGCAAGCTTCTTAGTCTTGGGCTCTGATGCGAGGAATGCTTCGAGGGGTTTTGCGTCGAGCTGTACACCGTGAGGGGAGTCTAGAATTGCTTCGTGGACCTCTTCGCCGTTCGCGGTATGGGACCAGATTATGGCAAAGACAAAGTTCAGTTCGCTTTTGCCGAGTATCATCAGTGGTGTAAACCATCTCGGAACTGGTTCGCCTGGATGTAGGTCTGGTGAGTTCCAAGTTGTCGCCGATGAATCGAAGTTGTTGATGATTTTGATGGTCTTGAAGTGATTCCATGGCTCGATGATAGCAGCGCCAGGTGCCGTTGCTATGACCGGAATCTCGGGAGGAAATGTCTTTAGAGTCTGTGGATGTAGATGGTCAGAGTAGAAGAAACCAAGAAGGACAGCATCGAGTTGTCTTGGCTCTTGGGCTTGAGCATTTGCTGGCAAGTGCGCCGAGGCAGCTTTCTCGATCTCGCGAATCAGAGTCTCCAGGTCTTCAAAGGTCGAAATGCCCTCCTTTTCAACACGTGCAAGGTGTACGAACCATGGATGTCCAACGTGGGCAGCTCCATTCAGCCATGGTTCAAAAGCAAGATGGTAGAAGACCTTCCCTGTGGCAACCCTCTCCTCCTCAGGCCTAGGGAATGACATCAGCCAGCTGTTATCGCCATTTAAAGAGGTGAGTATCGGTCTGAGCGGTTTGCTAGCGTCCGAGAGGTGTTTTGTAACGGTTTCTTGCGGTGATTCAGCCATTTTGTAGTTCTATAGATGCACCAGTGAAGTTCGGCATGTCGAAAATGGTCTAAGGTTGAGCTTAAGAAGTGGACGAGTCGATGACGGCATGGGGCGATGGGAGTCTTAGCTCATTCCAAGCAAAGCGGCCGTGCAACGTCGTGGACGCCCGCTCATGTTGACTAGTTGGTGATCTACAGGGCATCGCTGCTTCGTCTCACGGATCCATCAGTGAAGCGGGGCATGGGACGGTAACACCAGTTCAGGGTCTACAAGAAACAGTGCCATAACCACGGGAACTCTGTTGCATTGTCTGGCTAGAGAAAAAGACCTCGTGGGGATTGTACTGATTGCATCTGTCGCTAAAGAAACGGGGACTCTAGTGCAACTAGTTGAGGTTAGGTCATAATTCCTATTGTCTCACCAGTAGTAAGCAAGCGAACTAAAATCTCATCGACCATCGTCTGGACGTCTCCCCGGGGCAAAAGCGGGATTCCGGATCCTATCTCCGCAACACTGGGATGGCGACACAAGATCGATTGGGCTTTGCAGTCTTCCACAGAAACTAGGATGTGATGTATGTGGACGAGTGAAGCATTCTCCGCCTGCGAGTTCCTTGCCATATCAACGGCAACACTGTACAAGCATAATCCAGGACCGGGGCCTCGGTTGCAAGGCGAACCAACACGCCGCGAATGCAGGTGTCAATCCCTTGCCCAGATCGTCAACTGTCATCACAGGATGACGAATAGGCAATCTTATGCGTAAGCTTACGTGAAATTGCGCTGTGGTGTTGACTGCAAGCCAGGCTTCCATTTGATCCTCGGCACCCTTTCCGACGATTTCCTTCAACTGTCTTTGATTCGTCAATCCTCACAGGTTGCATGGAGCTTCCACTTACCCTGTATGAGTATAGATCAAGACGTCAATTTCCATTTTGCGGGGTAAAACATGCATTTAATTAAAGAAATATAATTCGGCAATCGGTCAAGGCACTTTACTTCACTTTGTCACATTTCAAGTGGCAGATTGTACAAAGTAGGTTGTATGTTGGTACCGGTTTGTTGATTTGATGTATGGTGCGGTCAGCTGTTAACATGGGTTTGGGCTGCCCAGTCCGACCAGGACTCACCGGCACGGCATATCGGGTCTGAAGGACAAGCATATTATTAGCACATGTGCAGATTAGAAAAATACTTTTGGTCCCAGTAAAATGATGTCGCGCGAAGGATAGCACATATAGCATAAATTAAGACCATCAAATTGAGCACATCTATCTTCACTAGACGCTCAATAATAGGGTCTTGCAACCAGCTGATAACCTTCCACAAGATTAAGAAAGAAACAGACTGCAAGCACTATAATTGATACCTCAAATAGCATAAAGATAGCCATTTATATCTCATTTGACCGCAAACTCACTGTTCCATGTTCTGTCTGATCCAATGTCGGACCGATGCCAAGGATAACAGTCGGAGGAAAGTAACGGCGATTATGGCCGATTGACAGGTTCAGCCTTCGCTTATTAGACTTTCATCTTCATAAAATGCAGGCATTCTAATTGCCTTCGTGGAGGGGTACTGTAAACCCCTCAACTCACCTCGGCCCTAAGCAAAGACATCATATTGTACCCGAGGCATGGTCTTACCTCCGCGGGCTTTGATCTGTTGACAGAAACAGAAGCAATTCCACAAAATTATTGGTAATCCTTGGATATTTCATTGTCTCACAAATCGATAAAAACGCCAAGTGATTTCTCTTCTAATTAAAGAAGGTCTTAGTAATGACCCGCCCGGGTTGTAACAATGCCGAGGGATATGCTACTCAAACTTACTCAGTACTATGGAGCAGTAGTCCAAAAACGATGAAGATGAGATGTCTGTGTCTGTGTATTTTCCAGACTATTGTTAATGTCAAACTAGCTGCTGTTCGTTGGGCTGAAAAGAGCAAGTAGTTCGTTCCAGATTATAAGCATGAGGGCCACGAACCGTTACAGGGATGCAACAGGCTGGTTAGAGACAAAGCCACATAATAGCGTCGTCATAGCGTTCAAAGGATCTCCGGAAATGATTCCTAGCGATGATATCAGGGGTCCAATCGATCCAAGCACGGCCAAGTCTTGTCTGTTCCAAACAAAGCCACAAAACTCGTGTCATGTCAGTAGCGTCCCGGATACATGGGAATAGCTTCCTAGTTCTTACTCCAGGTCTAAAAACCATTGGTCTGGCCATGCTAAGTCTCGATCGGTTCTCGGAGGCTTTTCGTCCCAGCATCGCCAACGATCACCGCTAACAAGTGCCATAACAGGAATGAAGGCTTCTTCACCAAATGAAGCTATCGGGCTTTCGGGAATAGTGCCACAGAGCCCGATTTCTCAAGCGAGGAACGCTTGCAATCGCACTAATCTGCCGTGCATATAATCCCTGTCTTTACCCCTGAATCTGTGATCAAGCTCTGACCCTTCACGTTATCGTTTTCCCTGGAGGGTTATGGAGTCCGAGTACCTAACGTGAACCGTTATCTATGGTGGAAAATAGCATCATGAACTTTTGAACGAGCTTGGCGGACAAGATCAGCGACGGCTGGCTGTACGCTCTGACAATGTCCACATAATATCCTGTATATCTGCGGCTTTGCGTTACAATCAGGCGATTACCTGCGTCCGGGATCCTGGGTCGAGTCATTGTCTGCAGCAGGGCTTCAAGCCACCAACTTGGCAGCTTTGCGTCAGCAAGAAGCAAGCAAAAGTTCGCTTAGGTTAGTGGTTTCCCAGATCTACGCGGGGATTCGACTGACTGGCTGGGCATTGATTCCAGCTGTGCATGCCACGTAAAAAAAGAGCCTTTAGCAGAAAAATTAACTGGCATGACCCTAGCAAGCCATATCGACGCGTCAAACTGAAAGCAGTCACTCGAAGCGCTGGGGGCAGATCCATCGATCGGGCTTCACGAGTCAGCACCCCTGGCCGGACTAGGCGTTGTCCGCGAGATATCCTTGGTTCGGGGACCTCGATAAGGTTCACTAGACTGTGCTACTAAAAGGATGAGATGGGTGGAGAGTCAAAACGCGGGGAATGGGCCAAACTCTGTAATACCCGGCGGATTTGGAGCCGTTTCTAAAAAGGAGGGAGAGGGCCAGTTGCTCAAAATGCCAGCCCTGCGCTGCCTAGATTTCGTATTTGTTTTTCGCGCATGTGAGTGTGGATTTCGACATCGCATCGCCCATCATGCTTGATGAGAGCGCGACGTCGGTGGACCCCAAGGGTCTAGGGCGTGTTCTGATTGTTGTCTCCATCATTTTCTTGATCCTTACAGCGATAGTTGTTATTCTGCGATGTGTTGTTCGATTAAAGTATCGTCTCTTTGGTACTGATGATGGTCTCATGTTTATCGGATGGGTGAGTCTGTGTTACAGTGAGACAAGATAAGACACAGCACTAACCCAGTCAGATCCTACACGTTGCATTCACTGCTGCTGGTATGCGTGCCATTTACGCAGGCGTGGGAACAAAGGATAAAGACCTCAACGCATACCTGCAAGTCGATGGTCGAAAGGTACTTCATCTCGAGTATCGACGCAACGCCCCTGCTAACCAGGATGCAGTGGATGTGGATTGGCCAAATAATATACAGTTTCTCATTGACGCCTCTCAAATCGTCCATCTGCGTTACTCTCTTACGAATCGCCGTCACCAAAACTCATCGAATCATTGTCTGGGCAACTCTCATCTTTACCATTATCACTATGATGTATAACACCATTGGCACCTTTTTCGCATGCATGCCCATCTCTGCCAACTGGAACGACCGAGAAAAATGTTCTCTGCCATTCTTAATCAGTCTAGGCTATGTTGTGTCCATTAGTGCAGTTATTTCGGATTGGATTTGTGCTATTTTGCCGGTCTTTATGCTCTACAAGTCCCATATGAGGAAAGCCACCAAGGTCTCTGTCAGCATTATTCTTGGTCTGGCTGCACTGTGAGCTATAATGCCAGCCTCAATTTTCACGTCTAACATTGAAATAGGGCCTCACTCTGTACTATTGTTCGATTACCTTATTTGAGCGCGTTCTCGCACCCTGATAATTACCTATGTCAGTATCTCACGAGAACAGCCTTTTGGTTACCAAACTAACAGGACTAGACAACGTTGGAAACATCGTCCTATGGTCCACTCTCGAGTCAGGAATTGGAATTATCGCTGGGTCCTTACCGTCGCTACGAAAACTCGTCAGCTCTCGTTTCCATTTCGACTCATCGACGGGTAGCTCCCCAGCTCACATTACGCCATTTTCCGGAACTAGTAGGGCTGTTATCACTTCGCAATCAGTGTCGGCAGCACGACGAACTCACAGGGGCGAGGTTGGCGATAATTGGGAGCAGCTTGACGACGTTGAAGGCACATCCAGTCAGAAGATTTATGTCAAGGTGGACTTGGAGATGCAGTCTCTGGAGAGACCAGAAACATCGAGAGAGTCACATGGGTCCCGTGAAGATTTGGTACATCCATAAACAGACTTTTAATAATATTTGTATTCTAGCTAGACTCTAAAAGGGACAACAGTACAGAGGAATGTGCCCAGCCTTGCGTGTGAAGGATCTATGTGCTGGCCATACGATGAGCTAGATGTTGAATTATATGGTAAGTTTCATAAACTCTTCGTGAAATATCAACTTGAGAAATCAGGAATTCCATAGACTGTAGCATAACTCACGGTTCTGATCTTCTCTTTATGTCTGCTTTCATCCGTTTCTTAAGCTTGTCAAGGATATTTAGGACGAAATGAAGACAATTGACCACACTTAAACGATGGAATCCATAAGATAATGAGCTAGTATGTAACGAATTTTCATATAAGCATGAAATGCAACGATGTTGGCCTTCTCAAACATGCCAAAGTTACTCAAGTTATCTAACATGGTAGACAACCGTATCGATAAGATAGACATTTGCTAATCGTCTCTCCTAACTGGCTCCACGGTGTCAAAGTGGGGACGGCGTGTGAATGCCATGAAATGCCGCTCGCTACTCGAGAAGTAATTACATGCTTTCCATGATTTCTTCTTCGAAGATTTGTGTATCGAATAGTATCTGACACATCGTGAAGAGCCTCCGATGCCGTTAGTGAAGCTGTCAGTGAGTATTGAGTAGGTCGGCGATGATCATTCAACTCAGCTGTCTAAGGGGGTCGCTCCCTTGCAGATTGGATCGACAGCCTGTAAATTATAATTCCGCGATGACGTAAAGACACTCGCAGATCAAACTCGTACTAATGATATTGTAATGCTAAGGTAATGATCTACTAATCCGCTCTGTTACACGGCGGTTGTTAGGGTCGGCTATAGGATGTCTTGGCGATGACTTCTCCACTCGGCATTGACTGACTCTCCTCTTTGGTGCCCAACAGCGATTATAAACTAGCTTCATCTTGGAATAATCCGTAGACTCAGCATACTCTACAGAAAATATCGCTAGCCAGCACCATGCTTTCATTCTTGAGATCACCAGGGCCAGCCCGCACTCAGAATGCCCAAAACAACCCAATTCTCTACGAAGGCGGCAAGTCTTCCGTCACCTTCTCGGGTCCCGGCTCAAAATACATCATGACCCATCGGATCCCACCAACAGACAAAGAAAACGGCGTTTCAATCATCGCGCCTCCATTTCATTATCATATCTACCAAGATGAATTCTTCCGCGTCCAGTCCGGTAAAGGGAACTTTTACCGCGGCCTTGACCCAAAGCCCTTTGCCGTCCTGTCCGATGACCCAGATGGTCAAGCTACAGCCTCGGTGAAGGCTGGATACTTTCACCGCTTCGAAAATGCGACTGAGGACAGAGACCTGGTGGTGGATATTCATCTGACTCCAGAATCATATGAGAACGAACAGCAGTTCTTCAGAAACTTCTTCGGTTACTTGGATGACTGTAAAGCGTCGGGTAGTGCACCTAGCATTTTTCAGCTCCTTGTCTTTCTTCACAGCGCCGATACTCCGTTGGTCATTCCGATTCCTTGGGAATTTCTGGGTCGCGTGGTCAGTCGGATCTTGCTTACAACTGCCGCCTACTGGGGAAGATTTGTGCTGGGTTACAAGCAGACGTATCCAGAATACTATGATGCAAAGAAGTCGATATAACACGGTGACGGGCATCAATGAAGATAGTTTACAAGTAGCATATTGAATTTTATATATGATTTATCTTTAAATTTGAACATGGCTCAACCAACTATACCTACAACGTCTGCCTCTCTCTTGACATCATCTTCCTTCCTTAACCCTTCAGGAACATCTTGAACTTGACGAACCTTGTAGTTGAACATATCGTTTGAGGGAACTGAGTTCCTGTCCCGCATCTTATCCGCAGTCTCAATCCCGATCACAGGAACTCGGTATTCGTACTTTGCACCAGGACCTCCAGTCTGACCAGGGACAGCATAAGGAAAGGGGAGATACTCAGGCATAAGTCCGAGCTGTCGGAGTGCAGTACCTTGATCCCAAGAGATGTGTTCATGGTACAAGCGGTCGCCCCGGATGTTGACAACGGCTGTGAAGGGAATCTCTGCTCTTTGGAAGGTAGGTGGAATACCAGGTAAGCTAAGATAGAGGTGGTCAGCATGAGAAGCCATGACAAGTTCTGAGGATACAGCATCTTACAGCCAGTCAATCTCGCGATCGTGGGTAAATTTGTAGATGAACTCGTCAATCACACGATCAATACCTATCGTCCGACTAATGAGATCAAGCGTAGTATCGAGGGAATTGTTGAAGATGAAGTTATCTCGGTAGAACTTTGTGAGACTGCTTCGGCCGATACCGCCAGTCAACTGGAGAACGTTAGCCAATGCGACGTTGATAGGTTCAGAAGGACACCAACAGTTGGGACGTGATTCACATAAGGTTCCTGGACCATGGTGCTCATCGTATGCTGCACTGATCGATCACTAAACTCGTACCAGGTATGTTCATCCCAAATAGCCTCGAGGTCAAAGAAGGGTCCATTGAGTTTCGGCTTTAAGAACTGGAGATTACGGGTGTGAGATACTGACTCGGTCGTATAGTGGAAGTGAGGGTGCCCTGGAGTCGCGAAACCGTAACTTGAAGACTCTTTGTAAGGGTAGTGCGATTGGCTTGAAGGTTTAAAGTCTTGGCCAGCAATATGCTTCAGAAGAGGCTTTTTGCTAGAGACCAAAGTCTCTACCGACTCTGCGTCGGCGTAAAGAACACTGGCAACAATCTCTGGGGTTTGGTCTATCCCAAGGGCAGCGACATTCCATAATTTTGGCTCATACGCTGGAAACATGTCAGAATGCACGGATAAGTAGACGAACACCAATCAATGACAACTTACAGACTAGGCCAACGTTATCGTTCAAGTCACACTTCTCACATTGCTTCAAGGCATCGATTGCTTCCCTGAGAACAACTCCGCTGTCGTTTCCTTCAAATGCAGCGGCTTCAATCTGCACAACGGCATAGCCTTCTTCAGCCCACTTCACCAATGAGGAAGGAACACCTTCGTAGAAAGCCAACGGGTCCTCAGTAGTGGCGGAGAGAATAATGAGACCGGGGCCGTGGCCTCGCCTGGAGAGTGGGTACAGCAATGACAGGCCAGGTCTCAGGGTCTTGAGATTGATGGATGGGAGAGGTGCTGGTGGCTTGCTGATGTCTGCGTACATGGCTGATGGAATGTGATGGGACAAGTTACAACGTGATATGAATTAAGGAAGATATATACTGAGACACAGTGTTGATGGAATTGCTGTTATGGTTGTGGATTCAACTGAAGCTATCATCGTCTTCTTAAGCAACGAACAGCGGCATCAAGTCCCATCCTCTTTCAGTTGTCTATATCCGCACTGCCGAGATATCACGAAGAGCGCACATCGTCTGATCTCATGACAGAAGCCATTTGAGTCAATGTCCAAATCTTCATTCAACTATACCCGTCATGGACACGAGGTCATTAGTAACGATTACAATCAATTGAGTCAGATACGGACGGGAATGGGGTTGGCGAGATAGAGCTAAACGATAGCGCTTATTCCCCCCAGATTTTAGTTCTGCCAGCGGCTGTGCCCACTGAATGATAGCGGGTATGGGCACCTAGAGCGTGCGTTTTCCGCTGAGCGGCCCGCGACACAGTCTTGGACTCTTGGGAACGCCTATAATTACTAGTCACCACATATCGCACAAGTATAAATGCCGATGTCCGACACGCTATGCGTTGATTGGCCTTCAAAAGACGGTAGTTGAAACAAGTCTGTGAACTGGTGATAAGTGGTGAACCACTTTACCTGGTGAACCACTTTACTTGGTGTACCACTCTACTTAGTGGCTTCAGAACCATGGGACTCGTAACCGAGTCATAACAGAATCACACGTCTTTACTTTCTGCCTTTCAGTTGTCCCTGATGATATAATCGCAAAAGATGATTAAAAAATGTACTGATTTCAGGAATGAACATTGGAAGATGTAGCCGTTGTCTGTAACATAACAGGCTGGAAAATAACACGAACTGGCAGGTATATGAAACATATGCCACCCAGCGCAAAAGAGGCATCATATAACAAGAATGTGTATCACCCGGTAGCCGACATTCCTGTATCTTAATGTTATTGTCCCCCGCACCCGATAGCTATTAACGAAGGAGTAATGTAAGTCTGCAACTATGATAGAAGAGACACCAATAGCCCTGATTTTGCGAAAATGCGTCCCGGTAGTTTGGTTAGATCGCGACGCCTCAAAACGCGTCCCACTCTAAGTGCGGAATTTGCCTTTCCACGTGCGGAACCCTCCATCATTAATCTCTGGTGCCCCATAGCCGATTGTCGCTGACAAGGTATTCACTGCAATTGGGCAACTCTACACGGGGATATCGCCAAAGTTGGTCCTGATAAGCGGCTAAATATCAGTGGCCGACAAGGTTTACACTTGATAAACGACCCACGGGACCAAATCTGATACCGTCTAGCTCACGATATGCAGGCCCAGTCTAGACCCTAAAGATAAAGTCGGGGTAGATAACCTGGGGTAGCAACCGATTTCGGATCCAGTAGAAATAAGGGCAAGATCGCCCATTGAGATTGTGAAGACAGACTGAGTCACTTCCTCTTTCACCTTCACTTCTCCTCATCTGTCTCTGCCATATAGATATCTCTGTCGACATATACGAAGGCGATCATGGCCTCTCAAGAAGTGCAGCAGGTGAGCGACGACAAAGTCACACCGTACAGACCAGCCGATGAGGAAGTTGTCTCCATGAAAGGCGAGACTCTTGAGTCTCATGAAGTCTTCCAGCAGACAGACGATGGCGTGCAGTTCAGAACTGTCAGCTGGCAGCGAGCCACCATCATCTTCCTCAAGATCCAGTTCGCCATGAGCATTCTGAGCGTGCCTGGTGCTTTTGCAACGCTTGGTGCTGTTGGAGGCGGTCTGTCGCTTGTTGGCTGGCATACTCTGAATACCTGTAAGTCAAATGCTCAATTGGTGAGACAAAGGGATCAAGATTGACTAATGACTCGTGTATAGACACCGCGGTTATTCTGGGTGAATTCCGAAACCGTCACCCCGAGTGCCATAGTACGTTCCCCATACACATTTTAAGCTTATATCGTGAGCTCTAACGATGTGGATAGCACTCGCTGATATGTGCGGCCGTCTTTGGGGCCGCATTGGCAAAGAACTTGTTGGTCTCCAAATTCTGGTCGCCCAAGTCCTCATCTCCGCCGCCGGCATCGTTTCCATCTCGACAGCTTTCAACGCCATCTCGAACCACGGCGCGTGCACCGTCATCTTCACCTTAATTGGTGCGATCTCAATTACCTTGTTCTCCTCGGTACGAACCTTCAGCCGCCTTGGTTGGGTTACATGGATCGGATTCTTTACATTCTTCGTGGCTGTCTTCATTTTCGTCGTTGCTGTGACCCAGCAAGATCGCCCTGCCATGGCTCCTAAGACTGGTAACTACGACCTAGGTTGGACTGCCATCGCTCACCCTACGTTTGTAGCAGGTATCACTGCCTCTGCCAACATCTTCATCAGCAACAGTGGTTCATCTATGTATCTGCCTGTGCTGTCAGAAATGAAGCGTCCTGAGCACTTCAGAAAGGCCGTGCTTGTCACAGGTGTCCTCGTGACAGCTATGTACCTGTCTTTCTCCCTTGTCATCTACAGATGGTGCGGCGTTTGGCTGGCAACCCCAGCCTTTGGAAGTGCAGGCCCTCTGTTCAAGAAGATCTCGTACGGAATTGCGCTTCCAGGTCTTATTATCGGTGTCGGCATTTACCAGCACGTGGCCGCAAAGTACATTTTCGTCCGAATCCTCCGCGACTCGCACCATCTTCAGGAGAACACGATGGTCCATTGGAGTACCTGGATTGGTAGCAATCTTACTCTCGGAATCCTGGCTTTCATCGTTGCCGAGGCTGTCCCCATTCTCAACTACCTACTAGGTCTTGCCGGAGCCGTCTGTTTTGCCCCATTCAGCTTGATCTTCCCAGCTCTCCTTTGGATGCAGGATTTCAAGCATTATAGAACAGGCAATTCATCTAACCAGGCGAAATATTGGTCCCATGCCCTCATCGTACTCGTTGGATCTTTCATGGTAATTGCCGGGACGTAAGTCAATAACTGATCGCCCCCTGTGAAATGTGCGATAGCTAACCCCCTTGAAGTTACAGTGTGGCTGTATCTATCCAAGACGCCTACCGATCTGGCTTGATTGCGAAGGTCTTCAACTGTGCTGATAACTCTGGAACAATCTCTTGAGCTGCATAGTAGCGTTTCGTGGGTCTACTCATGGTGGCTGATTCTGGAACGAAATGGAGGGGAGACCTAGCCTAGTTGTGAATAGAACAAACATTCTTGAAGTGGCGTTCCAATACGAAGTAGCGTAAGATAAAGGATTCAGTATTTATATGATGCTCGTATTTAGGACACTACCCGCTCTTCAAAACGGCATAGAATATCCGCTTATCAAGTGCGTTATCCGATGTGCGGGCCGCTTGACATCACAGTCGGATAGCGCACTGTCCCAATTGTTCGACGCGGGTGAACTAATTACTCAGAGATGTTCAGTTTGACCAATCCTAGAGATCTTTAGTGTAACGATCTTAGCATGCGCTTGACTCCTTATCCGCGTCACTTTGATTGGATGACCTCCTTTTTGTGCACAGTGAAGTCGTGATAGTATGGGACTAGACAGCATCGGAAAGTAATGCCAAGCGAATGTCTATTGGTATAAAAAGCGAATGTCTACAATAATTCGACAATAAAACGCGAGTGCATGTCCTAAGCGACCAATTCCCTACCGTTTCATGTTCTCATGAACATATCATGTTGCCACCGCCCTCTCAAGAAAGCCCCTTGGCAATGTTGGCGTACTGCGAGTTGGGGTAGCTCAAACAGTTGTTAGTGCTATCAAGAGTTCCAAGCTTCTTGGAGCTGGTACCGATCAGCGAGTCAGCACCAGTCTTGTCAGCAGACGCCTCCCAGAACATGCTGCCACCAAGACTAAGGTTCTTGATGTAAAGGACCTTGTTCTCGACCATACCAGGGGTGTCGAAAGAGATAAGCTCCTTCGCGTTGGAATCGTAGCTATAAGAGGCCTGAGCATCACGATCATAGACAAGACTGGCTCCAGCCTTGGGCAAAGCCTTGTAGTCCCAGATACCGTTCTCCCAGCTTCCAGATCCGACACCAGAATATGGCTGTCCGAGGCCGGCGGTGTTCTCAAATGCGCGACCGTAGATGGGCATGCCGAGGACCATCTTGGCTGATGGGACTCCACCATTGACGTAAGCCTTGACAGCCTGGTCAGTGTTGAACGGCGTAGCGTTAGGGATCTTGGTGTTGGCGTATTTGTTAGCTTGATGGCCGGAGAAGGCGCTCCAAGAGCCGGCGTAGTCATAAGCCATGAGATTAACATGGTCGAGGACGGATCCGAGGTCTTTCATCTTGAGTTTGTTGTAGTTATCAGGACCTGCAGGAGCAGCGATCGAAAGCTGGAAGTGATATCCATTGGCATATTGCTTGGAATAGGAATCGAGCTCGCTGCGCACGGCCTGAAGCAGAAGAATCATGTTACTAGCGTCGGTAGCGTTGGCGGGATATTCCCAGTCGATGTCGATACCATCGAAGCCCCAGTCCTTCATGAGAGTTACAGAACTCTTAGCGAAGGTGGATCGGGTAGCAGCTGAGGCTGAGGCAGCAGGGAAGTTGGTTGACCAGGTCCAGCCGCCAATGGAAAGCATGACTTTGAGCTTTCGGTTGGCCTTCTTGAGGAGGAAGAGCTGCTTGACGCATCCGTAGGCGTTGTTCCCGGGCTCCTCCCAGGCTATGTTTAGTCAGTATCGGTCTCCAGTAAGAACAGGCAGCCTCGCTTACAGTCGCCAGTGTAGTGTTTTTCAAGATCGGCATACGAGTCACCAGTGTACCTGCAATCTGTCAGCGCCCTTGAAATATTGAGTGTAATATGTAAATACTTACACAGTGCCATCAGCTCTCACATTCATGAAAGCATAAAGCACGTGAGTCAGTTGCGATGCGGGAAGGTTCTGGGGTTGATAGTTACGCCCATAAATACCCCTGCATGTGATGAGTGAATGAATCAAGAGCACGTGAGAAGGGAGACGAACCAGTTGACAAAGTAAACGGCGTTGACGCTACCAGTTGCCTCCTCGGAGATGTCGTCGTTGTTGGCTGGAACGACAAGGGCAGGGATGCCAGAAGTCATATCGTCGAGTGCGACCATTGTGAATGTTGAGATGCGCTAGCGGAAGTGTTTATAAATATTGTAAGATTATGATTCGATGTTGTAATCTTGATTGATCATTTTTGGCCCAGTACCTGGCCCTAGAGAGCATTATATACGCCTGGAATCATCCTGAAGAACATCTCGTCAAATGCAGTATTCGTAGATAACAGAACCCGTCATTCTCCAAAGTCACCAACTCGTCTCAGCAGGATGTTGAAAGACATGTTGAGTTGCAGTGTTGGAAGAAAGAACATGTGCAGAATACTCAAGTGACTTTGCAAGCCTGTAATGACTTGAAATGCAGTGGAGAGGCGATTATAGCCGTGGTTAATGGAGAGACTGCGGTCATACTTGGTCGGTTGCAACGTTGCAGATCTGTTTCAGCACTTGGGACGATCACAGCGACCGTCACCAACACCTGGCGAAAACAAGTCCCGGAAATAAGGAAGCCGGATATTTAGTAGCGACGTACTCATGAGTTAGAGTCGGGTGATGTCCTTGCTTGCGATTCACAGTCACCTTGATTTGATAGTAGGGCTGATGAACAGTCTTTCTCCGATAAGGTTGGTGACAGCAGAAGAAACATCGAGATAAGGTAATTTGTCGCACGTCACTTGATTTATCTCTGGTAGTGACGATGTAACCCAAAACGGAATTTGTTCTGTAATCTAGTGTCTTTTATCGTAGTTGCAAACTAGGGTAGTATTCGCAAGAGCGTGATGCGGGCACCGGGCTAGTGAGCTGGCACGGCGAGTGACAACCGATTGAACTAAGCGAGTAGGCCAAAGCATCGAGAATCTTCTTCCTTGTGTCCCGAACTGCCCAGCAAGGTGATGTAGGTAAATCATCCCACGGCAGAAGTAACGTAGTGCCTCAAAGGCATTCGGATGCCAAGCGAAATGCATCTCCGGCATTTGGGAGAATCCATCATCTTGGCAAGCCCCGTCGGAGATTTCTAAGCCCCTAAAAAGCTCTCGTGATCGCTTCATCACTGCGAAAATCCCAATGCTACATCAATGTCTGATCTCAAGTTACAATGGCGTCTGCATTAGGAAGGTGGCTAACCAATGGGACACTGATGTTCGCACAAGACATTGGAGCAGGTGGCGCATGTCTCACTGCCGAGTCGGGGCTAACTGATAAAGGATATCCCTTCAGCGGTCAGATATCAACACCAGCAAATCATGTTGCAACGATCGCCAGTCAGCAAAGGATTCGGGCCGGGCCATTACTCGATGTTGAAGGAAAGTCCGGGGCACGAGGAGACATGGTCATTCGTCTTTTAAAGCAAGATAAGAATCCTGATTCCATGTTTTTGATCGGATACCGAACCTCGAGGATCTCGCATCTCGCATCTCGCCCAATGTGCTGCCGTTCATCGCATATCTACTGAATCTACCAGCTAAATGTTACGCAAAAGAGGGTATCGTGCTACTTGAGCTGATCCCAATGCTGAGAAGATCCATATAATTCACCAGCACCTCATCATCGGCATGAAGATCCTGCTGCACCCAAATAGCCTGAATAGCATTCGTCACTGCCTTCATACTTCTGACCCGTGCATCGCGTTGAGTTCTGTCAATCAAGTTAAGAATCGCCACCCGCTGATCGTCTCTCCCTGATTCACACGCGAGAATCAGCAGAGGGAAGAAGTGGATGCAGGTACACGATGCCACTGGCCCCTCAAACAGTGCATCTATCAGCGAGTCTAGAAGTGCGGGTGCTTCCCACGGAGACTGTGAAGCGCGCGCTATGTATATCCGTGTTGCTACGCGATAGAGCTCCAAGGCGACTGCACTTTCGGGATTTAGATCATTAGGGATGGGGCTGGCGATGAGATCGTCGACCTGCGCTTCGAGCCGTTGGAGCGATTTGCGATATTCTGGACTGTTACTTTTCGGATCTTGTGGATCTATTATGATATCGCATGCGTCAAAGAGGAGGCTCATTATCGAAGAGGTTGGATCTATAGGGGGGTGATTCTGAGGGTCTGTTAGCTGCTCGACTCGGAATCAGGTCTCGTAACAAGCATACAGGTTTGTAGATCGACAATTGAGAAGTGGCTACGTGATCGGAGCGTTGGACAGGCTTGATGAATGCCTTCTGAGCCAGTGCTTTGTGTCGCCAGTGCTGCGTACTGAAACGTGAGAGCGTATGATGATAGTTGACCCAGTCAATGAGAGCGTAGGTTTCACTCTCAGAAGAACGATGACTGAGTTGAGTAGCTTGAATTACGTCCACAGCGCCCCAAATATGCCACACCCATTCACCTGAGCTCTCAGAAGGGCGTAAAGTCTTAAATATCAGCAGGGTCTCAATAGGCGTTGGGATCACGTACCTCAAATGATCCAAGGAGCATGGAAGCAGCCACGTGCAGGGAGGCATTCACCAAGGACAGTTTACCATCCTCGGCAGAGGTTGATAGTAGATGGAGTGCCTGAACTTTGAGCCTGAGAGCTGTTTCGCTCAGGCCATGACGATGAAGGGAAGAATAGGCTAGAATGGCATGCAGAAGAGCCGAGGATGAAGCACTGTTGTTGGTCATGGCCATTCTCATAAGTGCATCACGGATGCCAGCCGTTGTCGTGCTGAATGTGACCAAAGATAAGTGCGCTAGGTCATGAACTAATACAAGTCAGAAGATATGGACATTGTGAATGTGATGTAGCCCTCACAGTAATTTAGCAGTTCATTCTGATTGGTATATATTGCGGACTGTTTTAGTGACTTTGGAGGCTGGATGTGTGCCTGAACCTGGCCACACTGTGAGGACAGGTAATTATGTAGCTCGACGTCCCAAAATGATGTGTTGATCAAGAAGAGGCGACTGGGGATCTCGCCTGTCTTTCGAGAGGATACAGGCGCTTGCGTTGCTGAAGTGCATACTATCGCCCGCTTCCTGTCATTATTTCTCGGCCATGATAACCGAGCTTCATAGCCTTGACAGGTCAGTTGAGCCCGCTTGCATTTGTTACAATTCGGTCGGACTCCGTCGCACTGAATCTTGCGAGCTGATGCTGATGCTTAGTGATGACCAATTCGCTGCCAGCCTGGCCGACACTCACCTGCGCAAGTCCAACAGCTTTTTCGGGGTTTCATCTCAACAAACCAACCCGAATCACCGATTAATTTCGTTTCTGGTAGCAAATATCGCACGGTAGATGAAAGCAGTAAGATCTCAATCTCTCGGTCAAAGTTGCTGGTGATGGGGTCTCTCAGATGATAAGCAGACCCAGAATTTGTCATCAGCACTAAGTTCAGAAGCACCAATGACCAGCGGAGGCGACATTCTCCTGTCATCATGTCCCCCACTCGAAGCAACTCTTATCGAAGCTAAGATCGGACACTTGCCTACGCCAAGCCTCGAAGACCACCGGACTTTTAACATGCTTGCGAAGACTCCGTCTCCAGAGAACTCCCGGATCATGTATTCGTCATTCAACTTAGAGTACATTAGAAATCACTGCGGAATGAGACCATTGTTTGACCATGGTCAGGGCCCAGAGAATAAACAGGTTATATATACCGCTGATGCATCACCAGAGGGCAGTTACTCAGCCATTCAGACTATCTCTAATTATCACACTTTCACTCCCATTATCTCTTTATAACCAATACTAAGATGTCTGTCTATCTCGTCACCCAGGCCACTGGCCAGCAAAGCCAATGGGTCATCAAGCACCTACTTGAAGCTGGCCACCAGATCCATGCTGTTGTCCGTAATATCGAGAAGATCCCAGCCCTGCTTAACGACCCAAGCATTACTCTCTTCCAAGGAGAAAGCAAGAACCTCGACGATATCTTTAAAGCTTCTCAGGGCTGTCAAGGCGCTTTTCTCAACACCGTTTCCTTCCCTGGCTTGGAGGTCCCTCAGGCCAAAACGATCGTCGAAGCTTGTGACAAAGCTGGCGTCAAGCACCTCATCGCCGCCACCGCCATTGGTACGAACCGGAAAGACCTATGGGATAACGCAGATGTCAAAGCTATCCCTCATCTCCATGAATACTACACTTCTAAATATGAGGTCGAGAATATTGTTCGCATAGGAAAGTTCGAGTCATACACGATTCTCCGACCTGCACTTATCCACTACGATTTCTTTATCCCAGGCGCCTATAAGAACTTTCCACGCCTCCCAACCGATGGGGAAATCGATGATCTACTCACTGGTGGTGCCAAATTCCCTTACACTGATGCTCACGACGTGGGAAAGTACGCTGCTGCAGCCCTTCAGGACCCTACCAAATTCCGAGGCCAAGAAATTGACCTTGGAAATGAGCTGTTCGACTTTGAGCAGATCCGCGATATCCTGGTCAAGGTCAGCGGTAGGGAAGTCAGGGTTGTGAAGCGCACTCCTGAAGACGTGGAGAAGTTGGGCATTGCTGTTCATGGTCACATGTTTCAGCATTTCGCCAACTTGAAGCCTTTTGACTTTGTTCAAGGAGGGGCCAGAGAGGTCCAGGAAGAATTTAGTATTCGTTTTACTTCACTCGAAGCCGCGTTGCGGAGGGATATGGTTAGGCTCATGGAGTGTATTCCAGCCAAGAAGGAGGTATAATATGGGATTATAGTGAGATGTTTCGTAGTATGATAGCCAAGTAATCTTCAGGATAAGGTGACCATTTATATCTGAGGTTGTTTAACGAAAGCCACTGCGTGCTCGACACATGACGAAAGCTTCAAGTCGAGTGACAAACAAGCTCAAAGGATAAAGAAGGGCATGGCAATGCTCCTGTAGATAGGGCCCCATCAAAAGCCTCTCAAAAAACACAATCTCAAAGATTCTGAGTCAAGAGGGAATTCAAAGGCACGGGTATTTGCAGACCATTGCATGCTCAGTGCTTGTAGCATCCAGGCAAGCTCTTAACACATCCGTACGAGCACCCTCACCAGTCCATATAGGATATTTATGCGTGTCCACCCATTGAGAGCTTGGTCCCTTCAAGGGACGCTTTCCCCATCCCATCTTCTCTGCTTGGAACTGCTCCAGCACGTATAGATGCTTATGTATCTTGGGGTTGTTTGGTAATTCAACCGGATCCGGCTTGGGGCCCGAAATGCCGTCTTCTCGCTCTTGTAGCCTCATGATCAATGCCGTTACCGTACCGAGGGTTGTTCGAAATCCTTGCGCTGGTCCAAGACTAATAGACTCAGATACATCCTTGAGCAAGTCGATTTCCGAGTGGATGTCTGAGTGCAAACCATCCGTGCTCCCAGTGAGAACAAGAAAAACTGGTAGCTGAGAAATATCCGAGACGACTCCACAGCTCGGGTAGTCGCTCTGCCGTATGACGACAGACAAAGCTCGAAACAATGGGCGGATAGAATAATGCTTGCGTCCTGGGATGTCAGCATCAAGCAAGGCGCGATCGCCCTTTGTGCAGATTGCTCGGTTCAATACCAATCCCACGCGGGCTGCCGAAGAATTATCAAGTAGTGCAATAGAGTCCAACCGAAGCAACTTGGCCAAGAACTGATCATACTCAATATCAGTACGATAAGGCTTGAAATAGACTTGATGAATGTAGTTGAGCACGGCGATGTGGATTAGGGGCCCTAGAGTTCTGTTACTGGAGCTGATGCGATCCGAGAACAAAAAGATGGGAAAGATCTTGTTGCAGAAGCTCAAAGCTGAATGTCCTTGGATGCTTTCTAGATCACGCTTGGTATGTATTCCATCAAATTGGGTATACCATACCCGATGAATGTATTTGGCTTCGAGGCGGCCGCGTATGTAATGAAGAATCTCGTGTCGCTGTAGTTCAACGTCACCACGGAAGACAGCATCGACTCCGTAACGGGCTTCGTAGGGCGCGAGAGTACTCTTGTCATCTTTTTTCATAGGAAGATCCATTGAAAATGCATCTTGTGTAATAAATGGTGAGTAGAACAAGCTTTCCATGATGTTAGTCTTGCACTGTTGTGATTGGGGGTGCTGGAGAGAAGGTTGGAAGAGCGAGTATATGGTATCAAGAGGAGAGTGGATGACGAGAGGTTTTGTGTTAAATGAGCAATCGCTGGACACGTCATTGATTGAAGCACTGTAAAGCTTCTATCAATTTACACCGACAGACTATAGACTCGTAAACTCTAACGTCACCTGCCGTACCTGAGTGGCACCAGAAGGCGTTTCTAGGTAACGCCCCTTTCATCCTTGTAACGGCGGTCAAATGTGGCTCTCGTCGTCAGATCCACAATTGACCACTCTCTGTTGCGGACTTCCATAGTCATGGTCCAGAATAGTCCGCAAATTACATGCAAATTCTGCCTAGTACCATAACTGCAAATTGATAGCCTTGAGAGTTCTTATAAAATGGACGTCGCTGGCTGGGTCTTGGATCTGTTCACCTGGCATTCCTCCTTGTCTGCTGCCAACATCTCCAAAAGCTTCCTCCATCATGCCAAACAACGCCGAATCCCCTGCTTTCGTATACACGCCCGTACAACTAACGAACAAACTGCATTCACTTGTGTATGATGCTATAGATCCTTCACAGCCTTCGCTTTCCCAAGCTGGGAGGACAGTTCTCATCACCGGTGGATCGGCTGGTATCGGCTACGCCATTGCCGAGAACTTTGCTTTGGCTGGTGCAGATAAGATCATACTCACTGGTAGAACTCGCCCAAAGCTTGACGAGGCGATAGCAAGACTCGCTCATGATCACAGCGATTGCGATACCAAATTTGAAGGGGTAGTCTGTCAAATGTCTGACTCCAGCAGTATCGATCAGATGTTTGAAAGTTTGGGCGCAAATGGTGTTCATGTGGATGTCTTGGTCCTCAATGCTGCTCTCAATGTTGAAGGGACATTGTCGCATCAAGGCTGGGAGAAGACGTGGGAGCAGTTCATGGTCAATATTCGCGCGCTACATCAACTATGCGATCGCCTACACGGGCAAGAACAGGAAAAAAGAAAGGTATGAAACCAGCTGTCATTCTTTCTCCTTCTCACCTCCTCCCCTCGCTTGACAAACCATTGACAACGCGGACCATAGTACTATATAGTCAACGTCTCAACGGGTGCCATCCATGACTTTGGCAGCCCTAAAAGTCTGTCTTCGTATTCCTTAACAAAGGCATCCGGAACCTTGCTACTCCAGAAATTTGCAGACGAGAAGGATGTATCTCAAACTCAGATCGTCAGCTACCATCCAGGCGCCATTCTTACAGACCAAGCTCGAGAGAAAGGGATGACAGAAACGATGATGAATTGGGACGACGGTAAGTTTTATGATGTGCTCTCACGATAAGAACATGCCTAATGGTTTGTAGTGGCTCTTCCAGGCGCGTTTGCTGTCTGGTGCGCGTCAGATGAAGCTGCCTTTTTGCACGGTCGATTTGTATGGTCAGCTTGGGATGTCGAGGAGCTGAAGAGTGGATCGATTAGGAATAAGCTTGACAAAGACGGCCAGTTTCTTCGAATTGGTGTTCATGGTTTGTAGCGGCAGATTAATCAAGAGCGATAACTTGTATGCACTACTGTTATGTTGATGATAAGTCATGCACCCACCTGGCCCCATCGCTGTAAGGCTTCTCTATCGTGACGAAGCCAGGTATTCATGGTCGAGAGCCCTTCACCCGCAGCGCGCAATAGAACCCCTAGATCATCCAAGTCACCAGGCATTGCATCGCGGATGTCTTTATGTAAGCGAAGCATGTTGCATGGCAGCGAGGGACGCGCGAAATCGGCAGACACAAGCTGCCATTCTGCAGCCGACTTGGCTTCCCAAAGAGCCTTCTGTGCATTAAATCTTAGGTCGTGATGACACCGGACACCTATGGGCCAGTTCCCTCGAAGGTAAGTGTAGGTGCCTTGGGCAAGCTCTATGCATATGAGCGTTCGACGGACTGCTTCTTGCTCAACCCAAGTCTCCCAGCTCGCCTCGATAGGGTCATCATCACAAACCAATGACATTTGCAATCGCGATGCCCAAATATGAAGAACAATGTTATCGCGCTCCGCCTGTGTTTGTTGGCTGATACTGCCTGGTGAGAAGAGTCGCATACATTGATAGACAAGAAGTGCCTGCACCGAGGGAAGCATTTGCAAGTCGACAGTATCATCGCTTATTGACGCTGCATATAAGACCGTGACAATACTCGAGGCGCGCCTTGTAATCTCAGAATCGACGAAGCGCGCGTTAGAAGGATTTCGCACGACGTGTAGAGCACTCCCAGCTAACGCGTCGCGTAATGCATCTGACGCCAGAGTCTGTGATGAGTGGACGAATACATTGAACCCCTTCTCAGCCAGTGCCGCGGACTGCAGCGACATCAAATGAGCCAAGAATTCTGCGCGCGCCGTAAAATCGTCTGCTAATTGGGGGGAATATTCCGCAGAGTCGAGCTGCATGCCATATGCTTCAGTCGTGGAGATCAAAGAGGGCATCTGAAGAGAAAGCAAAGCATCGTCAATTGAATCACTGAGGAGCGGGCTACCAGAGGCACTTGGGAGCGAAGGTGACACGGGCGTGAAGGTGGGATACGAGCATTTCACGCCTTTCGCTGCGCAGCGCCTGCAGCTGGGGAGACTGAGGCTGCAGCGACGCTTGGAGCGTGCGCAAGCACTGCAAGACTTGCGCCGTAGAGACTGTCGCATCGCGACAATCAATGAAGGGGAGTGAATGCGAGCAATTCAGTTGAGTTTGCTGAAGCTTAATGTTTGTTTTTGAGCCGCGCCATTGTTTAGTCAAGCCTTACAGTGAGCCACCCACTGGAAAAGCGCCATAAAAGCAACCCCCAAGCCACTGAGTGACCAAGAGCGGGGCGGAAAACAACTGCGGGATCCACTTCTGGCCGCCTCCTTTAACATGCAACTTAAGTAGTCTTATGAAAACAAATGCGTAAAGTAGAGCCTCTTGGTGTCACAAGCCCCTCATCTCATCATCAGCGTTGTCACAATGCGCAGCGTGGCACTTCGACACTTGAGAACCAGAGTTACACTCTCTTCTTTGCCCTCGCGACATCGTTTGACCTTTCCTTCAGGCACAAGTCTACGCTACACTCGAACAACAGCAACGTCATCCTCTCCAGTCTTGTATCTTCCAATAGAGGACGTTGAAAGCCTGTATGGCTATAGCCCAGGAGGCTATCATCCAATTGATATCGGTGACCGTCTCGCTAGCCGATATCGCGTTGTACATAAGCTCGGACACGGCAGCTTCTCAACCATTTGGCTTGCTCGTGATGAAATCGCATCCAAGTATGTCGCTGTTAAAGTTGGGATAGCAAATTCAGACCAGCGGGAAGTGGACATCATCAGGCATCTTTCCCATTCGTCTCATGGATCGGAGCATTATGGGGAGGGATGCATTCTTCCGATCCTGGACCATTTCTGCATCGCGGGGCCCAATGGAACCATCCATGCTTCGTCACCGCACTTGCGCGATGCAGTCTCAGGGACGCGCAAGATGCCGCTGACTTCTATATGTTTCAGCTTCCAGTTGCAAGATCCATAGCTTCTCAGATGGTCTACGTTGTAGCTTACATTCACCGTCAGGGCTTGGCCCATGGCGGTGAGTATCACCTCTTTTTCAACGCGAGATCTGCGAGATACTGACTTCGCTATCAGACCTCCACTTGGGGAACTTCCTTCTCCGTTTACCGTCTACTATCGACCACCTGTCAGATAACCAGATATACGAGAAGTTTTCTCCACCGAGACCCGAGCCCGTCATCCGAGAAGACGCGCAACCTCTTCCACCAGGCGTACCTGAACATGTTTACTGGCCAATTTGGATACCGTAGGGAAGCAACAAGCTTACGCCCTCTGAGTCAAAGATCCTACTCGCCGACTTCGGCACAGCATTTTATCCCCACCGAAGACCAAGATTTGGGTCTTCTACGCCTCTCGACATATCCCCGCCCGAGGCACGATTCGAGCCAACAACTCCACTGTCTTTCTCAGCTGATATCTGGAGCCTTGCGCATGCCATCTGGGCAGTAATGGGACTGAAGACCGTCGTTGGTAGCTTCTTGTTGAGTGAGGATGACGTTACTCAAGAACAGGTTGATACTCTCGGGATTCTGCCTGACGAATGGTGGAACAAATGGGAAGCCAGATCCCGATGGTTCATGGAAGATGGAAGCCATAAGAACGGTGGATGCCCAGAGAGGTTGGAGGGACGGTTTGACTCAAGTATTCAGGACCCAAGACGCAAGCGTGGCATGGAGATTCTTGGTGAAAAGGAAAGTCACGCCTTTAAAGAAATGATACGGTGGATGCTATCTTACAGCCCTGGCGATCGACCAACCGCAGAGCAAATTTTAAAAACAGATTGGATGAAATATTGGGCAATGCCCAACTTTGATAACATTCATAAATGAAAGGAATAATCTAAACACATTTGAATCTATGGAATCGTAAGAATGCTCTTTAATCAGTCCGTATATCTGTTATTATCGTATGACTAGCCTAATACAACAGTGCAAGACAAGGCCTCCATCAAATTTGTTTGCAGTGCGTTGCCAAGCCTGCCTCGTCCTCTTCAATCATTCTCTTCACCTCACACTGAGGACACTCCGATGCTGGCATATATCCTTCCAAGTCTCGAATCTCAAGCTGACAATCTTTCGCTTTATCACTACCCTCGTAGATAATTCCCTGGCATGACAAAGTTTGATCGAATGACAAAAGATCCTTGCACACAGCGCAATAGTACTTTGTGAAAGTGACTCTGCACATCTTGATGTACGGAAAGGGATGTGTTGGGAGAGTGGGTGAGGATGGAGATGAAGGCATGGTTGCTTAGAGACGAGAGAGGATATGGGTTTTATACTATTCTTCGCTTTGGAATATCAGGGCTACAGCCGTGTTCCACGATCAGACCGGCTCAAATATCGGCTGTTCAGGGAACAAACGCCACTATTGTGTTGCGATTCTGCTATGATCTCCTCTCTGTTCATTTTTCTTCTTTCCTCTCAGGCAGATGCAAACTCATCTGTTCGGGTAGGTTCTATACTGCCTTTCTCCACCTGGTCTGGAGCGGCAGAACATTCTCTTTATTCCGTCGAACTCCGTGCGAAAGCAACTGAGCATCACTGTAACTCAAATATTTTTGGAGTCAGTGGTTTTCCTTTTGATGACACTGAACTAATGCGAGACAATACTAAGGAACGGGTTTACTTTTACAGATGTCCAAGCAGTGAGGGAATCTCTCAGAACTCAACTATGTACTCTGATTTGGGTCGGAATCAGAGACCTTTGGGACATAACCAATCCACCATCTGCTCATGTATTTGTAGGACCTCTTCTTTCTGCCTGTTCTCTCTCCTTTTCTCTGCATTTTCGACATTTTGTATTCGAGCGAGGTTTGTCTATCCTCTCGATGGCAATCCTGCATCCTCTTCTCGGCTCCCCTGGATGCTCATAGCATTCATGGTCTGTTCTCCAGCTCAGAAGGTGATTGCATTTTGCGCATCGGAAGTTAGTATATTGGGTAAAGCACATTTTTCTAACAAATATTGGAGCGGTTTTAGTATTCTTTAGTATGGCGTTTGAATCTTATCCGAATTTGGGATTTTGAAGTTGGCAAAGAGTTATGGGATGAAACCGCCGCTTTATATAAATTTGTATTTATGGTTGGTGAATCATATATCCATCTGATTGTCACCTTCACTCATGTGCTCTTCTGTATACATGTTTGTGACTCAGGTTTCTCAATTCTTTTCCTTGGCCTTCCTCCTTTCCTTCGTCAGGCAGCTGTTGCAATGCCAATAGCCTATGTCCCTATTGACTGTCTCGCTTGTGGATATGCAGCTTCCACTTCTTCTTCGCTTATCACAAGACTGATGCACTGTTTGCTCAGAAAGAAAATGTCTGCACCTCTCACAGTAGTACCTATATCTGACATTCCTGCACATATCGGCGATGATGATGAGTTTTATTTAACCTTGTTGGTTTTTGTTGGACTTCGGGAGTTTAGTGGATTTATTATACAAGGTTTATGCGTGATTTCTCAGGTTATATACGAACATGTCCTTTTTTAGTCACTGTCCATGTGTCTTGATCTGTGACTGATACACAATGGAATTATAGCTGAAGTATCTCGTGATTCATGTTACGTCTAGCCAGCTGATACAAGAGTACAAGCCCATGGAAGGTTCAATCCAGTGTCATCCGTGTGACTTTTCACTCGCACTGAATCAGTCTCCTACTCGTCTTGAATTTCCCCCTCCTTGAGAGCACTGTGCCCAAACTTTGCCAACAGATCCTCCAGTGACGTTTCAGAGGAACCATTAACAAGCGCCAAGATCTCTTTTGTTTCTTCATCATTCAATGCGACCTTTCCATACTTTTTCGCCAAATCAGTACCGTATACAAAGAATTCGTATCCGTGAGCTCCGACAACGTCAGGCTTGTGTGAAGAGGTACACTTGATGTCAGGCAACTTTGTATCTTGATCAGGCATAGCTTCACTATGTTCAAGACCGCGGTCAGAGAGGCACATGTGTTCACGAATGTAGTTGCAGTCGAAGAAGATAGATCCGCCTGACCAAGCGTATCCGTTACCAGTCAGACAAGTCGTGCTTTTGAATGTGAGGATTGCCTTCTGTGACACCCCGCAGTAGTCGTGAGGGTCTTGGTCGTTCGTGACACAAGTCTTGGGGCCTTTAGGCAGGCCCCCAAACTTGGCGGAACGAAAGGTCTGGTTATCTTCACAACACTGCCCTGCTCGGCGGTTGTAGCAACGGTGGTAAGAGCCTTGGCAGTTATGTGAGCCCCAGTAGTTGGTGATTGTTGATGCGCTGCAAAGAACGATAGCGAAAGCGATGAGGAGGAGAAGATGCCGAGACATATTGGAAGATCTGTGAGGACCTTTATTTGGATGTGGAATTACCAGCATATTTATACGTATCCTAAATATCTGGAAACCAAGCGCGGTGTCGGACATTTGAAGTGCATTGCCGAGTATCCGTGTTTATCATTACCTATTCTTCAAAACATGCAGTAACGATATGATCAGCCGTAAAGTATCTTGCCGCTCTAACCGGAAACCTATGTTGGCTAAACTCCTCCTCAACCAACAATTCCGTGTCCCGCTACACTATGCCTAATATTTGGCCGGACCTATTGGGTCAAGGAAATCTGTTTTCAAGTGCTCCAATTCATTAATACCTCCTCGACTTTTTGATAGCAAAATATCTATAACAAAGCTTGACTTTGACTGAATATTGTGCTCTTTTTCTTCATTCTGTATGAGTTTGAACTTAGTTCTAGGATTTGCTTAACTAATCGAATTAAATGGCTGGTCTCTCTTATTCTAGTCAAAAAACTGATAGCCAACCCATTCGGGTACTGCGGAACTTAGTAGTCCCCTTCACCAACTACTTTCAGCTTCACTGTGCCGCCATGTTGGCGTATCTGGAGCAACTATACATGATTTGACCAGAATATAGCAGCTTGACATGGCGATCTCGTATATTTGGCCTAGATGGTCTATGTTGGGCTCCTCAAACTTTATTCCTTTGGGGCCTCCACCTTCGCTGCTACATGCTACCCTCCATATTCGGGTCTGTCGGTCCTGTCAAGTTATCCACGTGTTGAAAGACGTCCATTTACTATATTATTAACCATTTAAATCCCTAGTGTTGTATTTTCTATCTGTTGACTTGTATCTAGACAGTCAGGGCATTGGGGAGCAAGGAAATATCAGAGATTTCATTCTAAGTCTTACATTGATCTAAGCAAAAGATGTCCCAAGTTTACCTTAAACGTAGCTAATTCCTACATTGACTTCAGCTTTTCGGTACTTGTTATAGAGCCCAAAATATGATACCAGTTAACAATAACCCAACCAGTAACCAATCTTGTTCATGTATACGAGACACTGTGTGTTGCTGATTTAGATCGTCTTGGCGGATGCACTGGAGCTCATCATAGTAACAAATGCCGCGACATACGCTGTGTTCTGAACTTTTAGACAGTGATGATTTGAAATATAAACCTAAGTAATAAGTTATGTAAATCATCCATAGGTAGGACTTATGGCTAAGAACTGATATCATCACAGAGTACTTAGAAGTTCCGAGCTATTTACCATGTTCTTCTAAAGGCATACTAAGTATGCGTCTATAAGAATAAGCAGTCAGGGTCCCATCCAGTACTGAGTTACTGAGACTTGTCACTGGTTCCGCTTGAATGGTCATATCATGCTAGGTAAACTGAAAGCATATCCCTGTCATATGTATCATCAATCAGGGCACTTGTAAGTAAGTCTTTTTATTTGTTACTTCTAACTCATAGGCCACTATGTACTTGGAAGGAAACTAGTTCCGCTGCGAGTTGGCAAGACAACTTTAAAAGACCACCCTCGCGACTGCATCTAAGCACAAGCAGTGCAGACGGCGGCCGCAGAAGCCTGAACCTGCAGAGCCTCGAGGAAGCCACAGTTGTCAAGGACACAGTTGATGGCCGAAGCCTGAATAGCGCTGGAACTGGCGCACTGGCAAGCAATGTTGCTGCAGCCAACAGCGGAGGCAGCAGAGGTGATGCAAGGAGCCTTAGAAACATCGTTAGCAATTGAAACACTGCGGCTTTTCAGGATTGACTGACACCACAGGTAGGGATAGCAGAGGTCTCGGGACAATCAGTAGGGTTGGCCTGGGGCATGGCAAAGGCAGTGCCGAAGAGAGCAGCGACGAGGAAAGAGGTAGAGAACTGCATGTTGAAGAGTGGCTTCTTATTGATTGCTGAAGACTAAGTGGTAGAGTGTTTGTGTTGAGATGGTTGGCTATCTGGTTTGAGGACAAAGGCTCAGTATTTATAGACGAATTCTTCTATAGTGAATCACATATAAACATGGTCTTCATGTCTCATTCATGGATGTTCTCCTGAGCTCGGCATTCTCAATTTCCTTCAATAAATCAGAAGCCATGTGAGCCCTACTCCCTGTCCAAGAGATCCCTGATAAACTGCACTTCCCCACGATTTCGCATGCCGTTGTAACCTCAATGCCAGGATTCCCCTCGTTTGTCGGCCAGTCGAGAACGGCACAGCTTTCCCCATGGGGCGCTATGACCTCTGTAGATCTTTAAAAGATCGCAATTAAGGCCCAAAGCGGGCGATCGGCCGATACACGGATTTCGCACGCCGAGGAATGCAACTCTGAATTCTCTTGGTCGGTCCTACATGTGAATTATGCTGCTCAATTATGTAAGAGGCTGTTCGTATGATGCTGGCGTTGTTTGGTGCGTTTGTAGTTGCTGGGTGAATCCTGCTTCGGGAATTGTCACATGCTGAAACGCAGAGAGAGGGGGGAATATGCCGCTGCCTGGAAACGCTGGGAACTAGTACAACCTTAGTTCCCGGTCATTAGTTACCTTCTTATTCTGGTTCCTGAAGCATATTGAGAGGAAAAGACGTCGACCACGCACGCTCCGTTCGTGCGGACATGAGCCCAGTTCATCAGCGGAGAAACAAAAGTGCCAGTCAAGTTATCACGAGTTGTCAGAAGATTGGAGCTATTGAGATATATTGAGGCGCAAACTACCTGAATAGAAGAAGAGCTATGCGTTTCTAACCGTGGTTGACCAATCGTTGATTTGATGGAGCAAGTCTCGCACCTTTCTTTTGTCATTGTCATCCTTGAGCTCACGGATCACATACAGTTCCCTGTACAGTTGACTGAGTAGCCCTTTCCTGTATATAAGTGGGGTTACCATGGGCCAACCAATGTATACATGTATCCCCGACAACTGACAGAAAACGTCCATCAACAAGAGCCATTCTGGCAGATTTTTCAACTGGACATCGTAGAGAGCCACACGTTCCAGGGTCTCCTCGTGCTGCTTTATCATGTCTACTAATTCGCTCGGATGACAAAATTTGCAGGAGAGGATGAGCTCTTTGAGCCTTGGTATTTTGAATTTCGAGAAGTAGAGGCTCTCACCAGTGCCTTTATCAAAGTCCAGTGTTAAGCTTGATAGCTGGGGGAAGCACGAAAGCAACTGCTCAAACGCGTCGTTTGGCCAAGCCCTAGGCCATGCGTTTACGGTCATTTTCAAGGACTTGAGCTTTGACACGGCAGCGGGCTGTGCCATGCAGACATCATATATCCCGACAGATTTGCAATGGCAATGCCCCCAGACCAAAGGTTTGTTGCAAGCTTTATCAGCAAAAATCTCGACATTCTCTATGCCATATTTGACGCTTAAGCTAAAGAGATACCCAATCAAATATCGGATAAAAGCTTGAGCTTCAGACTCGTGGATCTCATAATAGTTCCGGACATCCCGAATCTCGTGGAATGTAAGTTTACCTCTGCCCCAAGGTCGTTGGTTATTGGTGACCGAAATTGTGTTGCAATTTGGGAGTCTCTCAAAGGCCTTTTCTAAGGCCAACATGAAGAATGTTGACGGTAGCCGTTGGGGTATATCTTGCATGTTCTGAAATGTCATTTCCTTTTCTGACGCGATGTTAGCACTTCTTTATTCTTATCCCTGGAATTCAATGTCGTGCTTACTTTCATAGGACTGACGGGCTTTGCATTCTTCGTCAAACCCGAGCCAGTCTCTTGTAACGACCATGGGTGTAAAACCAACCTTTCGAACACAAGAAGCCAAAACAGAGTGGTCCGCGATGGAAACGAGACTCTGGACACTTTCCTTATGGAGCATGATATTGCGGGTGTGAAAGTATCTCCTCCCAAAAGTCCAAATGGTGACTTGATAGAACCGTCTGCATGTTTGTCGTAGAGCGGCGAAGGTGGGTAGCGATACTTCACCTACCACCATTAGGATGAGCTCATTAGGCATCTCCTGTATGGAAGTCATGATGGAGTTTCATAGAGTAAAGGGATAAGTGGAATAAGTGTTGAATCATGCTATGAACATGGTGAAAGACTTTGAATGAGATGAGAGACGAAGGAGATGATCGCTCTTATATCCTGATTCGAGACTCGGGTTTAAAATTTTTAGCATTTGGAACCGCACCACACGCGTAATCTATGCTTGGAACCGTACCACACGCGTAATCTACCTAATGCCTCTGGGCGTAATACACTTTGACCATGACAAAGCGTATCACATGTTGCTATGGTGTTTTGGTGTCTTGGAAGTTTAAACTTATATTGAGATTATCGCCGTTCAGGCATTCTGGGATAATGTTCTACTGTAATTCTGAGACATGTAATCTACAGTTGAGACTTGTGGTTTGTATGAGAGCCTGGGTTAAGACAACTTAGCTAATACATAATTACATTCAAGACCACCACAAAGAACAGCGGTGATTTCTCCGCAAGACGGGCCATTTGATCTTGTGCCTAGCACATCGTGGCAGGCTTTTGCAATAGAGTCATTTTTTAGGTTTTCATGAAATCAGCCTTGGGGTGTAGATTTCGATTAGACATGGTGATATGATGTCTAAATTTATTTGAAATTTATGGCCAATGTCTTGAATAAGTACAGAGCCTCATAGACGGCTTTTGAGGAGAAACTCTGGTATGGAGACGGGTTATCGTATTCCTGTCATATAAATGAGCCACCTAAACTTAACCTGGGTGGCAGCGAAGTTCTAAGTTCTGTCTGCTGGAATAAGCTCTCAGCCATAAGTCTCAGCTGCAAATGACACTTCTAGCTCACGACTTAGACATTATACCAAGATGTCTGACCAATTGCTACAGCGCAATGCTGATAAGAAGAAAACCTAGATGATGAGGGCTTGAATCAGCCACACAGTTGCGCCTCTAACACTATCTCATTTACTGCCGAATACTCGAACCAATATCGGCCCAGTAATCGCATTTCTTTTGTAAATCTTTGCTTGGCGTCTCCATTTTGGTTTTACCTCCAGTCTCAAACTTCAGTCGCTTCCGACCCTTTTCCGTCCATTGCTCCCACTTGACAGCACTCTTATCGCGATGCGTATTTGGATCCAAGGTACGAATGAAGCTGGTCCAATAGGCTTGGATCACAGGGACCACGGGGACATTCTTCCCGCCATTGAGGTAGCTGGCTGGCGAGCCCGGACCAGGTCCGAACACAGCTTGGTTCTCAACAACATGAGGAACACCGTAGCCTGCAGCCACCTGAGCTGGATCCTCTACGTCATACCAATAGTTCCAAGAGTTGGGAACGCCGTGGGTTGGCAGTGCATTAGAGATATACATTGATGAGCACATGTATCTCATATCTCCGTAGACGTCACTGACTTGACGCCACCAGCACCCAGGGTTAGGGCAAGACTCGTTTTTGTTGGGGTAGAGTGCGTTAATTTGCTCCAGTTGCTCTAGAGTCAGGAAGGGAAAGTTCGCCTTCATAAACTCATTGCTTTCCACTGAAGAAGATGTATTCACAGGCGTAAACACAGTCCCTCCATTGGTGTCATCGCCAGCCATCAGAGGCACTTTTACAAGCTTTCCCTCCCCATAAACTCGATAAGTCACATCGGGTACGAGCTTACCATCGATGCTGGGAGTCCACATAAACAGAGGCGGTGTGGTGCTGCCGAGGTTCGGGAGGTTGTTGTTGATCTTCTGGATTTCCTGGGGCGACTTGGAACGAATGCAGTGAAGAATGTCCTTCTTCGCACCAACACAGCCTAGTCGCACGGCCAGAGTGTTGAACTGATACACAGATTCCTTCTCGGTGAGGAGAGACCCGAACGAGATAGATTGGGCAATCGCGCCGTGGAAGAGACCCTCATCTTTGCCTCCATAAGCAGTGAGATGCAGACTGACACTTGCAGCACCAGCAGACTCGCCGCCGATGACAACATGGTCAGGGTTACCGCCGAACTTGGATATGTGCTTCTGGACCCATTGGAACGCCTTTCGCTGATCATGGAGACCGATGTTTGGTGTGATCTGGTCAGCATCGTTGAGGAAACCGTATACACCAACACGATAGTTGATGGAAACGACGATCATATCCAAGTCGCCTGCGACGACCAGAGCAGTACCGTTTGCGTTGGGATTTGTGTTGCCGTTGAAACCACCGCCTTGGATATAGATGTATACTGGAAGCTTGTCCTTGGTCGAGGCTTTTGTTGGTGCCCAGATGTTGAGAAAGAGGCAGTCCTCGGATTGAGTATCGCCAATGATTTTGGGATCAGAACCTGTTGCGATGCATACTGTTCCCCGCTGCAGAATGTTAGCAGGGGTCGTTGGACCGAGGGAGAAGTGGCGTGGCCTACCTTGGTGGCATCCTGGACGGCTCTCATGCGGACAGGATCCTGGGGAAGCTTGAACCTCAAGTCCTTGACCGGTGCGGCAGCATATCGAACTCCAAGCCATTCCGAGACACCATTGTCAAGGACGTTGCCTTTGTATTTGCTATACCCAAGATCGACCGTGGAGCTCACGGCAACAGAGAAGGGCAGAAGTGCTGCTAACAGGATCATACGATACAACGACTCCATTGTGAATACCCGTCGGATCATCTACATATTCGCTCAACGACATCGCAAACTACATGCCTCCATATACTATCTTCGGCAACCAGAAGTTGGCCCCGGTCGGCATATCACCGGCCCTTTTGCATCTGCCATGCTTGAAGCCGTTAGAAATCAACAGGCTAAACCTCATGAGCTTTCAACGACCGGCGTTTAGGTTACTGTATTCGGTCAAGCTTTTCGGAATCTGGGGAAGCGGTGATGAAACTTGCGGGGAAATGCAACGGATAATCTTGGAATGGCATAGCTCGCCGGCATCATGGCACGGATAATCGGATAAAAATGCACCGAAATTGGATGACGTCGGGAGAAGATCTGGTCCGCTCGCCGATGGGAGAGTCCTTGCCGAGGTGCTGGTAGGAAAGTCTCGATTTTGAGCGACATTCCTGGGAAACGTGCAGCCCTTTGTCGATTGGTAGGAATTTTTTCACCTTCAGAGTCGCGCAATCATTCTAAGACTGTTTCACAAGGCTTAGGACAACCACGGGGTTGGGGTCGCGTGTCATAATTGTTTGTTCCCTCTATTCAGGGAAACGGCAAAATCCAAACCGTCGTGTCTAGGGTAGCGTAAGTTTTCCAACATTAAAGATGAAGATGAGAGCTGACATTCACGAAAGGGCAATGAAGCAGGCTAGAGCTACAACATCCATAACTAAGGCTGGATAAAATAGGAGGAAACTGGGTGTCGATTAACAGGTTGTTCTTCCAGTTCATCGCATCATCGTCATCGAACGATGATTTGTAATCCACATACAATGTGCAACTTTTTTGTGTAGACTCCTCAACAAAGGTAATCAAGCAACTCACGAGGGGCAAAGCATGCTTAAGTTACATCTGAAAGCTGAGAATAAAGAATAGTCAGCTTTTGGACTCAGCGGTTAGCAGCATGAATTATTTCGTATGATAATATAATGATCCGATTAAGCAAGGCAGTACCCCGAAGAATCCATAAAGGACCCGACGACTCAATGACCTACAGGAATTAACTAGCGACCCACTGATGAGCTGGTTTTTAGGTTTTAGATCTACGAAAAACAGAACCCAACACGACCATCGACTAATGATCAGGCCTAGATGTTTTGAAATAAGTAGTAGGACTTGGGGTTCTTGTCAGTTGGTGGCCATGCAAACCAGGCCTTTCCAGCTGCGAGATTAGTTCCTCTGTCACCACTGGGATGAGTGAACCGGTGCAGCCACTGAAGCACTACAGTAGCGCCCAACTGTAACAAACACCGCCCCCCGCCACAAGCAGTACTTGGCCTGCTGGACTGCTAATACTGTGAGATTTTACGAGTATTTCTGACCCGGCTTGGTCTCCATGCCGCGTAAAATATATGATGACAGAGTTCCTGGATCTACATCTAGCCACTGAACTTCAAGTTCTTAGTCAATGGGTTCTTGGAGAGCTATTATGTTACAAATACCATGTCTTGACGCCATTTGCGTCTAGCAAGGAATTCCCTTCTGAGACATCCCAACCTTAATCACGAGCGAAATGACGGATGCAGACTCTCTTGAAGACTATTATTCTCCTATGAGCCTCTTAAAGTTTGCGGAGGTATTCTATTGGCTTGTCAAACTGGTAAACAGTGAACCAGAGCCTACGTGTCTTGAGCCGTTGATGTCTCAAATAACCCCCTTCCCTAGCGATTCAAAATAAGCTCACCACGCTACAAAGCCTCCCTTCTCCAGCCATCCTGTTTCTTGTCTAGTCTGCAGAATTAAGCAACAAAGCTTGTATGAACCTTGTGAATTTTCCATGAGTTCAATACCGTATGATTGATCTCCCTGATTTGACGCGACGTCATAATTAAGGTTTCTTACGCTGGCATATGTTACACATAATCAAATGGCGGGAATTGAAATTGCCCGTCTCACCTTTGCGCCATTTAGTTGACTTGCCGGGCTTTCGAGAACAAGAGTGTCTGTCACTGAAGATATCAATTTCCGGCGAACAATTGAAGATCAGAGCACCGTCTTTGGTACGGTATCAAACCCCACGTAGGCACTCCTCCATTACAACTACATATATATCATTGAACGCGCTCTTGCAGTCTTGTTCAGTGTCTGGCACGTAGAATGATCAGCATGCCCTGCTATGCAAATCAGGCCATGCCTGGTACTCTAAACACGCAACTGTTGCAGGCCCGACTTGCATGCATCCTTAATGCCAAGAAACTCGAGTCAGATGCCGAGAGTCGGGATCGACTTGCAGTCGTCATGCTGATAACCTCTCTAAAGCCAAGAAAGCTTGTAATGCTGCTCCGTTTGAAGTCCCGGCGGTTCAAGTGGCCATTTGCTGGGCATCAACTGTTTGGAAGCAGGGAGTTTCGGATGTTCATTGTGCCAAGTAATAGTTCTACTTAGCTTTAGCTTTATCACATACCAGCCTGGTTATATCCAAGAATTAAAGTTTTAAGCTTAGCAGCGAGGAAAACAATGACATTCAAGACCTGGAGATACAAGCCTGAGCCTTCCGTTGCGCCAAGACAGGGGTGGCCTCTTTAGAGTAGCCCTTCACTGGAAGCGAGTTTTAGCTAGCGCCAAGCTAACACGATTACCGCTAAGCTTCAGGAGTGAAGCTCCGACGTTAACCATTAAACACTCTGTATCTTCAAACATTTTAGAGCAATGAGGGTCTGTGGCGCTTCAGGCGAGGGGCCAATTTAATGAGCGATTATCTCCGATCTGCGCACGAGGCCACAATGAGGTTAGAGCAAGGGAGGCTTTGGCAGGAATTCACTGGTATCCCCTTTTCACTTGGCGCAACGCGGCCTCTTCGACTTGAATCCATCAACAATCTTTAAAACGTGGTCGATGGATCTGCTTATGAGCAACCAACAAAGACATTTTGTTGCAAGTCGTACGACAAGATGAATCAATCATGGAGCAGATTGCTACCCGTCGTTTTTGCAACCCTTTTCTTAGCCTTGGTGGCGTTCAAATCTCTTTTCCCTGGAGATGATCCTTACCGCTGTCGCGCGGTGCAGAAAACAGGTCGATGGATTGACCCGATTCGCGATGAGCATGGAAATCGGGATCCATTCAAGCAATGGCAGCCCGATGGCTGTATCCTCAATCACTACGACTCACAAGATATCCGCAGATGTACAGAGGGTCGCCCAATTGTGATCGTTGGCGACTCCACATCTAAGAATCTTGGTCTTGCCATGGCCAGCCTGGTAAGTCATTCAAAGAGACCTTGAAAATGCTGGGAATTGACAAGATGATAGCTCGACAACAAGCAGTACAAAAAGGACGAAGCAGCTAAGTTGTTCAGCAAAACAACATCCTTCAACATGACATATCATGGCCAAAGGATAGAACGAGTTGCAAACGTATATCTGTCATCGCATGGTGTCCCAGGCCGAGAACAGTTCGTCAGCCACCTCGAAACTTTCGTAGATGAGAAGACCAGCCCTCCATCAATTGAACGCCAAAAAGGCCCGGCAATGATCTACATAGCTGCAGGCGCATGGTATACCCATCCTCACTATGGAGGTATCAACTCTACCGTCCTTGATCCTTGGGATGATCGTTTCTCGGCATTTCAGGATCATCTGTCAAAAGTTGACAAATTCATCGGCGATAATACACGACATGAAGATTGGTTCAGGGCGCCGATGGATCCACGAGATGGTATTGGAAATCAGATCTTCTACGCACCGCCCGCTGGGCCGCGATACCTTGGTACTGATACCAAGATGGTCATCGACAGAGGTCGCCGAGCAGAAGAAGTCGTCGAGATGCAGGACTGGCTACTGGACAAGGAAGATGAGTTCAACATCCCATTCGTTTGGTCCATTGCCAACCTTGTCGAGGGCCAAGATAAGGTCTGGCGCGATCCCCTCCGCACTGGCTTTCACGTCAAGTTTCACGTCGCAGAGCTTCGAGCCAACATTCTTCTAAACATGCGATGTAATGCGAAGCTGGACCGCATGAAGCCGTATCCCTACTCACGGACGTGCTGCACTGACTACGGCGTCAAGCCACTTGTGCAACTTTCCGTTGTAGCACTTGGGATTGTGTACCTGGCGGCTTGCATCATATGCGAGGTCCTGGATATGTTCGCCGACCGGAGTGCTGACCAACCTCGCTTTAAGCTCTTCAACATGCAAGCAGGATGTCTCGTATTGGCACTTCTGATGTGCTACTACGCTGATCGCACACAGATGCTGGCAAAGGGGAGCAAGCTTTGGCAAATGAAAGACTTTGTCGCGCTTTGCATTGCTTGTATTGCAATCATGTTGGCTACGATTCGTCGCATCAAGTCGCCTGTTCAAGAGGACCTCTCAGTAGACATGCAGGAGTCAGACCAGCCATTCCTCTCACGGGATCAGACCGATGAGTGGAAAGGATGGATGCAGTTCTACATCCTTATCTATCATTGGACCGGTGCTCATGGCGGCTCTATTCACGTACTCATCCGTGTCTGCGTTGCGGCATATCTCTTCCAGACCGGCTACGGGCATACGCTGTACTTCCTGAACAAGAACGACCTCTCGTTCAATCGCGTCGCAACTACGTTACTGCGCCTCAATATCCTCAGCTGCTGTCTGGCGTACTTTATGGATACCGATTACATGTTCTACCATTTCCCGCCTTTGATGTCGTTCTGGTTCCTTGTCGTTTACGCGACAATGGCGATTAGACCAAGGTACAACAGCGATTTGCAGGTTATGCTGGCCAAGATCTGCATGTCCTGTCTCATTGTATCGATGATCTTCATGGGGACGTCTCTGACTCGTTGGGTCTTTGAGATTCTCAACACTGTCTTCAAGATCCAGTGGAGTTACAAGCAATGGTATCGCCGCGTTACGCTCGACATGCTCATCGTCTACGTTGGTATGCTGACAGCCGTTGCAAATCGGCACTTGAAGATGCCTGTTCAACTAGGGCTTCGTGTAACGCTTGCTCTGGTAGGCTTCTTCGCCACGATGCATTACTTCTATGCGACTTCAGATCTCCGTGTGGCAGAATACACGAAATGGCATCCGTATGTGTCTCTTGTACCAATACTGGGTTTTATCGCCGTGCGGAATGTCTCGGGACCTGTTCGCAATTATCACTCCAAAGCTATGGCTTGGCTAGGTCGTTGTTCTTTGGAGACCTACATTCTCCAGTTCCATATCCTCCTCGCGGCCGATACCGACGGTGTTCTTGTTGTAGATGGCCTGTTTGGCGATGGATCGCTCATGGGAGACCGATGGAGGACTTTGGTGATCATCCTGCCAATATTCCTATGGATCAGTAACGCGGTCGCTGGTTCAACAGGATACATCGTCAAGATGATTATGAATCAAGGCGCAGAAGATGAGAAACTCGGCGGGCTTTCTCTCTGGGCTTGGATACAGAAGATACCAGGCTTCTCTGGTCTCTCAATACCCAAAATCAGGGTTCTCTGCATTTTATTAGTCATGTGGTTGCTCAATCTGATGAGCCGAGGACATATGATCGCGGCAGTGTTTGATGGTGGACATTCAGTGGTTGAGGCACCAAAATTCCCACTGGAATTTCCTTACCCAGTAGCGAACAGGACTACGGGATGAAGGCTGTATCTATAGTTTGGGGTATTGATGGAGTTTTTACGGAGTTTACATATACATAGAATGCTGTCGCATGGCATTGTCGATTGAATAGAGCACTAGAGCACCTTGTTGTCACTAGAAGTCTCCCCTCGGTGCTGTAGATCCCGAGCTCGCCACATCTTGGCTCCGATAAGCACCCCGCGAGTTAGCGCAATCCCCCGCTATTCCTCGCCGATGAGTCAAGAAAGATTTTTTTATGCGCCCTCTAAGCAAATTCTTGACCTTTTAATTGAACCTTTCAATTGCACAACCTCCCGAAAACTGAGGTGCCAATTCGATTCAGTTCAACTCACGATGGCTACGTCAAGGTCTTATCCTACCCAGGCTCTTGAGCTCGAGACTCTCAGTCTCACTCACGAGGCCAGTGCAACGCCGAAGCAGCCAAACCCAGTTTTATCCACGACGGGGCGTCGGCTGGGATCGCATAACGACCATGCACACGAGTCTGATGAATTCACTGGCTCAGGTGATGAAGCCGCACCCCCGAGGGCCACTCTCGTTGTAGAGAAGTGGAACGAACCCATTGGCAATGCCTTTCGAGTCGGCGCTGTCTACTGGAGTCTTTTCGTCTCAGGCGCCAACGATGCTGCATACGGAGCTTTGATCCCTTATCTTGAGACCTACTACGAGCTCTCTTACCTTGTTGTCTCACTCATCTTCCTCTCGCCCTTTGTCGGATTCATCGTCTCAGCAGCGGTCAATAACTATCTTCACATGAACATCGGTCAGCGATGGATCGCCTTCATGTGCGGAGGATCTCACGCCTTGACATATCTTATCTTATCGCAGCATCCGCCTTATCCTGTTCTCGTTTTGGCATATGTCCTTGCAGGTCTTGGTAATGGCATTGGACTTGCTGCTTGGAACTCGTACATTGGCAATTTGGCGAGGTCTAACGAGTTGCTGGGTTTTATGCATGCGAGCTATGGACTTGGAGGTACTGTTAGCCCTCTCATCGCGACCAGCATGATTACCCAGGCGAACCTCGGCTGGTATGACTTTTACTATGTGCTTGTAAGTTTTTGGCATCAATTTTATCATACGAGATTGCTGATTATCATTAATAGCTGGGTATGGCTGTTCTAGAGACCGCAACTCTCACCTACTCCTTCTGGCCCAAGACAGCTCAGAAGTATCGCGAGACTGTCCACACTGAGAGCACTCGCAACGAGGGAACACGCGCTGCTCTCTTCGTCAAGCCACATGCTCGTGTCGTATGGCTCTGCGCTTTCTTCCTACTCGGCTACGTTGGTACCGAAGTCGCTCTCGGCGGCTGGGTCGTGCAATTCATGCTGCGTGTTCGTAATGCTGACCCTTTCGATGCTGGAATGACAGCCGTCGGTTTCTGGCTCGGCATCACCATCGGACGTCTGGTTTTGGGCATGGTGATTCCAAAGATTGGTGTCAAATTGTCACTCATGATCTTCATTCCTATCACCATGGGGCTGCAGCTCATCTTCTGGCTCGTCCCCCAATTCCACGTCTCAGCCGTGGCAGTTTCCTTGCAGGGCTTTTTCTTGGGGCCCATGTTTCCTTGTGTGATTGTCGCACTTACAATGCTTCTTCCGAGACATCTTCACGTCAGCGCAATTGGTTTCGCTGCTGCGTTTGGTGGAAGCGGCGCGGCTGTTCTGCCTTTTGCTGTTGGTGCGATTGCGCAAGCCAAGGGAGTACAGGTTCTTCAGCCAATTATTCTTGCCATTTTGGCTGTGCTTTTCATAATCTGGCTTGGACTACCTAAGATTGAGAAACGAAAGGATTAAGACGGCCAATACTGCTGAGAGATATGGTGTTTGCAGGACACTCAATATCCGAAATCGGTGCCGCTTTCAAGCACAGGGGGCTTCAAATTGGGCGAACGTTTCCATATACAATAATATAGGTAGTTGTATAAGACTCTCACGCTCTTCAGATTAAGAGGCCTGCTCTTCTTTCTCAAACGAGTCAACATGGCGAAGATTTATCCTCAAAGGTTGAATTTGGCGGCGTCATGAGGCTATGGGTTTAATTATACTAAGACACTTTATGTTATCGCACGGAGCCTTTATTGCGTACGTAGCTCGTATCAATACAGTTCCGATTCCGATGAGGTTACATGAACGAATGTTACTTCGTGAATCCTACGTTACCTCAGGTCGGACCTTGTCTTGTAGCTGCTTTCATTCGTTGAGAGCTAACAAGAAAGCAATAGACTTCTGCTTCAAGATAGGCACCAATCCCTGGTTATGATTAAGAGTTCACTCGGACGAGCTCAAACTTTTCTGTGGTTCAAACTATCAAGGTTCCGTGGTAAAATTAAATATTCGCACAAAAGCTTGACGCTAATTTAACTTCGTAAAGGATAATTCCAGGCTCTATAAGAAGACCTCTAGTTCCCTCTCTTTAAGTTCCGTTGCTCACTCTGTCAAGATCACCACTACCCGAAAAGCCTGTCCTTGTCTAACTGAAGAAATACCGGAAAATGGACTGCTTTTCTAAACTCCCTCCTGAGCTCAGGATCCAAATCTTCTCTCAGTTCTCTTCCACAACTACAATTTTTCGACTCATGCAAGCATCTCCAGCAATGTTTTCTCAGTACAATGTATCCAAGACAGACATAAGACGGCATTATGTCGTCAACCTACTCACCGGTGATCGACACGAAGACCTTCTACAAGACGCCTTGGGGCTGCTATATTTGGGTCCGGCCGACAATCGACCAGACAATCACGTCATGAAATACATCATCAGGCAGTGGAACTCAAAAGCGTTACCCAATCCTTTTGAGGGAAAGCATCAGGATACCATTGCCGAGCTTTATAAACTCTTCTCTTCCATAACTATGTTTGTTGAGGACTACATCAGCAAAGCCACTTCCTCAAACCCGCCTCAAGCCTACCTTTGTCTTCCTCAGATCGCCAACCCAAATAGAGGGCTTTATTACAAGGAACACAGCTTTAGTCCAAGACAGATCACCTTAGATGACTTGATGTCATCAGAACGTCATTTTCTTCTATGGGCATTTATTAAATACGAGATGCTCTGCAAGGTTCAAGGATCTAAAGCTGCGTCATCGATGGAATTTAACGAATATAGTGCTATTGCTAAGAAAGCAAGCCATGAACTCACTTCTTTCGAGAATGAAGCACTTGATTGCATTCGTGAGTATGTCGATGCTGTATATGGGGCTCTTTATACAGTTTCTACACGATGCTCAACCAGACATGCTTCCAGTGCTTTACCAGACAAGCCCACCAGCCAGATACGCCTGTTATACCCAGACAGTCTTTATTTCAGCGCATTTAAAGCCTGGGAGGATATGGACCTGCCATCAACATGTTTACCTGCAATGATAGGATTTGCTTATAAGTTCCCAGAACTCGGTTTCGATCTACTGAGAAATATAGTACTCTTTGCAAACGGGACACAGCCCGAGTATATGCGGAGTTGGTTTTATACCATACTTTCCCCTTTTGCGAGGTCGCAGCGTCTAACTTTTCGCCATTATCGCCTGACTTTCTGCAGCGGAATCTGGACAGGCCATCTTAATCATCAAGATGATTCGCCGAGATCTTTCTTAATGCGGAGACTATGTCCTACTCATCCACCCTTATCGATTACACAGTGCCAAATATTTAGACAACGAGCGTGGGTTTTTCTCGATGATACTCGAGTTTCCAGGATGGGCCTTAGCCACTTCCCTACAATCGAGGAGCTTGAAAATCAAAGAAGCGCTGCGTCTGGAACTGAAACCATGCTTGAGGAGGAGAGACAACGACTACGTCTTTTGCAACTTTGCCAGTATCGAAGAGAGGCGGGGATCGAAGAAACCCAAAGCGAAGGATGGGAATATTTGTTCAGCGCAAATGGTGAGGATTCCATTCCTCGCTTCTTTGATCCACCAGGCAATAGGGGTGTGACAACATTTTGGGAATACCTCTGAAGATACCTTGATTATGGAGGTGAGGTGCATAGATTGTGTTGAGGACATTGGGTTTATGCACTTCATGGCATTTTTCAGAATGGCATAGCCGTTAAGGCTTAAGTTTCCTTTCATGGTTTCATGGTTTCACGTCAGACTCTATTGATAGAGACGCCACCGTTTTATGGATGTTTTCCAGTACATGTTCATGACGAATATTAGACATGTTACCTTGTTCATGAACTATATAGCGTTTCAACCTGACAATCATGCGTCATGCAGATATTTTTTACTGTTACCATCAATATGTAGTCGCTTCTGATAAAACTTGAGTTACAGCTTCTAAGTATTATGATACACACCAAAACAATGTATTCAATGTTCTAGCCTTGAGATGCCTAAGAAAACATGCAGCTAAACAGCCAAGTGTTAAGTAAAAGTGTTTATAAAGATAAGGCCTCAAAACGGAGTCCTCGAGGAGTGAAACGAAGAAAGATAATATGTAACCCGGCCAATCTATAACCCCCAGCTATCACCCTATCTTTGCATAGGTCAACTGCATGGGTAGTTGGCCGACTTGGATTTTCCATTAGTGAAGGAGAACCAATTCGAAAAGGCCTCGGATGCAGTGCAGACTGGCAACATAACAACTCCTGGGGCTGTGACGTTGTACTCGGAGACTAGATCCATACCGTCAACTGTGTTGGAAGGATCAAGCATAGACCAGCCATTGGCATTCCCATTACCGACAAAGCTGTTTACGGCTCTGTTACCAAGTATCAGCGATTGTTTCAACATAATCTAAAGGCTTGGGATATGGGTTCCACTTACCCGTTGACAATATCTTCCTTGGTCAAACCACCAAACGCTGTTTCTGATCCAGTCAGATCAGCGAGTCCTGGCAGACTACTGAAGAAATTGTCGGTACATCCAGGATTGAAGCTTCCATGGGACTCGTCGCAGGTTCGAGCTTCACCTGTACATCCGATCAAGTAGTACATCTTAGAACCAACACAGACACCAGATGAATCGTAGTTCTTGGAGCTCATATGCTTCACATTGGGCTTGTCTCCGCAGCCTTGCTCGGAGTCGATGACACTGGAAGCTTGGTTAGTAAATGGACATAATACTTTAGAGTTACAACGTACACTGGGCCAAGCTCGGAAGATGACAGCTGCCAAGCGAGTGGGACCAGTTCCGCGAAGAGCGCCTTTGAGACAAGTGCTTGAATCGCATCGACACCAAGGTCTTGATGCTTCGTTTCGAGCATCTGGCCGTCAGCAATAGCGGTGAAGAGTAGATCAGTATTTTCCTTGGAACCATTGAAAAGCTGCTCGTTCATAGAGACGATCTCGGCTTGCCAGATTGTAACAATGGCTGTCGAACAGTGGGTTGTTAGTGAAGTACAAGGAGGAACACATGAACTGCATACCGTTGAGCCTAGTCGAGATGGAGTTCTCGGCACTGAGGGCGCTGTCACTGCAAGGCTTTAGTCAATGTGCCTTTGAAGCGCTGCGAATCGGTGAAGTCATTTACTCTTTCAGGGTGTCTTTCGCAATAGTAATGCTGTTTGTTACCATCGGGTTCACCCAATCCTTGACAGTAGCCAATGTGTTAGGATTGGCTTTGAAGTAGGGCATGCCCTTCAGAGCTAAATCTGATTAGCTCAATAGTGCCACTCGTGTAATCGACCAGTACTAACCTGAATTCCACATCGGGGACACCGCGAGGGAAAACCCAAGACCAATGATGTCAAGAAGGAGCTTGACTGAGAAATCGCTTGACTTGATAGGCGCAAAGGTGCTAGAGAGCTCTCCAACTTGAGCATTGATGTCGTTCTGAGCCCTATCAAGCGCGTCCCAGAAGTTGAAGTGAACCTACAGAGTCATCAGCTCAAGTTCTCATAGTTTTGACGACTAATGAAGTGTCCATACGCGGTAGATGGACTCCATGGAGTTGATGGCAAAATAGGCTCCCGGATACGTGACGTCGTCACATTGTACGACATTAGAGCCGCAGGGGTTGTCGTTCTCGATGGTACCGCAGTCAATACCCTCTGGACCGTGGAAAAGGTTGCTGAACTATCAAAGAGTGTTAGTCGTATATCCTGGTCGGGTCCCGATGGAGACTGCGAACCTGCTCTGTAAAGTTTAAGCCGCCAGGGAACGGATTAGCATTCCACTGATCAACACCCCAATTCCATGCCTGGTCTGCATACACAGAGTCCCAACGAAACTTTGCATCTTTTGAAGCATCAGTAACTCCAGGGTTAGTACAAGTAACATGAGTGAAGTCATCGCCCGCTGCGTTGTTACCGCCGTCACCACTGGCATGACAAGTGCCGTAGTCGCAAGCGCTGTGATCCATACCGGGCCATTGAGTGCAAACGGGATCGGCGTTACCCTTCTTGAACGGCAGAACCTGGTAGTTTCCATTGTAGATGTAGTTGGGACAGCCATCACTAACACACATTCCACCGGTCGCTGAATAAATGACATTGCCACTGGGGTCCTTGACTGTGATCCGTTGAGCGCCGGTTTGAACCTCTCCAGCGCCATAACCGTAGTTCATACCAGGATTCAGAGGGGCTGTGTGCTCGGTGGTTCCAGAAACGGTTACCTTGTACCCGGGTCCGTACGAAGGATTGAGGACGATAGCGTAGTAGAGATAGTTGACATCATCATCCCATCCGTCGGGTTTGTTGTAATAAGCATCGTTGCCCTCATATGGACATTTCACATCCGAAAGCTCGGTTCTATACCACGCAGCACCGACCAGAATATCGCCGTTCATTGGTGTCATCTGGGAGGCTGATTGACCAGTCTTGTAAGCGTTGACGAAAGACGAGACCAGAGGCTGCCAGCCTGTATGATCCCAAGTCTCCTGGTTGGCATAGAAGTATGGTTGAGTGTCATTATTCTGCTCAGTCCAGAGGTTTCCAATATAATGCGCTTCGGGGCCATCGTTCCACGTCTGAAATTGAACATAGTCGGGCTGGGGATCCATGTTGAGGATGTTGACCATTCGCTTCGGTAGGTTCAGGTCTCCTTGTCGATAAACATGCGCCCCATAAGCATTCTTGTACTGTAGTGGACTAAGACCCATCATGTACAGCTTGTCGTGTTTGTGAGCACCAGCAAGAACAGGAACATCGATTGATACGTCTCCTGCGTACTTACCGCCGAAGCCTTTGCGTTCTGGCCAGGCAGACTCCCAACTGAAGATGCCGTCGACGATGGGGCCCCAGTATGACCACCATCCATCAGCTGAATCATAGTAGCCGTCAGTTTCATCAAAGTCGGGCATGAAGAACATATCGTTTGCGAGTCCTTTCTTCCAGTTGATCCAAGTATCGTTGTGAAAACCACCAGAAGAGAACGTGCTGATGAGAGGACGGCCTTTGATCTGATAGTATGCTGAACTTCCTTTATAGGAGTTCCAGATCCACTGGTAGTCAGATGGGCCATTGCACTGGAGCTGTTAGTTATTGTCAACGACAGTGCAGAAAAGTCGGTTCACATACCGACTTGCCACCATGGTAGCAGGCGTCACCAGAAGCATAGACATCCATGGAAATGTATAGCTTGAAACCGACGGACTCAGCATATGGAAAGAGGTAGCTGAGAGCTTGGGAGACATATTCGCGAGTAGCGTCACCAATATTCAAGGCGAAGCCGTCTAAGCCCATAGACTTGGCATTGTCGATGTCTTTATGTGCGTGCTCCTGGGTTACAGTTCCGACCTAGATAAGACATAATACTTAGTAATATGACACAACAAGAGGATGAGTTGAAAGGGAACTGACCATGTAATGAGCAAATACTGCTTTGGCATTAGCGACTCTAGCGAGAGCGCTAGAGATGGCCAACAAGCTGGCTAGTCCCTTCATTATGAACACGAGGAGAGCAAGTTCGAACGCAGGTTTGAAATGTAGATACAAGCGACATACTAGTCTCCTACATCGACTATTTATGCCCAACTACTTCTTGTTGACCTCTTGCGATGTCTGATGCGACTTACAAGTAAATGGGCCGAATAATGTAACATTGAGACTATCGGAAATGGCGGAGTCTGTTAAAGCCGATGCATGTGTTCCTGCAGGGGCTGTCATGATACCTCGCCATTACCCAACGCGGCATTTCAAATAGACTCACCTGTATGCTTCATTCAGTTAAGCTTTCGGTTAAGTGCTGAAGAGGTTGCTCGGTGGGCGAAGGATTGCTCTACCCTCAGAAGCGTATAGCTTCAAACGCTATGGTGCCATTGAAAGTGCCCACCACGGTTATCTCGGCAGTCTAAGCGAGAGAAGGCCTGTCATTCAAGGAAGGTGACATTTCAAATCCTTCAGATTAGATGAATCCTTTGATAGCCAGTGATAGGGTAAAAAAGTTGTCTTCTTATGATTCGCATCCAATGGGACGCGGTAGGTAATGCCGAGATTCTAGGGTCATTTGGCGAATAGAGAGTATCACGGTGCATTTGCAGGTCGCAGAACTTAAATGTCCAATGAAAAAACTCCCCCCTAAGATTTAAGTCTATCACAAAGTCCAGCACTTGACATAACAGAAACACGATATCATAAACAGACTACACGGAACCAAAAGCCAATCTCAAGCCCGAAATCAGTTCTATCTATTACATCGTGTGCACCTCGGGAATGGCTGTCCAGCGAGTACCGTACCTACTCTTGCTACGCCAATGGGCTCCAAACCAATAAAGAGCAAAAGGAAATGATGTCATGACACCAGAGATAATGCCAAAGAGGCTGAAGGTCCAGGCTCCGCCCAGGTTGGTAAGCATGTCGAGGATGAAAACTGGTACAATGCCTGCGCAGGCCAATCGAAAGCATGCCGCCGTGGTGAGTGCAGATAGAGTTCCAGCTGGTGGATATGCGTCAAACAGGTATGAAATGAACGAGATGAGGACCATAGCATTTCCCCATACATATACCGCGGTGCCAGAAATTGGAGCAAGGTAGTGGATGCTAGGGGTTGCGGTAAACGCAACCCAGAACAGAGAACCAGCTACCAAGAACGCTCCGAACATGGCTGGAACAAGGCGCTTCTCAATATCTTCCATGGTTTGCTTGGCTCGGCTAGAGAGTAGAGCCTCGATCAAGGAGGAGGTAAGAAGTGCTAGCATCACTCCAACGATAGCGGAGACGAATGCCAGACCAGATTGTCTAACTCCGAAGTCATACGTGGCGCCCAATGCAGCTGGTACAGAAATGAACCACTGGAATACAACGGCAAAATTGAGGCCAAGGTAGAGAGAGATCAAGACGACGAGGGGTTCTGCAAAGAGCATTTTGACTGGTGTAAGAACGGTGATACGGGTCATCTCAGAGAGTGTCACACCGCTTTGAGCGCATGGCAGCCTGATACCGCTCTTGTTGTAGCGAATGCGGGTTCGAAGAATCTCTCGACCGTATGTTTCAGGCATGAAGGAGCCAAATGCAAGGGCTGCGGTGGCGAAGATGAGAGTAACCCATGAGAGCCAGGCGGGCCCTTTGGCTGCGAAGACAAAACCGCCGATAATAGGGCCTACAGTCACAACAGTCAGTTATTTTTCTACATTCAAGAAAAAGCTCAGAACATACCGGCGGCAGCCCCTAGGTAAGAGGCAAGAGTCAAGAAGGAGTAATATGTCACGGTCTTGTTGGCAGACCAGACATCAGCGAATGTGCCTTCGATCAAGACAACGCAAGGACCACCAAAAAGTCCAGCCAGGAAGCGAAAAGCCAACAGTGTCGATATGTTTGTCGCGAGACCGATCACAATCACACAGAGGCAGAAAAGCGGGAAGCTCGTGAAGTAAATAGGTCGTCGGCCGTATCGTTCAGAGAGATGTGGAGTGTAGATGGGTGCGAAAAAGACGCCAAAGAATGGCATGGTGAAACCGAGAACAGCGACACGCTGTGAGACACCAAATGCCTCTGGGATGGCGCCGATGGCTGCTGTGTAAATGGTTGTTCCATACATGCTACTCAAGTCAGTATCTTTTGTCATTTCATGGCGTGGATAACTTACATGACAAACACAAAGAAGAATGCACAAGCCGAAACGTAGACCTTCTTGAGAATTGACCAACTCATGGGGCTATCTGGATCAGTCGGCGACAGGTTATGTCCTCCAGATCCTGCATTAGCCCTGATGCAAGGCTCGTGCTCATCGTCAGGTGTGTGTCGGCCGTCCATGTTTTCTGTATGTGACGCTGCGTCGAAGGCTGTCATATTGGGTGTTGGTTCGAAGCTTGTCATGTTGGAAGTCATGTCGTATGTCGCTGTTTGGTGGGCAGCGTCCATGTTGTTCGTATTGGAAATAGATGTTGGAAAGAATATGGATTAATCGGATTGTGTTGAAGTACGAGAGTGGTGTTGTTTGATGGATTGAACAAGCAGATGTCAAGGTCAATCGCTTATATACACCATTGTCTTGGACCCCAACATTGATGCTCTCATCATTTTTCCTCGATAAAATGCGTCGAAACTTACATAGCCCTGTCGAGAGGCGGAGCGACGCCATTTTCATCAGCTCTTTGAGATAAACAAAATGAGGTTGCCCAACGTCGATCACATTCTGGGGTCAAACCGAATAAGAATTCATTTTCGCCAATGTTTAATTGATGCTTTGTCCGCCAGATAATCAGAATTACTGAATGCAGTAAAGCTGTTGACTTGGCTCCCGCAGGGCTGAGAACCTTAGCGCTGACACTACAGTGAGGCTTGTTCTGCCTGCTTGTTTCGAGTTTCATAATCAGGATTGCCTAATTGAGTAAGCTGCTCAAGGGCACAGGGGATCAGTGATTGAAGGATCAACGAACTGAGCGAAAATTCGTATATGGGAGATATTCAGGGGATCATAATAAGTTTGAAACCAACAGCTGCCTTCTGGATGAAACAGAAACTACCTAGGTAACTCCAAACATAGCGGCACGCAGCCGGAGCTTCTGTCGCGACTAATGGGTGTTACCCGCTGGGGACTATAATCTACAGCGCACCAGGTACCTGTAGCAACTTGACCCGCTAGGCGGCTAGGAAGGCCTAGCACTTCTGTTGACGAGCGCAAACATCACAATTAATATCGAGAAACCGCATTGGCGAAAATATTGAGCAAACAGAGGGGTCATTGCATGATCAAAGACAATAAGCATTGATATTGAAGTGAAATAATTACATGCTATCTGTTATGTACCCGTTACCATGACCAACTCTCAACCCCAACAAGTAATCAAGCAAAGTAGGCAGAGAAAGCAAGCAGACTCAAGATAGCCACAACCATGGCAGGTTGACCAGTGGGACATGCCGACGCGCCATTCATTTCATCCTTCTTCATGTCATCTTTCTTCGTATCCATCTCGTCGGTCGAATTCATAGAGCCGCCATCAGATGTCAATTTTGCCTGGCCAAAGTTGGCGTCAAACTTCTCGCACCAGAGGCCAACGTAAGAGAAGTCTTTTGCAGTATGGCCAGCATCAAGCTTAACCATGATGTCCATCTTCGATGAGGTATCGCTTATGCGCTCTTTGTTGATACGGAAGCCGGATGAGAGGTCTTTAGTCTTGGATCCCCACCAGTAGAGAGCAGGTGCGGATGCGTCTTTAAGTTCGTAGTCGGTGATCTTGAGTTCAGTGTCGCTGACGACCTCAACTGTACCGCCGAGTCCAGCGTCCAGTGAGGACAGGGCGCCAGAGTCGCCCATCTTGGCGGCCATGGCAGTGGAGGCAAAGAGAAGAGCGGCGAGCTTGAAAGCCATTGTGAAATAAGAGGTAATAAAATTGGGGCTCGGTGTAAATGTTGACTTTGCAGAAAGGTTGCAGTAGATGGAAGTAGATTGTAATGCGAGTTTGATTGCTGATAAAGCTGGTTTCATTGTCTGTCTCAATGTTCTTATACTGTCGTACCGCTTCACCTCGATTCTATAAGAGGCAATTCAGATGGTAGAACAAATAAACCCAAGAAACAATTATCCGACTCAGCGTTTGAGGCTAAATGTTTCACAGCAGGGCTTTGCCTAATTTTACCGTAAAATTAAGCTTGTTTCCATCCGCATTGCCCAAAAAGGAAATTCTGATTAGCGATGGTGGTCAACGCCCGCACCTCCAAGCATAGCCTCGTCGCCACGTCAGGGATAGCATCATAACATTTGATCTATCAACAGTGTTTCTCATTTACCATGCTGAAATGTTAATTTCTCAAGCCCCGTTTTAGCATTTATTCTTTGGATTTCAGTCAGCCACAAGATTCGAATGGTAAGTTTGATCAATCATCAGTTGCAATAGCACCTTCACATGGCCACGCTTTAACAATATGGGCTTGTCCGTCAAGTATTTAGTGTTTGTGTTCTCCATTCCTATGCAGTATTGAACCGTCAATCACTCACCTTGACCTCAGCTTTTTGATCATTCTTACAATCCGAAAATGACTGATCCCGTGATTATCGATCGCTATACTGCTGCCAGAGTTTACTTTAGCAGCGTTATTGGCTTAATATTCTTAGAATCACTTGTTCCTTTCAGTATCTACGCCTTCCAAAGATATAACAAGTGTAGGAGCTTCATTCATCCATGTTTAAGCTTCGCTAATTCACCCAGGTCGACGTCAAGATCGGAATGTCTTGCACTGGAGGATTACTGTCTGGCTTCACAAACTATACAGCTTCCCGCTTCCTCTCCCGTACTTCGACTGGCACGTCACCGATGCTGCTCGCTTCACTGCTTTTCTCGCACTGAACTTGATCTTCAGCGTACAATCCAACGAGTTTACGGCCGACTATACTCTGTACGGTTGGCTAGCAATTGCCAATGCTGGTCTCACACTATTGACGGCATCCCGAAACAATCTATTCGCATCCCTACTTCGTATTCCCAGCCCAGTCCTCCTCCAGTACCATCGCTGGATCGGCCTTGCAACAGTTTCTCATGCAACAGCCCATGTATCGTTCAATATCCAGCATTACATCGAGACAAAACAGGTCACCACCAGCTTTGGAAATCATCGGATCCAGGTAGGCTTGATGGCATGGGTCTCTCTAGCCTTGCTCCTTCTTACGGCCCTACCGATTGTGCGACGCCGCTTCTTCGAAGTCTTCTACTACACGCACGCTCTGTTCTTTGTTTTCGTCGTTGGGGCTTCGATCCATGCCTCACATGGGCCGGAATTTATGCTTCCGGGACTTTTGCTCTGGGGCATTGATCGAGGAATCCGATTTGCGTACAACTTTCGCACCATCCAAGTGCAGAGTGTCGAAGCATTCGAAGGAAACGTTACAAAGTTCAAGGTCAAGGGTCTGAGGACTCGTGCTCCCGGACAGGTTGTCTGGCTTCAAATCCCAAGGGTCTCCTTTGTGAACTGGCATCCATTCACTGTCGCCAGTGCACCAAATGATCCTAGAAAGATTGTGACAATCGCCGTACGAGGTCTTGGGGGCTTCACCAAGGCTGTACAGTACGCTGACTGCAATGTTGATGGGAATTCGCACGGATGCGATTCCTTGGACTCGAACAGCATGATGTCTCACCCGCTCAAAATGCGTCTTGATGGCCCATACGGTGTTGGGTCAGTGTCTTGGGGCTTGCTGCCAGTGACTGTCCTCGTCGCTGGTGGCATTGGAATTACGCCAGGTATCAGCATTGCGTCTCATATCATCAGACAAACGGGTATCGATGTAGGCAGTCGTTTCGCGTCTCACGTTCATCTTCTTTGGGTCGTCAGAGATGCTCAGCATATCCAGTGGTTCGCAGATGAACTGACTGAACTTGCCAAGGCATGTGCAAAGCCAGATTCTACAACAACTCTTGAAATAGTGATATTTGTAACTGGTGGAAGGCATCGTGAGGTTGAGATGAGCGGCCCGTCCCATGAAATGCAGGCCATGAGCTCTCCACAGCCTTGGTCTATCCATTTGGAGCGACCAGATCTAAAGCAGTGGTTCAGGCAGCTCAAGTCTAACCATCTTGGCATGGATGCAGCCGTGAACTTATGCGGGCCAAGGCAACTCATTGAGCAAGGTAGATACGCCGCATGTAGTGTTTCTGATAGAGAAGGGCTTTTCTTTGTACAGGAGGAAGTGTTCGAGCTGTAGACTGTTGCTTACGTTCTCTGTGTAGTTAAACACTATTAATGATCACTTCCCAATGGGAAACAATTTTCTGGTGTGATTTCCACGACACAGTCATGAATTCTCATCCTAAAATTGTTAAGAATGTAGTCTAAACTGGTCTGAACTGGTCTAAACTGGTCTAAAATCTAGCCATTCTTCGAGGCTTTCCTCACTGAGAATTGCTCTGCGGCCAATCACATTATAGCCATCAAGGCCCACTTCTTTATCTTATCTAGCATAGACATTCATTTTCGCGGCGCTTCTGAAGTGTTGGCACGGACGAGCGAAAACAGCCGCCGAAGCCTCAACACCAACGCCACACATGGCCCGCCGGCAAAAGCATATCACGATAGTTACAGAAATGGCAAAAAGAACATTCGGAAGGCGATGGGATTGCTCCCGCCAGGGCTTGAACCTGAGACCTTCGCATTACCGGATACTCGGAATGAAGTATTAGTACGACGCTCTAACCAACTGAGCTACGGAAGCCGTCTGAATGCCTTAAAAGCCGAGGCTCTCCAACGACTCACGATTCTCCACCACGGAGGCGGCCACTTTCTCGATTGCGTTGCACATCTCTATGGTATCCTGCCCTCATTCACGGGCTTCTGGAATATGTTCTGTGGCTATGATCGTGCAACTGTATCAGGTTCTCAAAGACTTACACGAAAACGGCACGCTCCGATTTACGCAGATGCCGACATCCATGTCCCAAGCAGCTTACAACTTAATGGTTCGGCCTCACATCTCTTTATTCACTGTTGCAAAGATGCTGGGTTTTCTCAGTCAAGCTACGGCTTTTCAATTCCCTGGGCATGATCTTATTCTATCTCTCTGGTCTTGACAAAAGGAGTGCCATGAATCGCTGCGACTGATCGGACTGAATTTGTTCCAAATCTGTTGCTTGGCTGTGAAAGAACGGACGTACTTCAGTCTGAAGTGAATTGATATCTATTCAGTGCTATCTCCTGTGTTGGAAATGCACCAGTCATAAAATCCGTCCACTCATCTAACCGTCCATTGAGATACCTCAGACCTTCACTCCTACTGCCCATCAAATACCAAGAGGCTCTGAACAGCCATTCTTCCAAACGCACTCTCCAATAGCCTCTGTCGTCCACGATGAAAAAGAAACTCCGCCACAACCATAACGCTAATATCCTCTGGTCGTACGCCAACCTTGACCAGCAACTCGAGCACCGCCACGAGCGTTTCTCCGGTTGCGAGAACATCGTCAACAACAACCACTTTACTGCCTTTGTGAATTGTGTTAGCGTTCATCTCAAGAATACACTTATCCGTCGCGCCGACTATGTGAGATGAGATGTGTGACGAACGTCTCTGAACACACACCGTAGGCGGTGGGAATTTATTGCCTTTTACGATGGGAACCAGACGTATCGCTGTTTCCAGTGCTAGAGGCGAGGCAAGGCAAAGACATACCCACTGGCTTCGCTAGTTACTACAGCATCCACTTTGTCCCAGTCACCTAAGAAGTGACTCTTCAGGAGCGAAGTGCACAGCGCGAGTCCTCCCTTCTGTTAGGCAATATTCAGCACGTAGCGAAAGTCGATACCCTTGCGTGGAAACTTCGGTACTTTTGGCACCATGCCAGCCAGATTCTGAAGCTCTTTGCTCATGAAAGGAATGAGACGTTGGTTGGCAAACCACATCACCGCTTCATCTCCATTTGTTTCGTTCTCAAAGGTAAAGCTTGGTAAGTAGATGTCGTCTGCAGACATGTATTCTTCACTGTCTGGCGTTTGACATTTGCTTCCATCTCCCCATCTTCGCAATTTTCGCGTAGCCTTACTAGCCTGGACCCGGACGTCGATCAGCCTGGCATCATGAACAAGGTGTGATAACGTTGCACAAGGAGCCGTTTCCGTCATACCAGTAATAAACAGCGCATCCGAACCATCTTCTTTCAGCAATTCGATAAAGTGCTTTTCTGCCGCAAAACTCTCTCCCTTCAGTTGAGTCTTGTAGAAATCAGTAAGAGACTTCCGGTGCTGTTCTTTGTAGAGTCGATCATTAATAAGACGGTCAGGATCAGCACCTTTTGCTGCTGCATATTTTCTCTTGGTTGCCTCGCTGATACTGACCACCCGACTACTATATCCATGTGCCTTGAAGACGGCAGACCAGACACCAGCACAATAGTCCTTCCCAGCACCGTGCTCACCGGTGACAAGAATGACGAGCTTCTGTGGCAGGCCGATAAGCGTCAGAGGGCAAGTGTACGCGAGGATGTTCTTAGGGTCAAATGCTTTCTTGAGTTTAACCAGCCTTCGGCGATTGGGGCCGAAAGCTTTGGTGGCCAAGATACTATCTCGAGGATCAGGGCCGAGATCCGCACCATAGACACCTTTGCTCATTGGCAGGAGCTCGTTCACAACCCGGTAGACCCAGCGAACAACAGCGTCAGCAGTGTGTGTTCCATCATATTCTCTGGGCCAAATACCAGTGACGACGCAAGCAAAATCCCAGTCTCTGCAACCAAAAGCAGTCTCTTCAGGTGCAACATACCTCACGGCTTTGCCGCCATGCACAAGGTTTAAATAACAGTAGGGCGTAGGACCATCCCTCGTGGCACTTATCAAGACCTTCATGGTATATGGGTTGGCTATTTCCTTCAGAAAAACGCATCGTTTGAAGGCAGAGGTCTTGTTCCCCCCATGTCCTGCATGCATCTTGGATACGTACATCTCCTTGTCGAAAAGCTCAATAGCATCAATCGTTTTCGGAGTCGGTCCCGTAGAAATGTCACCCTCCAAGAAACATAAGAAAGTGGTCATTCCACAACGTATCTGTCCACCTTCGCAGTACAGGTAAAAGTCTGAAGAGATATTGTGAGGATACAGGCTGGATACCTCGCGACTCTTGGTTGTCAGTGTCTTCTCAGCGTCATGGCCATTTGGCTGACCGTAATTACGCACTGAGAACACCTGAGCTGTATAAGACTTGAAAGTAACGCTGATGACAATACCGAAGTTCGTTCCCGCTCCCTTCAAGGCCCACAATAGTCCCTCGTCCTGTTCGTGACGAACGGCATTCGGAGGTCGATGTTGTTCAGGAACATAACCGATGCAGAGAAGTTGACCGCTGACCACATCTACCATGACAGCCCCGACGATAGCGTCGCAGGCGAGGCCACAGTGTCTGGCCAGATGTCCAATGCCGCCTTGGAGCCAAAGCCCTGCACCAACACTCGGCCGAGAGCCCAAAGGTAGTGTCACACCCACAGCCATGGTCTCACGGATGATGTCCCCCGTCTTACACCCAGCTTCTGCGACAACCCAACATTCCGTGTCTACATCTTGGGGTGGATTGACGACGTGGACTTTGTTGAATGCACTCATATCAACGGAAACTACACCAGGCCAAAGGCAATGATCACTGTGGCCACCGCCCAGGATCGCCAAGCTAGTTCTGTTGGTCAGTGCCCATCGAACACACGACTGAACCTGGCTGATTTCCAATGGTCTAACGATAGCAGCAGGTCTGTTGTATAGCGCCTGTCGACTCTTGACTTTGTAGGGCCTGGGTAGTGATGGTACAAGAGCGGTCAAGTCAGGTAGCTTGTTGGCATGTCGGGTCATTGCTGTCATGATTTCAGGTGAGCTAAATATAAGATGGCCTGGGCGATCGTCGTCATGACCCGCTAGTCTACGGCAGATCGTCCGCCACTGAGCCTGGCGGGTCTCATATAATACTCCGGTTGTCAAACGGTATCCGACGATGAAGCGAGTGAAACTGTCGATGGCTCCATCATCGTCTTTGATAGCTACAGCGCGATTGGGAAATGACAGCGAACGGTGACAGACCAGGCTGTCGAAAATGAGAGAGCCAGCGCGGTGAAAGGTAATGACCATACCGTCAAGCGGATCTTCGGGCAGCATCTCTATAGTATGTCTGATGATCTCCTTTTTATTTTTCAGTCCATACAAGCCATGGCAGAAAAGAATGACGTCGTACTTCTCGCCCGGGCAGCTCCCCTTTATGAAGGGAGCTGGGCGAATAAACGAATAGTTCAATGAGGGGAGTGGTCTCTCGTTCTCCTTAGGCGATAGCCATCTTCGTAGGCTTTGGGTGTATTGAAAAGATGGCTCTAGTGCGACGTATTTTGTGATCCTCTTCCTCAGAGTCATCGGCAGGCGCCCTAGAACACTTTCCGGGCCTGGGCCAATCTCCAAGACTGAGATCTCATCACGCGTCGAGAGGGAGGTTATCAGTTCAGACAGTTGAGGAATTATGACCTTCTCCTGGTGCGTCTGCTCACCGGAGGCCTCGGCAAAGAGGCTGAGCCCATCGTCGTACTCTTTATCGTTCAATGGTTTCCGGGGCGCCTCATCGCCAACCTTTTTGAGGGCTTTCTTGAGAGCATGGAGAGTCGCCATTATGATGAAGTTGTGCGATTGGTAGAGGAGGGTTGAGTGTCGAACTCAGAATGTTGAGAGATAATGATGGGAAGAAGAAGTTCCCTTCTAGGCATTATATAGTATTACAATGTTCAACATGAGCGCCACTTTGTGCGCAAACTGATATCTGATGATGTTCTTTTATTTGTCTTCGTTTACTAGGTATGTTGTGCTGAACCGACCTCATTGACTGCATGGCAAACACGGGAGCTTTCTGGCTCTGAATGCAAAAATCAACGAAGCGCATTGTTACATCTAAGTAAAGTGTCTAGCAGTTTCTCCAAAGAGTAGGCAAACAGGAGGACAGGTCCTTTAACATCACGACAAGAGGTTGACAACGCAAACACACAGCATGCATGAGCTTTCAACAATTCAGATAGATGCAAACAAATCACATTGTAATGAAGAATAAACAAAAAAAAAAAGGAAAGCCTCGCAAACGCTCGCAATCGAATATATATAGGAACAGCCCGATGCGGGGGTCGAACCCGCAACCTTGAGATCGCGTACTCGTAAGAGTCTCACGCTCTACCGATTGAGCTAACCGGGCGTGGCTCTTATTGGATGACTGACTGTGCACTGCGTCGGTTTGTGAAGATTGCATAATCGTGTCCAGAGTTATGCATGTTAATGCAAGGTAGCCACTGCGTAAGTCTTGGAATACTGCGCACTGCATAAGTCTGAGGCTTTACTGTAGGATAAAAGGACAACTCAGCTTGTGCCGAACGGAGTTTGCATGCGCCTGCTTGCTCGCTTCTGTCTTCAGTCAAGAAACATGAAGGGCAATCTGACGCGCAAGGCAACAGCTATCTTTTAAAACGCTGTGCTACGTTGATGTTGGTTTGCCCATGGCACAGTGCAAGAGGTGAATGTTGGAGCGTGCACTCCGTACGATGATAACAATGCGGGGAGAAGTTGGGGAGTGCAAATGACACGTAGGCGATCTCTTATCACGCTCGCGTCGCGTCTCCAACGCGTTGATATGGGTGAGCTATTTTAGTTTGGTCGCTCGCTCAGTATCGAAAACGAGATTGCAACATTGCGTGCTTAGAATCGGGCTTTAAACTCGCCAAACGCATTTGTTACTCACTTATATCATGCTAATCGACATACCTGCTATATTTAAGTTGCTACTAGCTTTATCATTAACTACGGAGGAGGTTATACACGTTTTTTGATGGTTTCTGTTGCTGAATGTAAAATGCATCTCTAGGGTAGCGCAATGATTTGGTCTTGCGATACCGAGTACGTCATTTTCATTCTTATCTTATCATATCTTCATCCAGGAGGAGGGCACGGGCCACAACTACAGTCAACTGCTACTGGGCTTAAAGCTTGGCATTAATGGTTGGTTCGTTAATACTGAGAGCCTTAGAAACAGGCCACAGGTATTTACATAACAAACTGATGCCTTGTTTGTTATAATTCCGCTTCTTTTGAAAGATTGCATCTACCAAAAACCCTGATCGCTATGACAAATCGCTACCAGAAAGATTCATTCTTTCAGCGTATTAGGTCCTTGAGAAATTCCGTCAACAAGTCTTCTCTCCATATAGTGTAGTGCGTCTCCCCGGGATACTCCTTGTAGACCGCCTTTGGTAGCCTCTCTGCCATGTATCGTCCCATTTCTGGTGAAGTATTCTCGTCAGCAGACCCATACCACAGTCGGATACTCTCGTACTCGACGTCCTCCAGGCTGAAACCCCAAGGTTCAGTGTTGAGCTTCATCTCGAGGCCATGACCTGCACCTCCTTGCGCATAAACTTGTCTGAAAACCCTGACAGCAGACTGGAAAGCGCTTGGTTTCTCCAGGACTTCTCGATCTTCCTCTTTGAAACCCTTGATCTGTTCTCTCCAGACTGCTTCCATTTTGGCCGGGTCGGGATCCTGTGCCGCAGCGAGAAAGGTGCTTTCCATGTACTTGACGAACTCTTCGTTCTGGTCTTTCCAAACAATTATGAGTTTCTGGATTAGTCCACTTTGACCGGCCTGACCGGCTTCCCAAGGCCCGACGCCAGCACAGATGCCAACCGCCAATAACTCCTCTCTAGGTAATGCTTGTGCGCATGCAAGAGTGTAGCCAGTTCCTTCACTCGTTCCAATGATGCGATAGTAGGGAAGCCCGAGATGCTGAATCAAAACTCTCAGGTCGGCTGGATAGTCCAAGACTCTTCGGTGCGAATAAAATGTGGAGTTCCCGATACCTGGACGATCTGGGGCAATCCAGCGGACGCCCAGCTGTTTCGCGAGAGGGTGTTCAAATCCAGAGAGTGTGACTCCAGAATCTGGTGTTCCATGGATGTAAAGCACTGGAGTTCCTGTAGGATCACCAAATTCGTGATAGCCGAGACTCCTACCGTCGGGGAGGTTGATAATTTGGCCTACTGCTGTCGAGATGGGCCTGCATCGCGTAATTGATGTTCTGGGTACCCGATTTGCGGATGAGGAAAATTGTTTATTGACGGTGCGTTTGATCGCGACCGCGAATGACTGGCAAGAAGATCTCTGCGAAAAAAATGTAATCATCGGGTCGGTGTAGAAGAATCTACGATCCGCCAATTGGTCGAGCTCATCCGTTCTACTGGACAGGATCGACACGCGGCGATAATGCTGACCCGATATGCTTGGCGGCCTTTTAGTGTGAGGCGTGAGGCGTGATTACCCATGCAGGTGTATGAGAGGTCACTACGGACGGGCGATGTCAAGAACAAGCGCTGCTCCGGAGTGTTGGAGACTGCATCAGTCTGGACAAAGGAAAACTTCAATTGAGAGTTCTATGCATACACCGAATGCAAATACTATGGTACCAAAGGGGACAATTACTTATGTTCAACCCTTATATTCAGGGAATCACATTGCGTTTTTTAGAAACTTAAGTCAAGCTTAAAGATCGGGGACGAATATATTGCCGACATGATATCACGATGACAGCAAATACTGCGAAAGATGCTCAGTCAAGGAGGTCATGATACATCTTGGCATCAGCCAAGTTTACTGAACGGATTTCAGACAGTGGCAATAAGATGGAAGCTGCAGCTCATCATGGACGGCAGCAATGAATCAAGAGAGTAGATATCATGAAAATGTTGTAAAAAGCTAAAGAGCGGACAGTAGAATCATCATACTGATCTCATGAGTCATGACTCAATCTGAATACACCAGCAGAACAACCGGGAACCAGTCGAAACCAGTTATCGAGCAGGAATATCCTTCTTCAAAGCCTCAACATTGAAGTGCGAGAGAAGGGTGGACAACAAATTGCTGTTATCAGACCCTCCGATCTTCTCTAGATGCTTGTCTCGGTTGACGACACCCATAACAGCATGCCAGTTGGAGATGTTCACATCCATATAGGGAGGGAGACCGACAAAGGGATTTCCGGGTTCATCCTTCTCCAGAATGTCTCTGGCATGCTTCAGCTCGGGAACCAAAGTGATATTGGTACCCATCCAGGAGTGAAGCCCATGGACGACACTCTCAAGGGCACCAACGACCCAAGCATGGTGTGGGCTTGAGGCTTCACCGGCAATGATGACATCACCCGATGGCTGAATCACTCTGTTCCACATGGAGCTGAACTGCTGGGGTCTGAAGAACGCGAAAGCTCCCGCAGTGTTGGGATCCTCAGTCCAGCTGTAGGCATGATGATCTACATAACTCTTGCTGATGAGATTGTATAGATCCCTTTCACTGGTCTGTTTGTTTCTATGCAAGATAGCCAGATCACGGAGCAGAAGCTCTTTGAGGGCTCGTTCATCGGCGACCTTCTGCTCGTGGTCCTTGTTTGTCGACATGAGACATCCAAGACGATCAGAGTCCTGCTGCCAGGTGTAAGAACACAGAAGAACAGCTGTCTTGGTCTTGGCGTCATAGATGTTGTAAGAAGGATAAACACAAGTTCGCAGGGCGAGGTCGGAGTGGCCTAGACCTGCCTCACGAATGTTGAAGTCCTTGAGATCGTGGATCCACCATGCGTGGCTAAACTTGATGGCCACTTTGCAGGACTGACCATAGCCCAAAGAGCGGATGGCTTGCTTGACCGGATATCTCAGGCCAGCTTCACGAGTGTCCATGCGGCCAAGACATCCGAGGGTAGTAGTGGCCACGACGGCGTCGTAATGGCGATATTCAGATCGTTTACCAGACACAATATCGAGCCTTACGTCCATCTTACCCACGGCGCGAATAGCAGCGACTGGGTTGTGATATGTGGGTTTGCTAGTAATTCTCTCTTCCATCTTTTTGGCGAGCTGTTGGGCGCCACCGAGCACACAGAACCACTTGGTCTCAGGGCTGAACTCAAAGTCAAGGGACTCAAGAACAGTTTCACTGTGAGCTTGATCGTACCAGTCTGTTCCTCTGAAAGATGTCAGTATCAAATAGGGGTAATATTGGTGACAACTTACCCGTTGAAGGTCTCGAGCCACTCGATGGTCTCGTAGTTATATGGAGGTGGTGGGATGTCCTTAGGGAGTTTCACCTTCGGGTTCGCACTGGATGTATCAGCTTCTGGAGAAAATCAGCAGCGTCAGAAAGTACTCACGTGCCCAAGAATTGTCGAGTGCTGTATGTATCGTATTCCATCAACATCTTCCAGCCTTTGTCACCAGGAGGAGTCTTCTCTGCATCTTCTTTCAGGGCTTGACGAAGTGGCTCAATGTTGGCCTTTACAACCTCATCTGGCCCAACTTTGAGAAGCCTGAGAAATAGTTAGAATTAATTTCGCTACCTAAATACTCATCATTTGTGAGGTAACTTACTTGGGGTCGATACTTTTATCAGTATCAACTTGAAACGGGTCAACAGTGCCAGCAGATGTCTGGACACTCTGATAAGAAGCGCCCCAAACGTTGATGTCGTTGTAGCACCAGGGGTTAGTATTGGGTGCGTTAGGTGACATATAGTATGGGATGAGAGAACCATCCGGTGCGTTGGGGTTTGTCTTCAGGTCCGTCTTTTCCATGCCAAGCCTGCCAAAGAGCTCGAATGTGCTGGGCAGTATGAGCTATCAAGCGAAATGTAGCACAAGGGACTGACTTACCGCTTCATAACTGGGTTGTCAGGGAATCGCATCGCGCCAACATCATAGTAATCATGAGTATCACGTCGACCACCAAAATTGTAAGTGAACAAGCGACCTCCAACTCGATCTGATCCAGCCGCCTCGTGGATTTCATAGTCGAAAGAGAGAGGGATTGAACCTTTCTTCAGTTCACTGTTGAGGTAGTCCAAGACAAGACCCGTGAACAAGCCAGCTGCTCCAGCGCCGATGACACCGATCTTGACGACCCGAGGCTTTTGAGCTTCATGGTCGTGGGGGGCGGATGACTTCTGGGGGGCAGGGGCAGGAGGGAGCTCAGAGGTCTTGGGAATAAAAGGAAGGGAACCTAGCTCGGAAGAATCATCGCTGTGTTCAAGAAGGGCGTTCCAATCCTGTCGAATGGCTCTGTTAATGTGCTGGCGAGCCCATTGGTTTCTGATGGACAAGTCAGAGTTCAGATCAAGGAGAGACATGTTGATGGTTACAGTCTAGAAGATGTGATTTGGGGGAACAATTAGAAGTAAGTCTTCAATGAGAGCCTGCAAAGAAACCATGAAGAGTTGAGAAAAACGAGGTATATAGCATGATCGGGAGGAGGGCATTACGATTCAAACATCATTGTTATCTGAATACATCATCCGCCTCCATTCCTGGGATTTCAGCTGACCACTCAACAATGTCTACGAATGGGATGTTTGAATGACACAAATTTACCTACAGAGCGCAACCATCACATGCTGTGCCGTGTTCAGCTTGACGCAGAAAAGCAATACTACAACGCTGACAGCTGCAGAAGGCGACCACGAGTACATGGTCTTCCAATAACTTTTGAGCGGTCGGAAAATTGAGCAGAAATTGAACCTAAGTTCCAAGCCACATCTCTGCACTTCGATGCAATATATCCCATAGAGTTCAAGTCTGACTGCTTTCTTTAGCTGAAGTCCCATCCGGGGTTAGGAATGTGACAGCCGGCCCGTGTTGGAGCAACGGGAGAAATGGAAAAGGTGGGGGTGGCACAAGCCATGATAAACCTTCAACGGCACTAACGGAACGTGCGAGTGATGATCACTGATGGGAATGTGATTTGGACTTGGAATTATCAGTCCTGGGCACCTTTAGTGGCGCCTGGACAGGACGTTTACCCCTCTTGCTTGAGCTTGGGGCTCGGATGTGTCTGGCCTCATTTTGGCGCATGCAAATTTGAACGGATAGGCCAAGAGACAAGAGCTGACAGGTCATCTCGTATTCTAGTTGACGCAGTAGGTCCGCCCCGCTGAACAATTGTGAGAAGACTCTGATTTTGGCACCTGTCGAAGAAATGCAAATTTATGGAATTGCTCATGCCATCAGGCCAAGATGAAGATAACTTGTCAAGACAAAAGATGTTATGTTAGAGCTTAGATTTAAACTCGCTATCTACTGGCCCAAATGCCTTTGGTGCCCACAGTAAAGCTATGCATACGCCATAGAAAGTCCCAGCTACCTGGATCATGTCACTATCTAGTGAGATACAAGAACCTGAGACAGCTTATGACGGATGGTTGGCGCCAAAGTTCCAACTGTCACGTGGGGCCATGAAAGACCATTGAAGTCAAGGATGACATTCTGAGAGTACTGAATCTGGATGTACTCAATGTTGACTGTCTTGGCAGCAGGAACGTCAATGTCAACCAGGAACCTGGGGACGGCATCACGTGGACCGTGAGAGGCAGGAGAAACAGTCTTCTTGTCTGTGACATGGCACGCAGGAAGGTTGATCTGGGTTCGAACTCTGGAGAGCCAGTACTGGGCCGTGACTCTAACGGCGTTTGCGTTGCCGCTTCGGGCTGCAACTGAAGCAGAGCTCACACCAGCGTCGGCACCGATGAGGAAACCGATGTTGCTCGTTCCGCCACCAAGATTGGGGTTCTGAGCCTCTGAAGATACCTCAAATGTTGTGTTCTCGATAATGTTCTTTCCGACATTGGCGTTGCGGAGGATAGTGTTGGGATCAGTCAAGATAGCCTGCGTGATGGTGCCGGCCTTGTCAAAACTTGTAAGATCCTGGGGGAGACGATGTGTGTTCTTGTTGGTGAGAGTCTGACTTCTGAACGGAATCTTCTGACCGTTGGCAATAAGGACAGGGGTGATGTCAACTGGCGAGAAGACGGGCGCGCCTTTGGCAGTGATGGTTGCCGTGAAAGACTGAGCGTTGATGGAAGTTCCATGAGGGATGGATGCCATGCGGGACAGAGAAGCTGCAAGTACAGGCATCTGCTCACTGGCGGGAACATGCATCCACAGACCAGGCTCAAAGTGAATGACGGGCTGCTTCTTTGGCGGCTTCACCATCTCGGTGATATCAGCAATTGTCTGCGTGTATGGCACACCGTTGAGCATGATATCAGCCTGAGTGTCAAGGCCGCGGTTAGGGACATCGTCTAGACGTCCTTTAGCAAAGGCTAGGGACTCAGACGTAAGGTTGAGCTGGAGGATGTTGTCATTGGGATCCTCGGATGGAGGTAGAATAGGGAGAGGTGTAGGAGTTGTTGTTCTTTTTCCAAATCAGTATATGTTTCCACTAATCTTTTAGGTGTTTTACTTACCCATTAGGGCGGAAAATGGTGTTAAAGCCGAATCCGCTGTAGGTTCCAAAGAAGCGTGCCAGAACATCAAGCTGGGACATGGCAACATCACCACCAGCGGGGTCAACACTGGGGAAGCCATGGATGGGGACCAGGTTCTCTTGGTCCTCTGGCTGAATGGGGTCAAGAACGGTAGGACCGAACTTGAAGTCGTCACCCAAATCCATGGGGACAACGGGAGCAGTAGGGAGCATCATTGTGTGGATATTGTGCTGTGAGAGATTTAGTTTAACAGGGTTTGCCAATATTGGAACACTATTCTGGACGGCCTTGGTTATATATATCTGCTACACGTATTATGAGCTTTGGCCATTATCAGCCCTAAAAGAGTGGCCTCCCTCCATCGACGAGCGGCTGAGGTTGAAAGGGTCTGGGGCTACGTCTTGCTGACCAGTAATACGACTTGCATTATAATCCAAAAGAACTTCAGTATGATTGGCTCTCAATCATCCATCGTTGAAAGAGCAAACATGGTAACGCCATCACAAGGGATACCGTAATTCCAGACCTATCCATCCGTCTCTTGACGGACGTCGCATTGCTCTTCCTCTATTCCCAAGTACCGGGCCGTACCTAGCCTTCTGAACCCATCTGCAAGCAAACCAACCAATAGGCACTAAAACATTTTAGCTGCAAACCCAACCTCACTACCCTGAAAGGAATGCGCGTGGTCTAGACCGGGACATGCGGCAGCCCTAAACCTCAACAAATGCACACTTTGAGAAAAGCTGAACTCTGTGGCTCGAGCTATTGACCAGCCATCACCAAAATACGGTAATCTTAGACCGTTTGTTCTCCCTTGCGTAAGCCACCTGGAGCGGCACAGTTCTGCCGTGCGTGAGCGAGCACCGTTTAGTGTGAGTAGCTTGTTACTGCATTCGGTGAACCATCGTATTTAGAAGCCGCTTATCACACAGTAGTTGAACGTTATTCTTCAAAGAGAGATCCCTCGAACTCTAAATGCATTTGCAAGGGATAGTCTCAGAATTCGCCATTTACCGTTAATGTCTCACCTTTCTTTTGGCCACTCAGTCACCAGGTCAACGCCATGTTTCTGTTTCCCCTCCCCTCATTCAGCCCTCTACAGTGCATGCTGACTACCGTGCTGCAAACGGTACTGGACGCGCGTAATATTCTCGCGATCTCCGTCCCGCTGTCACAACCTTGGCGTCAATAGTGCGACTGAGCTTATGTCTCATGCAAGCCATGACCTCCGCAAACAGTCTCGAAGTCTCTCTTTCCCCCGCACTGGCGCAGAGCGATCCGTAAAATGTCGGAAGTCGGACCCCGTGGTAGGTTGAAACGTGCCTAAAAGGTGGCTGGCTGAATACGGTTCTGCTATGGAAGGCTATTGCTTATTGGTTGAGAAAGGTGTTGATACCACCAACCAATCTTACACGCATGTGCAATACAGTAAGTCTTACGTGTACCTACGTCGTATACGTGAAATTACAGTCAGAATTCACATGATCTTCACACCTCAAGTGCCGGTGTCTCAAAGTATCGCTCTAGTGGAGATGGAAACCAGACTAGAGGATTCACTTGTAACATCACTTCAATAGCTCCATTGGTTGCCTATTCAGACATGATCCCTGGGACCAAGCTCAGCCGCATCCCCAACCGTTGCAGCCACTACGCATGTCTCAGGATGTTAGGAATGATAGACCGCTAATCTCTAGTGCGGACCGTCCACACATGTGCTCGATAAGTCGACAGCCAGTGTGATCAGCCGCCGCTGTTTTGCTCAGCGGCCAGCATCGCCCCTCTTGGATCTTGGCAGGCAAGAAGAATATAAGGGACGTCTAAAGCCACAATTCTTCTGCCAATCACCACAAACTCAACGCTCATCACAATCATCATGCTCAAGATTAAAGATTTTCAAGGGATGCAATACTCCCGAGACACTTCTTCTCAATTTGGCCAAAAGGATTACAAGTTCTTCAATCAGCAATATGCTACCACCTCTTACCAGACAGAGCATGACATGAACCCAGCTCTCATTGTCCAGCCCAAGGAAGATGAAGATGTCATCAAGGCTGTTCAATGGGCGAGGGACAACAAGGTCAGCGTCGCTGTCAGGTCGGGTGGTCATCAGTATTCTGGTGCCTCTTCCACCGGCGGCAAGAACATCCAGATTGATCTCACCAACACTTACAAGGACATGATGGTCCTGGAAGAAGATGGAGTACCTGATGACAGAGCTCTGGTGCTGGCTGGTGTTAGTAACAGACTGCAAGACTTTAATGACTACCTTCGTTCGGTCAATCTATTCGTGCCCCACGGACAATGTGCCTAGTGAGTCTACTATACCGGCTACTGCAAACTATCGAAGCTAATTCCACTCAGCGTCTGCACCGGTGGTCACGGCCAAACTGGTGGCTATGGTCAACTCGGCCGCAGTTTTGGTCTTTTTGGCGATCACATTATCAAGATCCGTCTGATTGATCACAACGGCTCCATCCAGAACGTCACCAAGGAGAGTGATTCTGAGCTCTTCTACGCCATCCTCGGTGGCAGCCCGGGAAACTTCGGCATTATTACTCATTACACCGTTGAGGTTTATCGTGCTTCCAGCTACATGGGAACCGTCGCTGGTCCTAACGGCTTCAAGGTGTGAGAAGCTGCCGCTTTGTGCGAAAGTACGCTAACACTCTCAGGGACCTCACGGCTTGAAGGGCCTGTGGATGTATGAGCCCAAGGTACTCAGCCGTCTGCTCGGCTTCATCGCCAAGATGTCTGATGAAGGTACTGCCCCACGAGGCTACGATCTCTGCTGCAGTGTTCTCAGCACAGACTTCCCTGTTACTATGCTGTTCCCTTCGCTCCGAGATGACACAATTTGGAAGAAGATTCAGCAGAAGATCAAGACAGCTTTAGCCAAAGATGTTCTTGATTTGCTCAATGGTAGCTTCCCTGCTATCATCGTCCTCTATGCCCAATGGTGTCCTACCAACAAGACCGACAAGTACGACTCTACCGTTGACAACTGGTTCAAGCAGTTCAGAGACCTTCAAAACGACTGGAGCAACCACACTCTTCTGATCAATGAATTTGATGAGGGCATGGACACCATGACTGGAAAGTGGATCTTCCCCAAGCGTCGAGAGTTCGAACTCCCCTATGTCAAGCGCACCTATGCTACAAAGTCGCAGACTCTCCAGAAGGACGGTTGGGTTGATGCTGTAGTCAAGCGTCTGGATTTGATCTACAATCCCCATCAGAAGCTTGACAACGACAAGAGCGACAAGGAAGGAGAAGTATACGATCACTGCAAGCTCTCAGTGCAGATCCAATGCTTCGGTGGTAAGAACTCGCGCTTCTTGCTCAACAAGGACAACGGAACGTCCTACAGTTGGCGAGACTCCACTGTCGTCCAAACACTAGACTGTTTCCACGACCCTGGTGCCAAGTATAGGGAATATGCTCTTGGCTGGCAGAAGACCAACGATACTATCATGATCGGAGCCAAGAGCCCCTTCAGCAAGCAGGATCGCCGTGTGCTCTGGGGTTCTTGGGGAGACTGGGATATGAGTAAGCCTGAGATTTGGCAAGCATACTATGAGGATGCGGATAAGTATAAGAGACTTGGCAAGGCTAGGGCTAAGGCTGACCCGAATGGAACCTTTACTGCCAACCCGTTTGCCGTCACTGCTGTGCGCGATGGTACGAAACAGTAAATTCCACGCGGAAAGGGAAAGAAATATGGATGGCAATGGAAGTCTATATTCATATATTTAATACATCATTCCTGCTTCCCTGCATTTTGCAAGGTATCTCTACCAAAACCTTGCTGAGCCCCATCCACGAATACTGCCCTCGACCTTTCGAAGTTATTCAGTACTGACTGTGCTTTTGGATCATTGATGGACTGATTTATCGATTAACCGAAAAGCTAGTTAACCCCAAAATTTGGTCGAAAAGAAATAGAAACCCGATTTATTTAAATATGTGTCCTGTATGAGTAAGATACTAATCTGTGGAAGGCAACAAAACTCTAGACGACTATTCTGAATGATTCAAAGTAATAGATAGGTTTAGCACGGGAGTTGGCCTTTGAGTGGTCAATTTTGGCATCTTATCTTACGATATGAAGCCTTATTGCTTGCTGAGATCGGTTGGCTCTACTGTGGCCACCAACATTGTAAAATGAAAACAAGGTCTAACTTAGAAATGACCCATGCACCTGCACTGAACCTGGTGATCTTGGTAAAACGGCGCCATAATTGTTCCGGCCCCATAGCATACACAGCAAGGGCACTTTCGCCGTCCGTATGTCTGCTGATAGGCGAAGCATGTCGCTGTGTGACCACCAGGAGGGCAATGCTGCCAAGTCTGTGGACATTGCACACTTGCCTGCCAATATTGCCGTTGTACGAGTATGCCTCTACCCTGGCATACCGGGCAGTCTTGTTGAGGGGGCATTTATGATTCGTGAGGGCGAGGGCTATATCTGTTCCCTTGAATAATTATGTTTGTTAAGAAGACCTAGTATAGGTGAGAAAAGCGAAGATATTGTTTGGTTGCATTTGTAATGCTTGGTTTCAAGGAACAATGGGTAATCAAAAGTTTCCAAAAAAGAAATCTGATTTTATGTACCAAGAGCAAGTCAGTGAATCAGTGACATGCGCTTAGATTTATTTGATCATGACTTTGAACCTCGGATCGTGAGGACGACTCAGAGCTGTGAATCAGTGGAGTCAATGCTGAACAATTTGTTATCCTCACCCCGCATTATTCAATCAAATAGACAGGATGGACTGCGAACATGTTCACTGTCAGATCGGAATGAGTTATCATTGACTTTGCAGCAAATATAGATACAAACGTGTCATCACCAGTTCCAAGGAGACCTCAGGGAGATAGTTTCCACTGCATCTCTATAATATTCTACCCTGCCTTTGAGTTTCCGTAACAGTAGATCACAGATGAAGACCTGAATAGTGCGAGGACTATAGAAGCGCTACGGGACTCTTGGAATATTTTACGAGCCGGCTGCGCTATTTCCACATTGAAACATTATATCATAGACTCGGCAAATGCCTTTGGTTCCTTGGTCCTTAGTCCAAAGGATGTTGGACTAATAAAGGTGAGTCATCGGCAACCCCGGAATATCATCAAGCGGGCCCCGATTGGGGTATAAGAAAGCCCCGACCTGGCTTAAAACCGAGGTCAGCTACTCAGATTTCACCTCACTTCAAATTCGCTACCAACACAATGTCTGCTCCCGTCGCATCCGCTCACCTTCGCGTGGCCCGCCCGACAAACAATATAGACGCGCTACTACCCTTCTACGTCGATGGTCTGGGATTTAAGAAGATTGGCGAGTTTCGTGACCATGACGGCTTCGATGGCCTAATGCTCGGTCACGAGGGAGCAGGTTATCATCTTGAGTTCACAGCGAAGCGCGGACATGACGCCGGTAGATCACCTACGCAGGACAATCTCATGATTTTTTACCTGCCTGAGAAAGAGAACTTCGACAATGCAGTTGCGCGGATGGAGAAAGCGGGCATTGTTTCTGTCACGAGCTTTAATCCGTATTGGGACCAGTGCGGAAAGACATTTGAGGACGCTGATGGATATCGCGTGGTGTTGGCAAATATGGGCTGGAATTTGTGAACCTACTTGCGAGCTGCCTCATAAAGCCGTACACTGTAAGCTATATCATATTTAAAAATAGTGATAGAGCTTCAGTTTCACATCACTCCCTTTGCCCTTGTAGACCAGCTACGATAAGTCTAATATACACAAGAAATCCCATCAAAACCCATGCCCCAGATATTCTTGACATTTATCCGATGGGGTCTTAGCTACTCGACAAGAGGTCTCACACCACTCAACTTCCTAGTTCACAACCGAGTGATGTTTACGGCCCTTATGCTTGCGGCTCTTCGGCCTTCTTGCACGACATCCCTTTCCTGGCTCTTCCGTAATTTGGGGAATTGCAGTATCAGTTGTCGTAGAAGAACGATGGGCGCTTACGGCAGATGGCTTTACTGAAGTGGTCTCGGCACCCTCATCAGCTGTGGCAGTCTTTGATCCAGAGGCAGTACGGACTGTCGCTAGAGATGTTGACCTTGGCTGACTCTCTGATGTTGTAGTTGGTTCAGGGCTAGCAGCGGAGGGTTTTGCAGCTTGGATGTCAGATTCATCCAGATGATGGAGAAGAGAGCCCCAGCCAAGTCCATCATAGTGGCCCGAGCCTTCTCCCCAAGATCCAGCTCCGCCCTCGAATCCTCCGAAGAACTCCAAGGAGTTGTTCAGGTATGCCTTTGTCCAAGGAGCGTCAAGACCTTTGATGTTGACGTAATGACTATAGAGCAGCTCCCAAGCAGGTCGAACCGCACCTCGAGAGGCTTCGCTGATAACATCGAAGGAGACTATGCCGTTTGTGTAGGGCTCGAATGGTACATCGTTTCCAAGATTGTATCGAGCAAAGTATTCGGCTCTGAATGCAGAAGTTAGCTCAGAAGACCTTATCACAGCGGGTTAAAAAGTCAAGGGTTCACGAACCCTAGTAGAATGCGGCTGTTGTTGTAGGCAAAGAGGTCTTCGCCTTGATTCCATGCCTGCTGTCCAATGGCACCCAGCACTTGGAAGTTCATCGCGGAATGACCCTGGTCTCGGCCAGATTCTTGCCCTTGGCCAATAGCCTTGCCCGTACCAGGTTCTTGAACGATGTTCGAGATACCGTTATTGATAGCACCGTTACCCTCACCGTGTTTGAAGTAGTCAACGGCAAAGTCCCAGGTGGTTTGGTTGTCGGTGAGGACTGCGATAGCCATAGCGGAAGCGATGTTGCACTGTTCCCAGTTGGCAAAGAAGTGCTTGACATTGTGCTCTGATCCCAGGACGTGGTTGAGGAAATCGAGATTCATCGGCAAGAATACTTTGTTGAACATGCTGATGACTTTGGCTAGACCGTTCTTAGCGAATGGCTGGTAGTCGCGGAGAAGCTCTGCGGCGTTAGCAAGCTCATAACCTTGCAATCCTGCGGTAAGGTAGGCATCATCGCCCCCGCTGAGGATCTCCAGCGTATCTGCCCAAGCAACAAGGATGCCTGATGCGGTTTCTGCGTACTGGTCTTCTCCACTGACTTTCCAGCGCAGAGCAAGGTTGAACGCAGCAGCCGCATCGTGCCATAGGACCTCCCCATTTTGGCCTCTGTTCACTTCTTTGACTGCATTGTTCTTGTAGTCGGCGCTGGAAAATGGGATGCTCGTCAGCTTATTCCACGACGCGGTCCAAGGCTCTTTTTTCTCGGCGAGCTTAGTTTTGATGCGAGTGATATCGGTGTCGGTGACTAACAAACCAGGGTGAGTGAAAGCATAGGAAAGAGGGAAAAGAAAAGAAAACAAGATTGTGTAAATGAGTGTCATAATGAATGTATATTGTTAATCAGCGTGGCGCTTGGCAAACGAGAGAACGAAAGGATGAATGTACAGGAGCCGATGAGTGAAAGTAAACATATCAGAAACACTTTTATCGATTTCGTGCCCTGTAATAATCCACATTAAGCGCCTGGTCAGGAGTATCAGGCCAAAAGTCTAAACTGAAGGCCCAAAGCCGCTCCAATCAATTCTGGCTTCAATGAGGTGGTCATTTAACTATACAGCCCTGAAACCGCGCTACAGGCTCGAATAGAATCCTTTATTTCTCATGGCGGGGAAATCTTCATCCTGAAACCACTAACATTCGCGTAAATGTTAAGATCTTCAAGACCTTGCCGCAAACAAAAGAGAAGTATAGTTAAAGGCGTGATTGCATGTTGAGAAGAAGAAAAAGATAGATCCCAATTCTTTATTTCATGTCCGCTTTCAGAGATTAAATGGCCAAGCGACCAGGTGCAGGCAGCATGGGTTGGCCTTCCCGTGGAGTCTACGGAGTAGACCCCTGCTACTTAGTTGCCCCAGTCCATCGGCGATCCAATACCGAAGCAATTGGTATGGTCCTGTCATATACACCATCCGACTCCTTAGTATTTACATGGATACTTACATCACGTATAGTGGGATGACTCTGTAATCTATCTAGACTGCCGAAGGTGAGTGTGGCATGGACTGAACTACTAGTTCATGTAAGTGCTTTGGAGTGTATGTTGGGCGTTTGGGCCGAAGAATGTGCCAGCCAATTGTTCAGTGCATCTGATTTGTGGTTCGATTACGTAGTATGCCTAATGGTTTACGTTGAATACACTAAATAGCGTCAGGGTCACTGATCAGTGGATTATGATAGCTTGCGTGTCATCTTTGGTTGCTTTCTTTCCCCACCAGCTACCATCCATGAACCCATGGAGATATGTCCCTCCTACCAACTGGCAATGGTGATCCGCCTGTGGATCAAACTCGCCCAAACGCCTGAATATTAAAGGCACCCGTGATCGTGGCACCACCCAGGCTGTATCTCCCTCCTGCAAATTCTGTGAGCCAAGTCCGATGTATCCATTCTCTGTTACGAACGGTCGAAGGTATTCCCCATATGCGAATTGCGAGCTAAATTCCATCGATGAGACAGACTCGTATCCTTTGGTGGCGGTAAGCCATTCTGCATCTTGGGGCCAGAACTTGTTGAAAGCTTCTTTGAGCTTCGTCCAATTCTTTTCGTCTTCTGGAGACAACACCACGGACTCCATTCTCTCTTTTAACCATTTTGCAAAACTAGGCCCCATTGATGATCCTTTTGGCGGAGGAACTCTGGCCTCTCCATAAGTATTTTTAGTCAGCGTCCGCCAGAAAGCTTCCATTCGACCTTCGCCGGTGACTTGATCCTTTTCAGGCAGCCTCAATAGCATATCCAAGAGTCTTGGAAAGGGTTTGTAGTTCAAGACATCGCGCTTTGGCTCTGCAACGAAAGAGATCTTGTCGACTTGTACTCCGTGGATAGTCATCGTAAGCTCAGTCTCGTTGAATGTAGCAGGCCAAAGGGCCAGCTTCTCTTCCCGTGACAAATTCGTATCCGCCGAAAAAAAGAATGAATCTGCTTGATATCTCTTATATCCTGTGACTCTCAGACCAAGAGGATATCTCACACTCCAGTCAGGAACCCAGGAGGGAAGGTCTGCGCCATTCAACTTTACCTTGCGAAAGCCCTCTGCACAAGAAAGGACGAGTAGATCCTCACAATCCATGAGAAGTTGAATGGCTATGTCGAGGTACGTCTTTCCAGGACTGCAATTTCTTCCATACGTTGGGCACAGCAACGGCGGCAACCGCTCAATACCTTGACGACCTTGGATAAGTCCCAGCAGAGCGTATGCTTTGTCCCCGAGCTCTGTAGCCTCGCAGTCACGGGATCTTATCAGCGTGTATAATAGCACATTAGCCCAGTGCTCTGTGGCCATGGTTGATTTCGTTGCTTTTAGAATCGCCGGCACTCCGTAATTACGGGACGCTCTCAAGCTGCTGGCGGAAGATGATGTTCCCTCGGCGGGTCGACTGTCGTAAAACTGCTTCAAAGGGCTCGTTGATATATTATGCGAAGCCTTCACAAATACATCCCAATTTGTTGAGTACACTCCACAGCGGAGAGTTACGTGCTCTGGGAGTACGAGTTCTTGGATAATCCATGATCTGTTCCAGTAGGTCCTATCGAAGATCTTTCCAATGGCCTCCCAACAAGCCTCCTCGTGGTCGGAAGGTTCCGAGATTCTTCGTCTAGTTGGCATGCCCAATGATTTGAGGATGTTCCGGTCAGCTACCTTGGCCATGTGATCGAAAGCTTGCTTCGTATGCGCATCCGAGTCCCCAAGCCATGCAATGACAGAACTAGCTCTCCTGTAGATCTCAGCCATCATGTTGCTGACTTGATAACTCCTCTCATCGTCGTCCTCCTGATTTATACATATGGCGTCAATCCAGAACTCCTTATCTTTTAGCTCTTTGTCTTCCTTCACCTGGATTAGGAAGTCCAGTAAGTTTCTTGCAACTTTAAGCTCTCCATCCCCAAATTTTATAGACGCAACGCGCTCGTTAGTGTATGTTCTGAAAGGCCCCTCGTTGATAGGCGCCCCCCACCTATACGACAGGGCGTGGTAGCGCGTCAACGGATCATGCAAGCTCACGACTCTCAGCTTCCATCGTGCTTCGGCGATATCTTCAGCCCAGCTCTCGAGTGATACAAGACGTAAATCACCAGCTTTGACAGGGAACTGTGAATAGACTAGAGCCATTGATCCCTCATATGCGAAAGAAAGATAGAGACGTGATGCTAAAAAAAACGCTCTTGAGTGGCGGAACAAGAAGCAAAAGAACGTCAGAGGAAGCCCTGCGATAAAAGGCGTGGCCATTTACCAGCTCTTACGATTCAGCCCTAGCGATATTTGTCATGGTCTTGAGACGTTAGTCTAGAACTGCAAAGCGCGGGATTTGTTGGCGTTGAATCATTGGCTGCTGAATGAGGGGGCCTCCGTCTCACTGCCTCACAAAGTCAGCCATGTCTTTATCGATATTAGGTGAGCCGTGAGTCTTACGGTCTAGGCTTTCCATATTTCTTCTTTCAGTTTGTCATTACTGCAATTGCCTTTCTGCCTTGCCCGGGTGACCTTTAATACACCTGCCGACAATCCCCCTTCAATGCATCCGGGTTCTTTATTCCCACCACTTCTGTCATCTTTCCCAATGTCAGGTCCCAAATGCTCGTACAAATTCACCTTCGAACCTGATTGGTTTGTTGACTACCCGGTGATTTCTCACTCATATCCTGGTTCGAAGCTCACCACTCAGCCAAACCTCGGTTTGGGTAATGATCGAGAATGGGCGAGGCTTACTGAGCACGTCGAACAATCAAATGACCAGGACGATTCAGATGTCTCACATAAAATCTTGCTGGTTGCGCGACATGGCCACGGCGTTCACAACGACGTGATGGAGGAAGTTGGGTCAGAAGAATGGAAGGTATGCATCTCCTAATGCACCGAACATGGTTATAGTAAGCTGATAGTCATTAGACTCACTGGTCAAAGCTACCCGGTGACTCAAATAGAACTTGGCTTGATGCCGAGCTTGTTGAAAAGGGAGTTCAACAAGCTAAAGACCTCGGGAAGCTGTATACTGAGGGCATCCGGCATGCGGGCTTTCCCTTCCCCAATACTATCTATACCAGTCCGCTTGCTCGAGGTCTCAAGACAACGAGCCTGATTTTCAGAGACATCATCACGGAACAAGGGGCCGAGTTCAGGCCTATAGTTAAGGAGTATCTTCGAGAAAGACTTACGAATCATACATGCGATAAGCGAAGGACGAAGCAGTGGATTCAAGCTTCTTATCCCGACTATGAGTTGGAATCAGACTTCGCTGAAGAAGATGTGCTATGGCATGCTGATCAATCAGAGTCGAATGAAGCACACGTTGCCCGGACACAAGAACTACTTGAGGATGTTTGGAGACATGATTCGGGATCATGCATTGCTTTGACCACTCACTCTTTCACGATATCTACTATCCTCGAAGCTATGGGGGCGCCACAGTTTCGAATGGGCGAAGGGGCCATGGTGGCACTTTTGGTCAAAGGCGAGAAGATCGACGCAAAATGAGCTCTGAATTGGATATTACAAAGTAGAGAAAGTGACCATCTTGTTTCCTCTCATCAAAGTCATTTATCATGATGTATTATATATAAGCTTTCCATCCCTCGGCTTATAACCTCTACTGTTGTAACATGATTCTCTTGATATTGTATGACTGGACCCTTCTGAGGTTGAAGTTTTGATTCTCTCTAGTAACCATAGACATGCAAGTATAGCTCCCCAGTCACAAAATCTAAGTATTGAAAGGCACCTCGACATCACCAAGCTTCTTCACCTTCGACCCAACACCAGAAGCCAGCTCTTCACATTTGTACTCTTGCACCAAGATTCTAACTGCGCAAGTACAATTCCGGCCATCTGAGAAGACCTCTCTGGCCGGCTCATCCCTCTCACGGGTTTCATGGATAGAAACCGCCTTGCTTGACGCAACAGACGTATATATAGTACCGACGCATTCCAATAGTTGAAATGCGTCGAGTTGGAGTCTTTAGGTTTCGTCTCCCTGCTAGTAGTATTAAAATGCGCCACAGATCGGAGTGGCCGACCATCTATCACTGGTATCTCACGCCAGAAATAGTTGGCCTTATTGTTAAAGTTTGGCGTTCGGACAAATGGACGCGATACTAGCTCCTCCGCGACTCCGACAACGATAACCAATGTCTCAGCTGTAAGGACTACCACTGACTGTGTGATAAAGCAATGGAGAGCTAGCAGGGTTCCGATATCAGAATCCCTAATGGGGAATCATGTCAGGAGGGAGAGTATGTCATTGTTAGCTGCTAAGACAGCATCGACTGTTTCGATACGCGCCAACTTGTGACGAGCCACCGGCCATGTTTGTTGTTGAAAAGCCATAACTACACCAATACCTAGACTCGATTTAGTGCAAATGGCAGTCAATATGGCTGGTTTGTAGCCTCTTTTCCGTCAACCGTCAAGGCTCAGGTAGAAGAGATGATTGCCGGTTACTAAAACGGTAACAATGGCCAAAAGACACATATTCCACAATTTTAGAGTGTATGTGTACTTTATTTTGAGCGAAACTCCCATCTGTCGTTGAAGTTGACTTTGCTGCTTGTCTTCACCGCCCCTCCAGTGAGATCTGGGGTCTAAGGCTTGCTGTTTCTGAAGGATTAGCGCGGTGACAGGAGCTAAATCTGATCTAAAGACGCATTCGAGCTCCTAGTTGTAGGAGGACTCTTTAAATATGGCGACAAATAACTTTGCGGTGGCTCCATTGGGAGGATTCAGATGATGTAATGGAGGGGATTGTAAATGAAGGGACTCAAGATATGGTATTGAGGCTCATAGCCTTATCTAAATTTATGCAGGATGCATTATGCCAAGCAACCCAGCCCTTGATCAGTCCCTGTAGTACGACCTACAGTCGACTCTGCCTCAAAATCGCGATCTATCTTAGTCTATGGGGGAATCATCTCCGACCATCGTACAATTGCTATGCGACAAAGGAAATGAAAACATTAGAATAATGGTAATGTGGTTGGTGTAGCCATGCTCGCTCGCTTTATTATATCGAACATCCCGTCTCCAAGAAAAATTATGGTATCATCGCACGCCGGCTTGAACAAGTCGGCTTTCGGCTGCTGGGTTGTTGAGAAACTTGGGCACAGAGTCCTATGATCCGTCAGTATGATGTTGTAGAGCGGTATGGGGATTGACTTACAGTGGCCATTAGTTTGAAGACGGCATCTTGGGCAGTCTCCAATAGCGATGTCACCTCTTGCAAGGTATCTGCTACTGTGGCATCGAGTGCCTGGGCCTTGGTCATGCGTTGAGCAAGACTTGATCGGATCTTGTGGTTGACGTTGACCTCTCGCGGTGACCCAGGTGCGAGGAAGGTATTGAATACAACATGCGCTTGAGAAAGAAGCTCGTTCGCTGCATCATCGCCCTTCTTATCCTTCAGCATGGTCTCAAGCATGGCCTTGGAGTCTCGAATGATCTCATCAGCCTGCTCGTAGAATGCAAGACTCTCTTCACAGTAAGTCTCTCGAAGGTTCTCACGGAACAACAGTCGTAGCGTAGGGTCGAGTAGGATCTTCTCAAGCTTGTGGCGGTTGCTCTCGTTGACGCCGCCCTTTGCTGACGATGTGTCTGTCTTGCCTTGTGATGAGCAACGACTCGATGAGCTGGTCTCGACAAGGTCTTGGCCGCGTTGGGAGAGTTGGTAGATAGCGATGGGAGTAGGTTGGAAGAGTTTGCAAGCCGCAAATTGATTCATGTAAGCCATGTCTGTTGTTACTGACTCGATGAGGTTGTAGTGTACGAAGTGGGTTGCTATGTTGACGGCTTCTCGAAGGTCGACGCATGTCGTGTTGTCTCGCAGCCACTCAGCGATGACTTGGCCAGTGCAAGTATCATGGTATGTCTTCCCATTCACCTTGCGTTCTGGTTGGAGTCGGATACCTGCTGCACCCTCTGAGTAAGGCCCCTTCTTGCCTCGTCCGTCCACACCGATCAACCGACAGAAGACAACCTCAGTGGTGGCTCGATCCACATGGCACTTGTCGGTCTTGACATCTCGTTCCAGATGTAACAAAGGCCCCGTGATGAGACAGTGCAGCTCACTAAGCTGGTCCTGGTATAGGCCATTTGATTGACAGAACCAGTCAAAGATCATGATACCCTTGGACGTTGGTCTCCATACTCCACCTCTTTGCTGGAACACCTGGTCGGGCTTTCCATCGGCAGACTCGATATATCGGGCATCGACGAATTGCTGACACAGATTTCGGGCTGTGTTCTTGTTCATGGAGAAGGTTGTTGTGGAGGTGGAGACGACGGTGCCCGATGGGTTGCTAGGGTCAGGCATACGATTTGACTGGGTAAGTTTGAGATTGCCGAGGTTGTGGATAGCATCTTCGGCGAGGAATGTGTGTTCGATCTTGATGAAGCGGACGCGATGAGGGACGAGAGGGAGAAGACTGGCGAGGAGGGCGGAGAATAGGTCCTGGAGGTCCTGTTGGCAGCTGTTAGTGGTGTTGAACAAAAAAGCAAATGTTGTTGTTATAGCCGGTGTTATGTCCGGAGCCAAGTACCGACCTTTGATTGCGGTCGGTCATCGTTTGACGCGCATAGCAATCGCGACGACGACTGTGTAATTGTTCCCTTCGACATGCTGGGTACCTGCGTTGAAGCTCGCCTCTGCAGAGTAGTAGAACCTCCTAGGTCAAGCATCACTTCAGCTCTGGAGAAGCAAAAGAAAGAAAGAAGCGGCACAGGTGAGCGGACGATAGCAGGCCCGGGCGACGATGCGATGCGATGGCGGAGCCGGAGATGATAAAGGATTGGAAAGGGGACCTACATTACTCGTGCGGCCGCCGAACGATTCCTCTTTGAGCGAGCGGGTGCAGAGTCTTTTCCTCGTGGGAAGCGGAGAACCACATGGCGAGCCGTCCGACCACGCGACTGACTAGATCTAGATGGAGATTAGGCTGTTGATTAATCCACGTGCATACGATGTTGTGTTGCTAGCTAACGTTAGCATGCTGCAAGATGCAGCAGAGGCTGGGCGTTTCCTTTAGTCCGTGGAGCAGTGACCACCCGCCAAGCACTCCTCCTCTCTGGTGTGCCCTGATAACTCAGCTCAAAACAGCCCAGCCTCGCATGTTGTTGTTTTGTTTACTTCACTGCAAGGCATAAGCCGCTTGAGCTTCGATGCTGCATTGTCACCAAGGGACCAACCTTTGTGGCCATGACCCCTTTCACCGAAGGAACAAGGTTTGCTTCTAGGACAAGTCCAGTCTAGCATCATCTGTCTAGAGTCTTGGGAGCTTCCATTCCACCAATCATGCATTTTTTGGAGCCTAAAACAGCTCCATTAATCTAGGAAAATTCTCGAGGCACGGGAAAGGTTACCCTTACAGTCCTGTCCTGTTAAATATGGGACAAAACCACCCGGCAATTCGGCCTTGCTCTTTTACTGTGTTCTGTTTTTTTTTCTCCAGCTGAAACGCCCTTGTCAATTGTATGTATCCGATTGTTGTTGGTGATCTTCATCGATGATCGACATGCAACATTGAAGCGACACCGCCGGCTCCGCTCACCCACTTGGGCTGACGCTGGCTGACCTTGAAGCAAATTGCGCCTGCGGTTCCGCTGCGTGACATGATCAAGCCCCCGAGGCCCCCATGGAAATATGGACATGGACATGATCCGAACATCAACGGACCAGATCTACTGTGGCGCCAACCGACTCGGCCGTGAGATGATGCGCTCCCCTCCCCCAACGACTCAGTGAACCATTTGATTTTGAGGCTCAAGGAGGCGCTAAACGAGATAACGCAAATTACGACTCCATGGCGCCAAAAAGTGGTTCCACTTGGGTCCAAGAGCCAACGGGGTTCGAGGTGATTCGTCAATCTGGGAGAATGGCTCGCGGGAATTCCGAGATCTCCCTTCGACCGATTCTCCATGATGCACGAATGAATTGGAACAAAGCTTCTTGATGCCGAAGAAATCGACTGTTTCTAGAAAGACCCTTGACTTGGGCTTTTTGACGTGGTGGTTGCATTGCCCGTTTCATCTAAACGCATCATCGCCGATCGTTCCCTTTCTGTATTTTGTCTCGCTTATGCTTATGAGCTTCAGCAAAAATGTCCACAGACAATGGATCCTTGGACTAGGCCCAGAAACCAACAGTCCGGCTCATTTTGCACTTTTGCTCGCACTAGAGCTCATGATCTTTCTTCTTCTGAATCAGATGCATGTCGATCTTCTGCGGATGCCCCAGATATCCGCTTCAATAGTTTAGAACGGCGGGACAACGGCCTCAACCCCGATACACCATTTTACGCTACAATGTCACTATCACAAATGATCAGTGGGCGGGAGATGAGATGCAGTGGGTTTAGGTTCCGCTTGTCTGTGCTCAGGGCTGAAAATACCCTGGTCACCTTGTTCAGGAGAATTCATCCACGTGGGAACCCGAAAGTCCGTGACAGCTTCCGTTGGGCTCTCAGGATGGCATTTACCTTTTCAGAATGTCGCGATAGTTACACTCTATCTTGTTATCTCCCCAAGGGCGCAATTGCGGCTCCTGGAATTCCCGATGGCCAACAGTCTATCTTATCACGCATGATCACCATGAACTCACGCATAATGCGGCTCAGGCTGTTATCTTATTGATCGCATGAATTGCATGCATGAGTCCCGGGTAGATGCCAACCGCGTATTCCCCAGCCTAGCACAGACACCACCAATGAGACAGCAGCGAACACGAAACCGTAACGCCGCCACCAACTCATAATCTGCATTGATTATGCAAGCTAAACAAGTCACAATTCGGCAGTTGCTCCTCCGTACTCCGTAGAACCTTCATAAGACTGCTCATTGGCACTGACTCATGAACCCCTGACAGTCTCTGGCCGGATACCAGGGCTAGCTGCTTGTTAGTTCCAATTTCCACGTGGCCGACACGTTTCGCGCGTAAGACCATGTCAAGCAGACCCGGACTAACTCTCGTGATTTTGCAGACTTGTGCTACTCTAGCAAGACGCAATTGTTTCCGTAATCTGTATTCTTGACACATAGTTACCTGGAGTCATCGAGAGCAATAGAGCTACTCACTCAGGGGCTCAATTGATGCCGATCTTCAGAACCTCCGTGACTGAGACTGATAGAGGCAGTATCAAGAGGTTGACGAGTGCACACTGAAGCACCCTTGCTCCACACAATCGGCATGGCCTGCCAGCTTCCGCCGATGGCACTGCTACTCCAGTTTATACAAGCTACAAGCTCTCTATCCGTTGGCACAGAAGCAGTTGACCTGCATTTCTGCGCTTACCATTTCCCTGAGATAGAAAAGGATATGCTGACCCAACAGCACCGTCAGTCACATCTTTCGCAAGATGGGGTATCCAGCTATCAAGATGCCTGCAAGAGCTAAATGTGGACGGCATGTGGGCGACTGGGCAATGAAGCATCCCCATTGGCCTCAGCAGCAACCTGCATGACCGATGGCTTGCTCACGGACACGGATGCCGACTTCCATCCTATCCGGGCTTGAGTCTGAGCCAGGACTTAGTCTTCCATCGTGATTCTGATGTTGGTTGGATCGAGCTTGCTGAAATGGCTTCACGGCTTTACCTTACCTATTCATTCGGGTAGACTTGATACATGTTAGGCAACATTAAGACGTCACAGCCCTGTTGGATCTTTGTCCAACATTTTCTATCCTGCAGAATATGTCACTATGAGATTTAAGAGGCTAATAACACAGGCTGCGCGTTTGTAGGTAGCAGAGGGCAAATGATTGCCAATTGCACCTTCTACTCCATACGTGAAGAGCAGTTGGCGCCAGACGTAACACAACAAATGGAATTGCAGTGCTTACCTTTGGGTCAGTGATATAGGGCACAATCACTGGAGCTTCACCAACCAATCATAAGTCATTGCGGGCGAATGGTTTAGTGGTATAATACTCCCTTAGCATAATTCATCAGAATAATTTGGGAGTGGTCCAGGGTTCGATTCCCTGTTCGTCCAAGATAGGTGGTTAAATCCCACTGTTATCCGCTTCTTTTGCATTTTTGCCAGTTTAATCATGAAAAAGTTAAGAGAAGCTTTCTTTTCAAGAATTGGCCTGGGTATCTGTTTTATAATTGAGAGTGTGTGGCGTGCTGTTTGCATTTTGTTTTATTATGTCTTTGTGCTGCCGGGTAAGTTGTTGTATTTCGACCATTTGGGTACCTTATACTTTGCAGGATGAAATCGCTACAGTAGGCCTGCATACAACAGCTTCCTGCAATCCAAACTCCAGCTTAATAAGGATCTCCTCCCCTGTGCTCTTTCTATGTTTAAGTGTATTTCTTAATGTCGTGTTTGGTGGCCAAGCCTGAGTTCAGTTTGACATAAAATGAACTTCACGATTGGAGCGCATCAAGTTTTAAGCTTACAATTAAGACTGCCAGGGGCCAACCCAATAGGATAACTTCACCATTTCCACGGTATCATTCCGCGAACTTGATATACCTGAAGCTACGTCACAAACAGGCAAAAGATCACCTCAAAGTCCGTATTCCTGTCTCCCAAACTAAGGTCTAAGCCATTTTCGGAGCTACCCTCTCCGTCGACCCAATCAAGCAAAAGCGCGTCAAGTTGTTCCCCGCACAAAAACATGTTCACGCGGGGACCCCACAAACCGCGACGAGCAGGGGGATCAACGGCTCATTATCCCAGAGCAGGAGGTCATGACACCATGCAAGATTTACCGCGCCATTGAGATGCCGCCGCTGGGGAGAAAATTCGTGACATTGTGGCCTGCATGGTCGGTAGATATCCCGAACTTGATCGCCAAGACTGTGGGTGACTAGCTGAGGGAGCTGCCGAGGCAGGAATGTGAATATGTGAAATGCTATAAGAAGTGCTGAGGATCGCTGGCAACGAGAGAAGAGAGTAGCACCCTCGTCTGCACCTCACAGAAATCATGCGTTTCCAATCTCTTCTCTGGGGAGGACTCTTGAGTCTCTCTGCAGTCCTCGCTGCTCCTACTGCAAACCAAGAGCCTCCTACACCAGCCAAGCGTGCTGTTCCTACTTCGACATTCTCCAATAATGTCATCTTCTCTCCCCCTTCCAACGCTGGCTGGACAGACCCTCGGGTTCTCTATGCCCGGTCTATCCAACTCTCGGACGGCTCTCTGCTTGCAACCTGGGAGAACTACTCCCCTGAGCCCCCGCTGGTTTACTTCCCCATCTACCGTTCTACAGATGGTGGTGTTAAGTGGACTCAAATCGGGAAGGTCCAGGATACAGTCAACAACTGGGGATTGAGATACCAGCCAGACCTTTATGAGCTTCCAAGAGCAATTGGAGAGTATCCTAAGGGAACTATCCTTTGCACAGGAAACAGCATTCCTACAGATCTGAGCAAGACCAAGATTGATGTATATGCTAGCACTGATGGTGGAAAGACCTGGAAGTTTGCTAGTAGCATCGCATCGGGCGGCGAAGCTCGTCCCAATAACGGCCTCACACCAGTCTGGGAGCCTCACATGATGTAAGACCCCTTCCTCTACTCCCCGAAGAATCTGTGCTAACTTAAGACCAGGGTCTATCAGGACAAGCTCATTTGCTACTACGCTGATCAGCGTGATCCTAAGCACGGCCAGAAGCTCTCTCACCAAACCACCACAGATCTCGCCAGCTGGTCTTCCCTCGTCAACGACGTCGCTGATAGCAACTACAACGCCCGGCCCGGTATGCCAGGAATCACTCTCCTTCCCAACGGCCAGTACATCTTTGTCTACGAGACCTGCGGTACCCAAGGCTGCAGAATCTTCTACCGTCTCACCTCCGACCCTCTCAACATCCTCGCTGCCAAGGAGTATGCTCTGGTTAGCAACAAGGGCACCCGCCCCGTCAGCTCTCCTACCGTTGTCTGGAGTTCGGTTGGAGGAGCCAATGGAAGTATCATCGTCAGTGCTGGAAGCCAGTCTCAGATCTTTGTCAACAAGAACCTTGGTGCCGAGAACTCTTGGGTCGAGTTTGCTACTCCTCAGCCTAATGCGTATACTCGTGGACTTATGGTGTTCAAGGAGAACGATAACTTCTTGGCTATCATTGGAGGCGGGTGGTTGCCTCCTAGCAGCACCAACCAAGTTAGCCTGAGCGTTATAGACTTGAAGAAGACCGGACTGTAGAATATCACGTTTAACTATAGAAGTATAGAACCATCAAATACCTTGCCCTTTTTCGAGATTGGAGAAGTAACATGATGAAAGCAAAAGTTAACGAGCCTGCTACCCTCCTTTCTCGCCGAGCTCCTCTTTGTGACTTGACTGTAGTCCTTCCATGATGATTCTAGTCGCTTCCTCCTCTTTGTCGTATGACGGAACCTTTTCACTGATGCCAGTGTCATATTTCATCCTGCTCTCAACAGTGTGACTCATCCATTCAAAAGCCTCGAACAGCCCTTTGCCAGTCTTAGTGCTCGATGCAAACACCGCCTGTAGCATTGTTAGCTCATGCCGCACCAGTACTTTGGGCCACTCACATGTGGCGTATTAACTAAAGGCGATGAAGAATCATCGACATAGAATCCCTTTATCTGCTCTGCTGTACGCGCGTTCTATGGAATATTTCAGCATAAAGTTCTGTTTGAAGGTCAAGCTACATACACTCTTATCTTGCTTATTTGCTAGAATCAACACTGGGATGCCGTTGCGCAATCCGTCTTGGTGGCGCACAGCTCGGAAAAGTTCTTCTCTTGCTTCTATGAGGCGGTCGTGATCAGCCGAGTCGTCGACCCAAACAAGTGCATCGCATTGCCTGATGAAAGACCTCTCCATCCTGAAATATGTCTCAGGCCTGCCACCGCCGAGATCAATGGTTTGGAAAGTGACATTGCCGCATCTATAGACTTCAACCTGATGGGCAATCATGCCCACGACGATAGATATATCTTTTTCATTGATTACCAAATGAGAGCGCAAGAGAGTTGATTTGCCAGCCTCGTCAAGCCCGCTGAGGAGGATGCGGTGGTGGCCTGGAAGGGTACTGAATAAGCTTGTGATTGGCGTGCCTGAAGACGGTCTCATGAGACCAACCGAGGCGAGGAATTCGCGGGCGTATGTGATTAGGTTTTCCATGATTGTAGTAACTGAGTGGTTTGAGTGTGCTAAAACATGACTCACGACGGAAGAGGCTTATATGAGTACTCAAATTGTTGCCTGGAAGAGCTGGCCAGGGAGTCCGAATATGAACACGTAGCGCTTGGGAAGCGGCCACTCAAAGCCAGCAAAAAGTCTTCTTTCTACAAACAGCGGAAAGATTTTATTATTGATGGTGGAATTTGTCTTCAAGCAGCATTTTTTCGATTGAGATAAGGGGAGTAGTCAGAACAGACAATAACTAACCATGAAAAGTAAACATCCAATGCCAAACCCAATTGCCGTAGGCAAAACGGCACACTAAAAAGACGGAATCTCATTCCAAGGTCCGCAAAAGTTAATGGTTGGCAACAGTGAAGGCTGCCTAAAGCTGTGTAACATGAGTCGCAGTGAATCACTTCAGTCGGTGACTCATGAGGGCTTCATTCACATTTGGTTTGGTGGCGGGGTGATTGGTTATGACGAAAGCTCATGATTACTCAGCGATTTTATCATCTGCCCCGCCCCGCTCGACTAAAATACTCAACTACCTTACCTCACCTCAAACGAGGTTTCACCACGAACTTACTCCAATAATCAACACTTTCCGAGACCGAGCCACATCTCGTCATCATGTTCAAGCGAAAACCCGACATCAGAAACCTCGCGCCTTTGCGCTCCTCAGATCGAAGAAAGCTCGCCGATCAAATCATCCGGGACTATCAAGTCTCTATCCCAGAGTCCGGCGACGATGCCTCAGCAGGGACACAATCACAAACGGCACTGCGCAACTCACTTCTACCAGAGTCGACTTCGTCAGCTCGTTTCATCACTCCAACTGAGCAAGGAACCGTGTACATCGGTGCACATCCAGACCAAGATGAGAGAGTCCTCTGGTTTCAGACTGGAAAGAATCCCCGCCTGATACCAACAGTGTACACTTTGTGGCGCAACCCTAACCTCATTCCACTTCTGCATACGCCCGATTTTGTGGTTGAGGAGAAGCTGAAGCATGGCGCCGACCTGATGGTTCCTGGGCTGGTGAAAGCTAGAGGCACCATCTGGGATTCGCGAGCGAGCACTGGCGCTGTTGTGGCTGTCGCAGGAATGCAGAATGATACAGTGCCTGTCTGGATTGGGACATGTCAAATAGATGTGCGAAATCTTCCAGATGATGTGCGAGGTCAGAAAGGTGCAGCAATCAAGGCCCTTCACTGGGTTGGTGATGAGTGCTGGAGCTGGAAGCAACTTGGCAGTGGCGGAATCGACCCGCCTTCAAGCTTAGAGGGATGGGCAGGCCTAGCAGCAGGGTTGGCTACCCAAGCTAACAAACTGTCGCTGGATGAAAAGACTCAGCCAGCAGAGTCGGCACCGGCTGCTCAAGACTCGCAAGCCACTGAGGCCCAAGAAGGTGATGAGATCGAGGAGGAGCACGAACCGACGACCAAAGAGATCGACGACACCTTCCATCAAGCCTTTCTGTTCGCAGTCCACAAAGCCAAAGAATCTGGCTCTCCGCCAAATTTCGGCTTGCAGTTCCCTCTTCAGCCGTCTTTCATAATCGCAAACATGGTTCAGCCTAACCTCCGATACCAAAACCCAAAGTACTACAACATCAAGAAGACGTCGTGGAAGAACGCCAAAAAGTTCATCAAGCATCTTGATAAAGAACTGATCGTCAAGTCGAAGGACAGAAACGGTGGAGAGACCGTCATTCTGGACATTGACTTTGATGATCGGCAGGTGTTGGGTTTCCGGCCATATCGATTGCCGACACCGAAGACTACAGGTGGAGATGTGTCAACATCAGATGCCGGGCAAGCCTCAGGGTCGAGTTCATCTGCCGGGCAGAAGGTCAACATCCAGATGGTATATCGCGTATCTTCAAAGCTCGTTCCGACACTTGTCCCCTCCAAGACAGACTTCTACACCTCGCAGGAGATCTCAGCAGCTATCAAGTCGTATATCGACCAACATCCGGAATTGGGAGGCCAAGGCAACTCGAGCGTCAAGCTCGACCCATTTCTCGCCAACGACATCCTGGGGAACAAACCGTCTGATGAAGACGTCAGTTTCCTTGCCGCAGGAAGAATTCCTCGAAGTACTCTCCAAAAGCGAGTGATTGAGGACACCCATCTCTGCCAGCCCTTCCACATCATCTCACATGGCGCTCCCTCACCCGATCAGAAGCCAAAGTCTGGATTGCCACCTCGGATCCTGATAACAATCGAGAAGCGAACCGGTACGAAGGTCGTCACCAAAATTTCCAACTTAGAGCCCTTCTTCATCGATCCTGTGGTCCTTGCGCCAGAGTTACAGAAGAAGTGTGCAGGTTCTGCGAGTGTAGGCCAAGTTGCTGGTGCCAAGCCTGGATTGATGGAAGTTGTCGTTCAAGGTGATCAGAGGAAGATTCTCGCTAAGGATATTTTGGCGAGCAAGGGTATTGATGCGAAGTGGGTGGATGTTGTGGACAAGACAAAGCCCAAGAAGAAGAAGTAGATGAGAGTCAAGAATAAGCTTGAGAAGCATAGCCATTTCACCAAAACAGAGTCTTCAAGACATCCTAGGATGATTTCATAGGGGGGACTCGATGGCACATGAATAGACTTCAGGCAAATAAATATTTGTAGTAATGACAAAACGCATTCTGGGCAAACCTATGTTGCTATGGTGTCCTATCCGTTTCTAGGAAAGTGCACCCATTGTGAGGGCGCATTTGACATTTTCATGGTCGAGGTCGCAGGTGGCAATGCATCCAGTTGCGACCTCTATCCCGTTGAGACCTGTGGCTGAGAGCTTAAAACAGCCGAGAGAACTTAGCTGACCTCTATCCATGGCCCTTTATCTCGTTGGAAGAATCTGAGGAAGACTATTGGATATCGGCTATGTCCACGTGCAGCCGCTAGACTGTTAGGCCGCATGAAGCAGCAGGATCGGGTTGTCACTCTTCACCATCTCACACCCGGCATGTCACCTAAACGATTTGCCAATCTCTGCAGTTCTCTTCGGTGTCCTTTTTTCTCAACTTGATCCATCCTTTTGTTTCTTTTTCTGGCCACTGGTATGCTGTCCCAAAGTGGAAGCGGGGTTAGCAGCCTGAAAGACCTAGATATCGACCATCTCAGTTCATTCGAGCGTGCTTTGCGACGTATACTGGAGACGGATATAGCAGAGCAGACATATGCAGAAGTCCTTGACGGTTTGCCATTAAGAACCTCGTATTTGTCTTTCCAATACCCGCAAGACGGGCATCCTGCACTTGGACACGAGGATCTTTCGGAAGGCGCTCGGGAAAGAGTCCGTGGATTTCGATCAAACCTTGATATGTCATCGCTCTTGTTTGAAACTCCTGTAAGAAATCTTCAGTCATTCCTGATGATATTGTGACTGACACCCCCAATGTTGGTCGAGGCCTTCAGGAAATCAGCACCCCAGTCCAAAGAATTCTATTTAAGATTTATTGAGCTGCTTGCGGTGAGCTGCCATACGTTTGCGGTTGAGATCTTCCAGCTTGATGAAGTTGCCGAGAAACATGAAATATACGATAACTGGAGGGAATCACCTAGAGATATGACGAAATGGGATTCATTCCGCGACCCAACGGCCTTTGCGCATGGACCTTATATCGCGTTGACCATTATCCGAATGGAGCTGCAGATACGGTAGGATACTGGGTTGAGGCAAGAATATTTGGTGGTGTCGTCGTGTTTGATAGAGGTGAGGATGGCACCGAGGTAGGGCATAATTCCAGTTCGAAGTGACATATTATTAATATTACCGCAGAGTCGACAGATATACTTCCATGGATGCCGCCGCAAGGGACCACGAACGATATACCCCCCGACAGACCAGCAATTCGAACAAATTATCCAATTTCTTCTCAATGAAGGTGAAAGTCATGATAATGCCTCAGCCAATCCGTTTCCTATTCTAGCGACACCGCAGAACCGCTGGCGCTGGGATCCGTGGGACGCAATGGCGCACCACAATATCTATCGCGATAGGTATGAGCGGAAAATTAGCCCAAAAAAAGAGAAGCCCTGCGTTCTGAACTCTATCGACTGGCCCGAAATCAAGGATGATCTATACCTCATCAATGCGATGCATGAGCGGTTGGAGGGGAAGTCGTTGGATGAAGATGAGATTGCAGCGGCTAAGGAGGGGCTGACCAAGATCACCCCATCATCGCCGTTATGGTCAAACGGGGTATTGCGGAAATACCATGGAATATAGAAGATGAAGATATGGATTGACAATTTTACTACGTATCAAATATCACTGGACGGTTGTTTATGAATGAATATCTGCGGTGGAAGAAAATCGCGCATAAGCTATAGAACAAGCAACATCGCGAAAGAAGCATCTCTTTCACAAACAAGAACCAAAACAAAAAGCATGAGGCACACCCGACTCGAACGGATAACCTTCAGGAATCAAGCATTTTTTCCAAGGAAACCCTCGAAATTAACTGGAATCTGACGCGCTACCAGTTGCGCCAGCGCCCCATTCGTTGGCCGGAGTTTGTTCAGCTTCCAGTCTATACCGACGGGGCCTGGAACTTGCGATGTGGGCTTACCTTGTTGCTGAGAAATGCCGAGCTGCGTCGGAAAAAGCAGCTTTGACAGGTCCAAGATCGGTCAAATTGAGAGATGCAAGATACAAAATGTCAAAGGAATGTGATATCATTTGAACTAAGCTATGACCCTAATGCTGTAGTCTCATCCGAGGCTCTCAATCCCGCCCAATGCACCCGCACTCTAGCCCTCATTCTCTTGGTACACTGTTTCGCTTACAAATACAAATTGTGGGATACTACTAGAGTCACTGAACTTCCTACTTCTTGGCGTCGGCAGAACCGTTCCACTGAAAAGAGGCCGGCTGGTATGAAAGCGCGGGCCCCGACTCAAAGAGCCCAGAGCCGCTTCCAAAGTTCAAGGCAGTCTTTGTCGCTGATGGCGCTGGGCTCGCCGGTTTCGCAGGTTTCGCCGGAGTATTCAAGAATTTGAAAGGATTCTCAGCCTTGGGCAAGTCAGGGATTGTCGTCCAGCCATTGAACTGAGCTTTAGGAGCGCTGATAACACTTGGTGGGCTCGGCTTCTTGCCGTTTTCCGAAGGAACTTTGTTAGTTGTAGTCGGGGCACTGCTTTGAGGCTCATTTACAGCAGAAGGTAACGCTTGTCCGTTAGTATCATGGCCATTTAGGTTCTGAGTCATGCGACCTACGTGTTACTGCTCTTGGCTTGTATCGCCGGCATTGGGCCAAACCCTGTCTGAGGATCTCGACCTCCTCCTGCAGGCTCTTTCTTCGAGACGATGTATCGTCCGATTCTCCAGCCAACTCTTCGAGTCTTTCCTTACTCATTCGATCTACCTTTGTGGGTGTGAGGATATCTGGTATATCATACACAAGGCAACTTTCAACTGCCAAGTTGATGACATTGTCGGTGAAGGTACGCAGAGACATCTTCAACAGTTAGTATCAAGCGATTATGAGGCCTGGTGTTATCTTACCGTATAATACGTCAACATCGTGTCTATGACTTTGTTGATTCCAAACTCACTATCTTCAAGGTCATCTTCTTCATTGATGTCTTGAGCAATTGCTTTAGAGTCGACTCTCTTACTCGTATCTCCTGTCTTTGCTGTGTTGCTCTCATACAAATGAGGGTACTTCTCTTGCAGAACAGCAGAGATACGTCTCTCCAGCTTCTGATCCGACGATTTCGACAGCATGTCATAGAACAACAAGTCAAGAGGAAGTGCGTAACCTTGAACATAAGGTCTCAGTAGTTCGTCGATCTTTTCCTGAAGTACCTTTTCCTTTTCATCAAAGAATGGGTCCACGCAGGTTGACAAGATCGCCTCAGTAGTTCGATTTGTCCGTGGGGATCCAACAACATGCTCAAAAACCTGATCAACAAAAGCCTTTGCAACTGTCGTTACCAGCTTGACATGTGACTCGGTAATACCTCTCCAGGGGGCTGCTTGTTGTTTAAAGAGCTGCATGGCAAGGTCCTTGTTAGGAGTTCCTGGAAACTCGAGCCCTTGGTTGGCAGCGGCTTGTTTCTCGAGTTGCTCAGCGAGCTCGCTTCTCGTGATTTTCTTCGGCTGGGGAGGGTTGTAAGGGTAACGTTCCAGAAACTCTTCGAGGTACACGGGAATTTCATCGTCCTCCGAATCACTTTCATCATCTGAGACGGTGACATGGGTCGAGCCCTTAGTTTGAAGGATATGATCAAAAGCTCGACTGAAGTTCCGCAGCTGTGCTCGCAACTTTCGTTGATCGTCCTGTAAGCCACCGAAAAACTCATCATTGTATCGGCCGTATATTCCATCTCTGGCGAGCCGCTGAAAGTCACTGGCAATGGCAAGCAGAAAAGACCTAAGGTCCTCCTGAGTGGATCGAGACTTTCCCAAACGATCGAGTTCCTCTTGCCGTTCTCTAAGCGTCGTTTCGATGTCTGTAATGACCCCAGGCAGACTGTTACGAATGTGACTATAGAGCACATGACTGAGCTTCTTTCGCAAACTCACAATGCCACGATTCTCAGAAGGAATAGTCGCCCAAGCACCCGTCTTGAAGAACGCGTCTTCGACTCGGTCTCGACCTTCCAAGCTGTCCTCATCTTCAGCCCTGTTACGAAGGACATGCCACCCAAGCTGCAGCTTGTGCGCAGCTTCCTGATTCTTAGCCAGCTTGATGTATTCCTTCTCAGCATCATACCCAGGGCGAGTCAAATCAGGCTTCGTAATGACACCAATGGTTCGGCGTCGTTCCGGATCGATGTTCTTAGCTTTCTGGAGGGCTAAGTGATTGGCAAGATTGTTATTCGCGGTGATAACCACCAGAATAATGCTGTTCTTCTGTCGCATATAGCTCTCAACAAGTTGGTCGACCGTTTCTTTACCACTGATTGACTGGTTTTCGGTAGCAACTTGGAAGAATCCTGGAAGGTCAACGAGACTCAGTGGGTACATCTTAGGCCCTTCAATCTCCAGACGGAGCACGTCCTTGGAGAACTCCATCCCGGCTTTGCCAAAGCCCATGCACTCTTTGGCTTCCGCGATGATGTCGCCCAAATCGTCCTCACGAAACCCAGCCCTCTGGAATCTCTTTGCTGGTTTGGATCTGTCTTCAAATCTGACACTCACATCGATTCGAGTCTCATTAGCTCGGCGGAAAATGAGCTCAGTTGCAAACCTTGTGCAAAGATTCCCTTGAACCGGAAAGCGAACGTGAGAAATAGCCTCAAGAACGGACGACTTGCCAGCGGACTGATCACCAACGACGATGATTTGCGGAAGGTTGACGATACGGCCGACGCCGCAAGCACTCAGACTGTCGCTTATATCATGGAGGGCTTTAGTCTCATTGGTATTGAGCTGTTCGAGAATGTTGGCGTCTACAGACACATCCATTGTAAAAGTCAAGTGTTGATTGATAGGTATATAGATAATAAAATATTTTATTTTCTCAATTCATCGCAAACGAGAAGCCCAGCAAAGCCTCCTTTATGTATTGATCCTGCGTCAGAGTGCTTAAGTTAGGAATGGTAAGCCAGGGGCAAACGCGCGCTTGAACAGCAATCTAATTTGTTATCTGCAGGAATCACACCATAGCAAAGTTTCAGTTGATACAGGGGCATATTTCTGTTGGTTCTGCAAAACAACAGGGTTTCGTGTGATAACAACAACCAACATGCATATGGAGGAACACGGGGTAGGTACATTCGGATCACGGCAGCCCAACAGCATTGTGCACACGAGGACCAAGATTCTAGTAGATGCATAATATGGCAATGGGGTTGGTTTTTATTCTTGTATACTTCAAATAGTGACCCTGATAGTGTCATTCTTGAATGGCTTTGCTTTAACAAGCACTGGTCTCCTACGATAATCTTTTCATAGCCAGTGCACGCTGTTGGTCACAGTATCCTTGTGGATCTAGCTTAAAAAGGTCTAAAGCCAAGGTACAGGTAACTAACTATTTGGGGTGATTTCAGCGTGCTAGCTCGAGGGGTTGTGAATTCTACTTTACAATCGTGGAAACCGTCGCACTTACAGAAGTTCCGCATATAATAAGATTATACTAAACTATTGAGAACTTGAATCTCATATCATATTTCTGTCTTCTTCTCGTCGTTATGTCCAGCTGTTAAGACGAGCGTGGGAGTAGTCTCCTCAAGTAATCCACCCTTGGCCAGACCGCGTCCATGTCTCAGCCACTGGAGTTAGCTTCAATAACCCCTCCTTCATTCAGCTCCTACTACTCTCCACAAATCGACTTCAAACCCAAGGTCAGGTTCTCTTGACAATTTCTACAACAGAGACACGTTGCATTGACTTCTCGGAAACCATGAGTTCCCAAGCAGACCCTCTATTGGTCAATATCTACGATGCACTTCGTCACAAGTTCGATATCGGAGACAAGACTCTCTTCCAAATGTAGGTTCCGACTCAACCCCTGCAGAGAAGCGAGTTCCACTACGATGAAAGCGATTCAAACTTTGCACCGATGATTAAGCCAATTCCCGTGACTGAAGCCGAGTTTCGTCTCACAGATGGCATATTGGAGCTGTCCAACATCGTCGGCGGCCCAAATGGAAGCAAACTCTCAGAGAAATACGACCAGGTGCTTTCGGGCCTCATTTCGGCCGACCACGCCGATGAAGAACCGCAGCAGGCGAGAGAGGACATGAGGTCTTGCGTAAACCGCAACATGGATGACACAGAAGACATTTATCTGACGTAGTTCAAGGGACTTGAGTGGCGTAGAAAGGAAAGAAGCAAAGCTTGGTTTATCCATTACATCGAGACTAGGCCTGATTCGGAGCTTTCGTAGTTTGGGAAAGGAATTCGAGTCGGTCCCAAGAGATAGAGGCTCCCAAGCCTCGGGATGCCAACTCCCTTAGGTTAGTGATTCGAGAGTTGGGGAGCAAAGCTGAAAAAGACTTTTGAAGAAGCCATTGGTGGGGTTAGGTCGCCGTGGTACGACACGCTGACTATTCTCTTGGTCCCAAGAGCCTACCAACCTCACATTCATCAGAACGAGAGATCGCAAAGGCCAAGACGGTGGGGTCAGAGGCCCTAGAGAAAAACTCTCAGCGAGAAGGGTGTCGTTGATGAGAAGGTTATGGGCTGTGGAGGAGGCCAAGAGCAAAAAGGTGTCTTTATCAACTGGGAAATTGCAATCCTAAACAAGTGTCTCGAGGTTGCGCATGGCCTTGAAATTGAGTGCCACAGAATGTTGGATATTTTTCAAGAGCCTTGCGCCTTGTTCCTTGATTTCAGCAGTTCCTCTGTACTCCACACCGGGGTCTTCTTGGAACCTGCGCCAAACGCCAGGGTGAATATCGCGAACCTGGTATGCGTCAGGTTTGAAGGTGAATTTCCGTATACAGTCTGGAATACCGGGGCCACTGCGGTCCCCAAGCATGCCCTGGGCGAGATTGAGCAGAAGTCTGATCTTATTGGGACTGTAGTCGAATTCGAACTCGGAGAATTGGCAAGCACGAGAAAGCCCGCAGCAGTCAGAATTGACGCGGGCAAGCTCTTACAAGGCTTCCTCGTCTTCAGCGACAAAGCTGACGATCTTGGCCAAGATCTCGTTGGGCATCTGAAGCAACCGGCAGTTGGACACAGGAGGCCGACCTTGCATGACAGTATCTAGAAGCAAGGGTTTCAGGCGGGGTTTAGGCTCGCCTTGATAAGAGTCGAGTTCGGCTGCCTCCTGGGCACCGTACATCAGGTTACTGACATCATAGTCGGAACGCATTGTAGCACAAGGAATGAAGACGCAGGCTGTGATTATTGTGCAATTGATGTATCGAGAAGTTGGGGTTCTAGTTAGGTCTCACAATGACGGGGGTTCGTTCTACCTTACCCCACTGGAACTGGAAAAAAGAAAGCCCATCCCTATCACTACATAAGCCACTGCGTATTCGGCAGCCAGAAACGAGTTACTCATTGGTGTATTGTCACTGTCCTTATCACGTGAAAGTGAGCCATACACGCGCTGGAATAGCATTTAATTCGGTTCAGCACCAGTGAACACGTTAACGCGTCACTTTCGTGAATTGTCTCGCACAGCAACAAATCTGTATAAAAACTGCAGAATTACAGCTGATCAACCGTCATGGTGACAATTGGTACAGTAGTTCAATGTGATCTGACACGTGTTGGATAGGTATGCTGTTCCACATTTGCTCACTCCATCATTATCCTTCATGTGCTGGACACTGTGAAATAGTTAGCATGAACTCGTCATCGACCATGTAGGGGCTCACTTACGCATCCTTGATATCCTTGCCCTTCATTCCGAGACCATAGTCATCGCACTTGAACTGGGCCGTGCAACCAGCTTGGCCAAATGACGCGAGCATGATCATACCGCTCTGAATTCTAGCATAGCGCGAGACGTAGTCCGTGTATGTTGTCTCGTCATCAAAACCATCGTTTAAAGCACGGTCGCATGCATCATCGATGCTGCCGCACTGGCTGGAGCCCTTGTTGTTCGCATTAGTCTGCGTGGGCAAAGGAGTCTCAAGCGTGACGGCGTCTCCGACACCCTGCGTGTAAGTATACTTTCCACCAGGGTAGTTTCCAACCTTGACTGTACGGTCGGGGTAAGAAACCACTGTCCCATCGTCGGTCTTGACGTAAGGCTCAGGATCGGGCTTCTCAGTCACCTTGGGCTCAAACGCATCTGTAGGGATAGAGGAAGGGAAAGTTGTGTAGTCGGCGCAAGACGATGAGATCAAATCAGTCGAAACATAGAAGCCCTTGCCGCTGACTGTAGTCTCACAGGCGCAGTAAGGATCAATTCCCGGATTGGCATGAATGATACAAGGATACTCGCGTTCTGGCTCCTTAGTAGTGGTGGAAGTAGCAAAAGTAGTAGACTGCACAGAGGTCTCAGTAGATGTAGGTCCTGCCGTCGTAGACTCAGCAGTCGTGGCCTCTGTTGAAGCCATCTCGGCGGTAGTGGTATCCTGAGTCTCCGTGGTCTCGGAAACCTCAGTGCTCGACTCTTGGGTAGTGGCAGACTCAGCGGAAGTCTCAGTGGTACCTCCTGTAGTAGGGGTAGCATCAACATCGACAACGACTGTGTCGACTCCCATGCTCAGCTGAGGAAGCTCAGTCGTCTGAGTAGTAGCCTCAGTGGTCTCTGTAGAAGTAGCAGCAGAAGTCTCAGTCGTTCCTCCAGTTGTTGGAGTTGCATCAACGTTTACAACTACCGTGTCCACGCCCATAGACAATTGGGGAAGCTCTGTAGTCTGGGTAGATGCTTCAGTGCTTGTGGCCTCCGTTGTAGCTTCACTGGAGGTAGCACCGGTGGTAGGAGTAGCATCAACGTTCACTACGACTGTCTCAACGCCCATCGATAGCTGAGGTAGCTCAGTGGTGCTAGCCTCAGTAGTGGAAGCTGCGGAAGACTCAACTGTAGACTTAGCTTCAGTAGTCTTAGCTTCAGTCTTGGTCTCTTCCTCAGCAGTACTCTTGTCGTCGTCATCGTCGTCATCGTCATCATCGTCCTGGTCATCAGGATCCTCGGGTGTCTGAGTTCCAACAGGTGTCGGTACACCTCCATTGATGACGACAGCTGATGGAGCAGGAGTGATACCAGGGAGAGGGGGAAGGACGTAGCTTCCTGGCGCAGGCCCTAAATCTCATGTCAGTATAAACGTTAGGCGGAAGAAGTCAGTGAACTTACCAATGCCCCAAAGAACAATACCACCAGGACCATTGTCTTTGCCAGCATGCTCACAAAATATCAGGCAGGAGGGACCAAAAAGAACAGGGACAACAACGTCATTGCCATCGCTATCCTTGGTGCTGTGTAGGGTGTTGTCAGTAACACCGGAGATAGTCTCTTGGGGCTCAGCAGTGACAGCAGCAGGAGGAACTGTAACAGGAGCCTCGTCTTGCTTGGTGGTGGGCTCAGGGTCAGTCTCATCCTTGGTCTTGGGGTCCTCATTGTCTGAGTCTTCAGACTTGGGGTCAGGATCCTCGTCTTTACTAGTGGGCTCAGCTTCCTCCTGCTTAGTAGTAGTAGGCTTGGGGTTCTCAGGCTTCTCAGTCGTGGATGGCACCTCATCAACAGGCTGTTCTGATGAAGTGGTAACGATATCGTGAGGCTGGGTAGTGGTGGTCTCTTGCCCGATAAAAGGTTGGGAAGTGGTATCCTGAGGTACCAGCTGCTCAGTTGTGGAGTCCTGAGCAGGAGGCTGCTGGGTGGTTGTGTCAACAGCAGGGCCTTGCTCAGAAGTTAGCTGAGGTGCAGGAGGTTGTTGGCTAGTAGTCTCGACACCAGGTGTCTGATCAGTTGTGACGGTATCAAGAGCAGGAGGTTGCTGAGTAGTTGTCTCTGCTACGGGAAGCCCTTGTGACGTTGTAGTGTCAAAAGCTGGAGGCTGTTGGACCGTAGTCTCGGGACCAGTGGGCTGTCCCGTCTCAGTAGTGGGCTGTTCAACAGGGACCTCAATTGAAGATGTCAAATCAAGAGGCGACTCGCCATTGGCAGTAGAAGTATCTCCAACCGCAATGTCGGTGCTCTTAGACTCAGGCAGCTCAGGCAAGATATCGGTTGAAGTAAATAAAGTGTCAGGAACCGGAACACTTGTGCTGGTCTCTGGAAGTGCAACATCTGAAGAAGTTGTCTTATCAAACTCAGGAATCTCAGATGAAATAGTCTCAAAGGGAAGAGGGTGAAGAGTCGTGGTGGTGGGTTCACCATTGGCTCTAGGAGTCTCGGGGAGTTGAGCCTCTGCCAAAGCGGCGAGAGCCACAACAAGACCGACCAGACGCATAACGAGTGATTGTCTAGGTCTCAAAAGCAAAAGAATGACTTAGTTGGTGTATAACGAATGAAAGAACTCAGTATGACTATGTCGGGCTGGGCCTACGGGACAGACTGCAGACACAACAGATAGGTATATAACCGAGATACTAACTCAGGCTTACATTTTACCTAAAGTTTCACGACTCGTAGCTTATCCATGATGACAAGCCGCTATGACCAGTCTAATTTTCCTAGTCCCGCAGAGTGGACATGTAACTGAAACGGTTCAGAAGGATCGAATCCTAGTTACATTGTAGGTTCATCGCCATGTTATGATATCGGCCCGTGCCGTTCCAAGCCACATCTCGTCGGGTTGCTTTTTCCGTCTGATAAATGTTTCTTGGATCCTCGCTTACCCCTGTGGATCGCTTCCTTTTCGATGCGGAGCTGAACTTGTAAGGTTGCATTGATGACGTTGGACAGCCTTGTAAAGGCCACTAAAGGATGCGCACAATTGATGAATCTCCATTTTCAATCTCTTTCTTCTGCTTGACATGAATCGTTTTTTGTGGCTTCGCCCTGGTTCGGGCATTTCCATTTACGTCTGCCACTGTCACAGTGGGCGAAAAAAGTCGTGTATCACTTCCTCGGCCTCAGATTGTTTAGTACAGGATCCATGCGATCAACATATACGGAATACATCAAAGCTTGAGTTAATTGCATCTTGCTTGTTGAAGCAATATCTCAATGAATCACTAGGTTGACCCAGTAGTCCACCAAAAGACCATCGTCTCGGTCTCAGATTTGTTCATCGTCGACTTCCGTAGACCATAACAAAGCGATAGTCAAGAAACATGCTTAATCTTAAAGATGCTGTTACGCGTAATCCCATCAATTGCCGCTACAGCCGTTCGACCCACGTCTGTAGAACTGGCCTATAAAACGACAGTCAACCCGAACAAGTGGGTAGAGGCCTCTGGCCAACATATGCTCCATTCGTGAAAGATCTTCATAGCTGAGCGCCCTACTGGGCCAAACATGTTGCAACGCTTGATCCTTCGGGGCCGTGACATCCTCAGCCTTGCAATGGTGGCTGACTGTCACATCAAGCGAATCCTTCACGCTTATCTATGGATCGCAATCTAACCATCCCTTTCATGGCAAAGCGTTCGGCATCGCGAATATTCGAGGCTATGTAAGGACATGAGATTATGATGAACATCCATAAGCGCCGGGTGATACCTTGAGCCAACAAAATATTGTTTTCTCAGTAGATAACCATGATATACAATAAGCAAATGCAACTTTGATCCAGTTTTAGGATTGATCAGCAATGGACTGGAAAATAAAGTTGGAGTCCTAATCAACTACTCTGCATCGTCTTTCAGAATTACCGTCTATCATTATCCGCGGACAAGCTGACGGGTAAGACGGAAAGGCCAGGATTTTCCGAGTTTTCGTGTCTTGGCTGACGATCTCAACTTCGTCCCGCCTTGCAAGTCCCATCCCGCACAGACAGACCATGCCAAGAATGAACAGCGAACCCGCTTTTTCGCGGTCCTTTCTATGGACCTCGTGTACTGCAATCTCATCCTAATTCCAGCCTTGACGGTTGATGGTCGGAGATTCCAGTGTTGCATTACTCTTGTCAGCTTACACTGATATCCCTACTCTATTCAGCATATATGTAGGACAGAGACTCTGAAGTTGTCCAGTCTCACCCATCTGATTGTATCAAGCAATACAGTCTTTCAACCGTCTTTCATTTTATACACTCGTTTAAACCGTCGCTCTTTTAGACCTTTTCAGCTCATCATCATGCTGGGCTCCAAGAGTTTCCAGAACGGCTGGGCCAAGCTGTTGGCCTCGCTATTCTTCCTCCTTGCTGCTTCTCAGCTTTGCATCGCTGCACCCTACACCTCCCAGTAAGTTCAATACCTATAGTCATCTTTAATAAAGCTAATTCCCCAAGGCTCGCTGTTCGCGATGATCAACATCTCTACGCCAGAGTCAAAACTCCTGAGCTAGAAGCCTATGAGAGCAAGCTCGACGACAGCAAGAAAGCTAACACATACGTCAACCAAGATGATACCAAGTTTGTAGACTTCACTGCTGCTGGTAACCACGTGGTTGGAAGCTCATCCTTCGCTGGCTGCTTCGGTGTCATCCTTGCGACCAAGCAAGGTGCCATTGTCGCTCATTACAATCTTGACCAGAATGGCTTAGACACAGCCAAGGAGAAAATTACCAATTTCTACACCGAGCACAACGACAAGGTTGGAGGCGCTGACGCTCATCTTTACTCTGCCATAACCTATGAGACTGGGGCGCTCGTTGAGGGAAACCTGTACAACGAGTACAAGAAGTTTCTCAAGGATCTTGTTGGAAAGGAGCCCCAGGACCATCACTACACTGAAGCTCTTGAGACTGTTTCGGAGGAGGATCTTGACAATGATAACTGGGATCCGGAGGCAGTGAGCGGTGGTTTCGTCGTGGAGAACCCTGGCGGTGGCAATGCCGATACCAGTATCTTCTTCATTACCATTGAGCGACAGCGTGTCAGTGCCCAGGGACCGGGTAAGTGATGGCAGCCAAGTCTAGTTGTCACCTGGGTCCCAGATTCCGGGCGCTTATGAGGTGGACCTTCATTCTCGCACCTGTCAACCATGTCAAATAGAATATATGGCAACTTCACCTTAGCCAACCTACCATTTTATTTACAAATGTCTCGTATCATGTTGAACTCATCGTTTCTCAGCTTGCAGTCTCCTGCCGTGATTCAGATAGGATCTGTCGAGATCTTGAATCAAAAGTAGGCCCTGGAAGATGAATGTTGACCATGTATTAGACTGAAAGCTAGCTGATGATAAATGTGTCAGAAAAGATATCATTTTACGACATGTCGGCCATTTAAGACCACTACTTTCTTCGTTGAATACCCAAACATTCAAGGAATGGACCATCGTGACAAGCCACCAGGTATGCTTGCTCCGTGGTAGACTCATTAATATGCTTAACCTTGCACCATGAGGGTACAGCAAAAGTATCGCGTGCCTCCCACTTGAACGTCATCGTCTCCCCCGTCGGCGTCACAAGTTCAGTGCGACCCTTTCCTTCATAGCAGTGATAAAGATAGGACTGGCTTTCTTGTGATTCCGCCGTGGCACCAGGGCCCAGTCTCTCGGCCTGAACGCCGAGGAATGTTGATAAAGGCTTTCCATTTGAGAGCTTATAGTGATAGGTAGAGTAGTCGCTCTTGTCAGCGTTGAGTTCTTCCTCAACGGGAGCCCATGGGAAACGGAACTCGCATGGGTCGCAATGTCTGAGAGTTTTAGCAAGAGCGTCTTAGTTGTGTAGGATAGAAGTATACTCACTCGCTGGGATAGCGTGGGTCAGAATAGCCCTCGGCAAAGTGAACTGGAGCAAAGCGGAACAAAGGTAGGTTCAACATATCTAGCCAGACGACTGGCTTATCACTCTCGTTTCCATGGTCATGCCAGTGCCAGATTGGTGTGATGACAACATCACCTCTGACGAGGGGCATCTTCTTGCCCTCAACAGCTGTGAAACCTTCACCATCGATGATGAAGCGAGCTGCGAAGGCAAGATGTCTATGTGCTGGCGCTGTCTCGCCAGGATTGACGATCTGAAGACCTCCATAAATAGTATCTGTTGTGTATGGTGATTCTAAAAAGGTCAGTCAAATGAGCTCAGCAACATGACTGATATACTCACGCATGCTTGGGTTCACTAGCATCAAGACTCTCCGTTCAGCCTTTTCTTCTGGCACCAATTTGGCGGCTGTCTCTAAATGAGGCAAGGCTTCTTTGTATGTCCACATATGAGGCTTTGCTGTGGGGTTTGGCGTCGGCGGCACCATCATGCTCATCTGTGACCAAAGAGGCTCCAAGTTCTTCGATGGTAGTTGGCTGAGATACTGCTTCATCTCTGGTGAGTCGCCATCCGAGGCGCCCGACGCCACTGTGCTAGTATAATTTCCCATCTTTTCTGTGGTCTCTTTGAAGAGTAAAGATGATATTGAGATTATTTTTTACTTGGTTTGTGATTCACAAGTGTCGCTGGAGTGTGCTGTAGATAACTAAATAGCGGGTTGATGATCTCGGAGTGGACAACAATCGTAAGATCCCCGGCCGAACAAGAGAAAGCTGGGGAAGCAGAACCGACAGGCAACAGAATTGCTACAACGGTCACATTGAACCGCGTCTAATCAATCATCCACAACAGCCGAAGTCAATATCCGTCCTCCGGGTTGACTCCGGTGGAATCCGGGATCCCATCTTCCGACCGGATCGCGCTATGAGTGGCTACAGTAGTGGATCTCACCACAAACGGTCTCCGACAATCATCACGTCTTTTTGGAAACAACTATAACAGGAAGTATACAACCTTGGAGATAATGCAACAATGAGAATAGCCAGTATCGCAGCACCGTTGTATCGCAGAAATTTCATATCTTCCTTCTCTCGCAAAATGTCCTCAACAACTTGGAACCGCCTCATCCGCTTTGTCGATGACAACGGAAACGAGACCTTTGGAGACCCTGTCATTGAGAATGACAAGGACTTTTCTGAGAAGTTGGCCAAGAACGACCTATGGGCTATTGAGTACAAGGGTCAGAGCCCCGTGGCGCAACTCACAAAGGGTGACAAGGTACATGTCAAGGCTGTAAAGGAGCTGCTGCGACCGGCTGATGTGCCTATCATCCGATGCATTGGCCTTAACTACATCAAGCACAGTAAGTGATGAGTTACTCATTGACTGAACCTATAATAACTTGGGTGATTAGTCAAGGAGGGTGGCCGAACACCACCGCCTTATCCCTCATTGTTCATCAAGCCCTCTACCTCCATTGCTGGATTCAATGAGGATGTTCCCATTCCTAAGATTGCCCAAGATGGCACAATAGACTACGAGGGAGAGCTGGTAAGCAATATGTCTATCTTTTTGCCGGAGAACGAACTGACATAAAAATCTAGGGCATCGTGATTGGCAAGTCTGGCAAGAACATCACCAAGGAAGACGCTCTCTCTTACGTAGCAGGCTACGTCGTCTCTAACGATGTCTCCGCTCGAGCATGGCAACGAGACCCCAAGAAAGCCGGCGGCGTTCCCCAATGGTGCTTCAGCAAGGGTTTCGACAAGTTCGCACCCATTGGACCTCTTCTCGTCTCTCCAGCTGTCGTTGGTAATGCTTCCAAGTTGCACTTGACAACAACTGTCAACGGCGAGGAGAGACAAAGCGAGGGTACGAATGATCTTCTTTTCGGTGTCGAGGAGATTGTCAGCTTCATCAGCCAGGGGACAACGCTTGAGGCTGGAACTGTTGTTCTCACAGGAACACCATGTGGCGTCGCTATGGGAATGAAGGAGCCTAAGTATCTCAATGACGGTGATGTTGTGGAGGTTAGCATCACCGAGTTGGGAAGTGTCAAGAACAAGATGGTCTTCGAGTAATGGGTAGATTAAAACATGGTATTTGGGTAAATAGACATAGAAACAACTTTTCCATTGTGTTATTCGTTTAAAAGCTCCCAAACTCCTTGAACATCGTTCAGCCATGACATATCATTTACATCTAAGTTGAAAGCTGCAAGCTCCTGAGGATTAAAGTCCGGTATAGGGGTTTGAAACTCTTGAGCAAGTTGCTGAACAAGATCAGGAACTTCCACGTTCGGCATCGGTTGTTGAGGAAAGACTGGGTCATTTCCTTCGGCGGGTCTGTAGGTGTTCGCCGTCTCACGCCCCGGTGAACCACGAGGCGTTGCTTGCAAGATCTTTGAAGAAAGAATATGTAGCGCTGCAACGCACCGGCGAGGAGACTGGCCGAATTGCTCGTGAGCCTTGAGTACTGAAATAGCTTGGCCCCAGGATCTCCCGATTTCCACGGCCGAGAAGACATCTGGTCGAAGTTTGGCGGCGATAAGGACTGTAGCGGCGGAGTAGATGTAGTATACTCGATACCACCAGGCCGGGAGCAGACCAACGGTGCCGTCTAGTGTCTGGTGTTTCACCAGAGTGTTGATCATATTCTGAGCTGTTGTGACGCAGAACATTGCGCCTTGTTGAACGACACGAGCTTGGAGATTATCGTCCATGGGCTTTTTATCCTGGGGAGATTGTGTGAGGCAAAATCTAGAAAGGACTGGCCGTAGTAGCAGGATACGTGCATGGAGGAATCTGTTTATGTGTCAGTCGTTGTGTAAATCAGTGGACGTAGAGGACACATACCTCATGCGAAGTATCACGGCTTGTCGCCGTGCTATTTCATCCTTATTTGACTCCAACAACTCCCACCTGAGATGATCTGGTAGCTTTGACTGCCATCTGCTGATACAGCGATCCAGTTGAACCACTCGATCGAGGTCTTCGTCTTCGCCGTCTAAGCCTTCAAGGTCGAAGTGCGAATCCTTCTCTTTTGGTCTATTGCCCTGTGAACCGTCGTAAAAGGCAATCATAGTCTTGTGGATGATCTCGTAAAGTCGCACTGATCTCACAAAGAAGCTGTAATATTCCAAACCTTGCATTCCGTTCTGGGCGTTTGAAGTTTCCGCTGGATGTGGCACGTCTTTTGCGGGATGCTGGGAAATCATGGCTGGGCGACCATGGGTCACGGATACCATGCTAGCCAGGTTAGCTGACCGAGAGCCAAGATACAGTCAAGTTTACTCACCGATCCATCAGAACACATCCATACCATATCCTGCGCAACAACTCTCGCTCGCCAGGGTCCGACCGATTCGCAGAGGTCTCGGGCAGGTGAAGTCCCAATCCCTGGGCCATCCTGATGGCAGATCCAATAACCATCCATGTCTGATGAGGATTATATGTACTCTGAAGATACTGGCTCGTTACCAGTAAACACTGCACCAACTCGAGAGATCCGGGTTCCCAGGGGCTCATTGGCAATAACTCCTGGGCCCTCTGGAAGTATGTCTCACTCGACTGTTCTCGCTGTTCTAACGAATGCGATTCAACGAGTTGGGTGGATAGGGCTAAGATGACGTTCAGCGTAGCGACGAAGACACGCTCATTCAAGTCCATGGCCGTTCCGGAGAATATGGCATTATAAGCACGAGTCCATCGGTTCCTATCCAAGAACGGATACAGCGGGTCAACGTAAAACCAATACAGCTCTATCAGATGATCAGCCTGCCTCCGTGGGGGTAGAACGTATGAGAAGTCTGGTGATGTGACTGAGGCAGGTCCCATAACCCCAGCCGGCCGAGATATATTTGACGCATTGTCACTTGAGCTTGTAGACTTCCCTAGCTTCACGTCGATGGCTTTTTTTATTTGAGCGGTGAAAGAGCCTGCACTGCTCTTCCCAAAGAACTCTCCAGTACTCGTCCCCTCATCGATGACCGCTGTCATGGAGTCAACAGCAGAAGGACTATTTGAACAAACTGAAGCCCCGACATTGCGCTGACCACTATGTGAGTCTGGCCTGGTACCGCTGCCGGGGGTAGATGTCACTGGGGAGTGATGATGTGGCGGTGGTGGCGGCGGCAGTGACAGAGGCATAGACCGTCGTGGTTGAGGCTCGTATGTATTCACGGCTGGTAGAATCGGAACGGGTGGGCTTGCCATGGAGGGAGAACTACCCTGTCTTTGCACTGGCAATGCTGGTGCTGGAGGAGCAACAGGACGTCCATTCTGAGCAGCAGTGAAGGGCGCTGCTATTGGCGGGCGATGATGTATGAAGGCAGTCGAACTAGCGCTAAAGTTGCACTTGTCCCTGAGGGCCAATTTCCTACTACAGGAGCCACAGACTGCAGCGTCTTAGCCTTTGTCCCCTCCCCTCCTGGGGCTGAGTGAGCTCAGTGTCTGTCTCACCTGGTCGTACACCGTCACACTTGACCTTCTTGGCTCTGCAGTTATCGCAAGCGACATCAATCTTGAGGCGTTTGGCCCCACTCTGGCGATTAGCAGAGGCACCGTCATCTGTTTGTCGTGGAGGCTCCATGTGTAGGTAGGTCCAGTTCCGTATCCGAAGGGAATGTCGCTGGTTGTTGGGTCGGGAGAGGATGGGTTTTCGGAATGGACATGAATTGGTTCGGAACGGGGGGATCCCCAGAATTAAGAGATAAGATTATGAGGCTGGACTACGGCTAAAATCCGGGGAGCATTAGCGGGGGTCTCAGAATCTTTGCATTAGCTTCACTCGGAGCTCGTCGGTAAGTAGTGGCGTGGCATACCAGATACCTATACTTACTGAGTGAGCTGAAGTCACACTATTGACAAGATAATTAACCGCTACAAGTGTTTTCCTGTTCCCGTGACTAAATTGCAATATTGCTTGTATCTCCTTTTGGCTCAATAACTCCAGCCGAGGTCTGTGGATGTCGCCTAAACCAATCGGTGACCCTTGTTCTGATCCATCAGCAGGCAAGGTTCCCCTCTTTCTCCGCATCCTCAGTCCCTTCTACGCGTCACTTTCGCATCTCATCCCATTGACCCGCGTCTTTGACTGGCCCCACCCAAGTTGGCCGATTTCTAACAAAAATCTCATTCGCTGGTTGGAAGTTGAGGCTAAACCACGTTTTAGTATGAGTGCACTAAGCATAGGGTAGCTAACTTACCCTTGGTCCAGCAATGGGAGTCGGATCATGTAGAATTTACCCTTTGCTGCTGCCGGAATAGTCCAGAGTGTGCATCCACATGTACGGCAAAATGCTTTCTCTTTAGAACTTCCGCTAGATGTGTCGGAGAGTGAGTACTTCGTGATAGCATCTTCTGCCGTGGTGGAGACTTTGACATCTTGGGCCATGAATTTTCCAATCTGCCAGGTACAGGTTAGCTTCCATGTCAACAACCCATCGATGAAGATTCCATACCAGTTGATGTGTGCCACCAGCCCCTATGCAGCAATGCTCACAGAAGCATGAGAGTACCGTGACTGGTTCTGATGAAATTGCAAACTTTACGTTGCCACAGAGGCATTTCCCCGAATATGGTGCCGGCATGTTTTCGGATGATGCTGAGCTACGCGATAATGGGCTGGGTGAACAATCCCTCTATCTCAAGCATAACTTTTCATCACTTAACTGTATTATAGCATTCTAGTGTCTGAAAGTGGTGTTGCCACACGCACTTACACAGGAGCCCCGGAAGAGGTAGTTTCGTGACCCCTTCCGGGTTCCCTCCGAGGCAGACAGCGTTAATCCAAGTCTCGGACCCGATCCGAGGAACAGGTGACTATTGTCTAATTACGTACACGTTAGGTTCCGGGTCTCTAGTGTACCGACGAGTTGGTAACGTTCGGTCCCGGACCAAGACCTGGACCCAAATCTAGCAGCAGGAAGTAGCGCCTCCGAGTTAGTAGACAAGAGTTCTGGAAGGGATAGGTGCACGATGAATTGAAGCGGAGCCGAGACTTGTAAAGCAATCTCTAAGGATTTGACCTATTGCAATTTTCAGTGGCGTGAGTCTATCGGCGACCGATCCTTGGATTATTCCGCGAGCTCAGGGAAGACACGCAGTGATTTTCGGATCTCACCCATGGAATTTGTCAGGACAAAGAAAGTTATAGTAGATTTGACCTCTCTAAATCTATGGATCGAAAACAGCCTTTTGCACCTTCACCACAGTATCCCCAGCAATATCGGCTGACGAGACTCCCAATGAGAAGCGATACTCGCCCTCATCAATTACCCACTTCTTCAGTCCAATATCGAAATGTGCCAAGTCTCTCTGGTTCACCAGAAGCTTTACTAAATTCGTCTCACCGGGCTCTAGTCGTACCTTGTGGAAAGCCACGAGAGCCTTGATCGGATGATCAGGAGACTGCTCAGCTGGACCAGCATAAACCTGCACCAATGCGCCGCCAGTTTGCTTTCCAGTGTTAGATAATTTAACAGAGACATACCAGTCGTCACCCTCGCGAGAAACGTTGACCAGATCATATGTGAAAGTCGTGTAAGATAGGCCGTGACCGAAGGGAAAGTTGACCTTCTCCCGAGAGAGCCGATCAAAGTGACGATATCCGACGAAAACACCTTCGGCGTAAGTGACCTTGAGCTGTCCATCTACATATTCGCCAGGGAAATTTCCTTGCGCGGGACAGTCCTCAATGCTTTTGGGGAAGCTCACTGGTAGTCGACCTTCAGGATTGACAGCTCCTGTAAGGACATCTGCGATAGAGTAGCCGCATTCTTGGCCGGGGAACCAAGCTTGTACGACAGCGGGGACTTGCTCTAGCCACGGCATAGCGATAGCAACGCCGGTAGAGTTGACAACCACGGTGTTGGGGTTGACTGATGCCACTGTAGACACAAGGGCGTCTTGCGTGCCCTTTCGAGGAAGATTGAAACCATCTTGGTCTCGACCTTCAGTCTCCCATTGAGGATCATGCCCGGTAAACACAATCGCATAATCAGCAACCTTGGCTACTTCTGCAGCTTCTCCGACAAGATCTGCATCGTGATCGGATTCTAGTGAGAAGCCAACACGAACACCACTGCGGCCTTCAAGAATGGTAAGGCCGATCTTGGTAGGCGGATCGCTGCAGATTTTAAGGCGATAGGTCTTTCCTCCTTCGAACTTGTGGCGGAACTCAGGCTCTGGAGCAGCGAGGAACAGAGAGCCCATGGGGTCAGTGCAGTTGGCAATCTGCTCATAGATGATCTCGCCATCAACATAGACCCTTGTAGGTCCCAACCCAGAGCAGGCGATGTAGTGCTCTCCTGTCTCAGCCGGTGTAAAGTCACCGACAATCTCAAGTCTCCTCCAGAGTGACTCTTGTGATCCAAGAGGCGAGTATGCAGAAGTTGGCTGCCCAACAGTAGATACAGGCTCCGATTCACCCTCCTTAAACAGCTGCCGACTGAACCCGGGCTTCCCATCAAGACCCACGACTTTACCACAGAGACCGTCAGGATGAATCGCAGGAAGAAGGCGCTCGCGATGAGCGCCTCGAGCGTATGTGAACTCGACGTCATCGCCTAGGGCCTCGTGCAAGCCCTGCCAGGGAGTGATCTTGCGGTACGCATTGACAGCTGCACTACCTCCTCCGTGAGCCATGGCGTCTTTAGCAAATCCGATCAGAGCAATCTTCTTCTTTTGGACCTTTTCCTTGGTCAGGGGAAGGAGATCTCCCTGATTCTTCAGTAAGACAATACCCCGTGCGCCGGCCTCGCGGATCATGCTTCGCAGTTCGGGGGTATTTGTGTCTTGACCAAGAGCGACAGAGTGTGACTCTGCTTCGCGAGCCTTGAGCTTCAAAGCCCACTCCACAACCGACTTGGCGCGCTCGTTGATGGTGCTTTCTGTCAATTCTCCCCGCTCAAGCGCACCCTTGACAGCATCCTCCTTTCTTAGACGGGGAAGACCAGGCATCTCCAGGTCCAAACCAGCATTGAGCGCTGCAGCGACGGAATTCGTACCGCCCCAATCACTCATGACAAGGCCTTTCCAGCCCCATTCGCCACGCAAGACGTCCTGCAGAAGCCACTTGTGCTCATCGCAATGGACGCCATTGACGTGATTGTAAGCTGTCATAATCGCCCAAGGATTCGCTTCCTTCACAGCAATCTCGAACGGCCTGAGGTAAATCTCGCGCAATGCCCGTTCATCAATGGTCTCATCAACAGTCGTACGTGCTGTTTCTTGCTCATTGGCCACGAAATGCTTTATCGTAGCAGAAATACCCAGACTTTGGAGTCCTTGTATGACCTTTGAAGACATTTTACCGGTGAGAAATGGGTCTTCACTGTAGCTCTCAAAATTACGACCACCAAGAGGATGGCGATGCATGCAGACTGTTGGACCGAGCATGCAATTTACTCGCTTGCCTCTCGCTTCAGCACCTAGAGCCTTGCCAAATTTCTCGGCAAGGTCTAGGTCGAATGTGGCTGCGAGATTGCATGCTGCTGGGAAACAGGCCGACTTGATATCGAGATCTGTTGCTGCTGAGCGAATTCCATTTGGTCCATCGGCAGTCTTGATTCTGTTAGTAAATAGTTGGACGAGACAAGAGATCGAGCTCACCTTGATCGAAGGAACTCCCTTTTCTGGATAGCCAACGGTTTCTGAGAAGTTCCTACCAGCTAAGAGGGAAATCTGATAAGAATTAGCTTAATCTGACTTCAGACGGCTGACAGTGTAGCGTACCTTCTCCTCCAGTGTCAGTGACTGTATGATCGCATCAATATCCGTGTTTGCCATTTTGCCGTTGTATGCCTCGAAACTACTGGGGCAGGGACGGATGCTGATACTCGCGAGTAATAAGCAAGCCCGGATCACTTCTCTCTGACTGCGTGCGGGTCAACGTCGGGGAACTGTGTCGCTAATTTTGTGGAGGTTTCGAGGGGGAATATCTCCAGCTTGGGACTGGTCCAACTGGTAGTAAAGCATCCACCAGACTTTGACGAGCTTCGGCAAGGCGACAACGGAGACTAGAAAACTGGTCAAGGCTCGAGTCATGAGCGAGATGGTGCCCAATCGGCTGAGCGCTGCTTCGGAAGAGACGACGATGGACCAATGATAGCCCGGTCCGAAGTCTCGGAACAGCTGGGAATAGCGTCGGATCCAGACCGAACGCGTCCAAGCCAAGACCCCATCAAACAAGTTGTCAATCTCTTCAAGCGTCAAAGAACGCTCCAAGTTTCCCCATGGGGTGTCAGTTTACCACCGCGTGGGGTAGCATTGGATCTGCATAATCCTTTTCTGTTTTGGTAGGCTCAGATATAATTAACCTAAATGACCCTGGTGTTTTGGGTTTCTGAACATTCATCATCAGTTGCTGATTGACGTTGGGACTTCTGACAAGACATCGATCATATCCAAGAGTCATGGGTTCCTTACCAGCAGAGAAAAAAGGTGCTGCCGCGGCTGCCGGCAATGACCTTGCAGCAGTGAGTTTACTCCCTGAGATGCGAGTGATGGGCATTGGGTGTTAATGTTTTCGCCAGGTTCTCCCCGATGATGCTCGACCTTGGTATCGCGTACCGCATCTCCTGAAGCTCAACCTTCTCCTTCTTATTCCTCTCGTGTCATCAGGCGCAATTGGTTATGATGGTATGTTCAGTACGCGACAACGCCACCCTCCTTACTAACATGCACAGGATCGATGATGAACGGCCTTCAGACCCTCCCTCAATGGAGAGGCTACTTTGGACAGCCCGAAGGCGCCATGCTCGGTGCTCTCAACTCCGTATACCCAGCCGGAAAGGTCATTGCCCTTTTCTTCGTCACCTACGTATGCGATCGATTCGGTAGAAAGACAGCCATGATGGTCGGAGCCTTGACTTGTGTCGCTTTCGCCATCATGCAAGCTGTGTCACAGAACTTGGAGACTTTCATTGCGGCGAGAGCTATCCTTGGTTTCTTCACAAGTTTCTTGGCTCAGCCTAGTCCAATCCTCATCACCGAGCTTGCCTATCCCACGCATCGAGGCAAGCTTACCGCTCTGTACAACACATCCTTCGTAAGTACCCACTCTTCATACCCAAAGACATCCACTGACTTGACAGTACCTCGGAGGTATCATCGCCGCCTGGTGCACATACGGAACCTTCAAGATCGACTCGACATGGAGCTGGAGAATCCCGTCTCTTCTCCAGGGAGCCCTCCCCTTCATCCAGCTCCTCGCCGTTTACTTCCTCCCCGAGTCTCCCCGATGGCTCGTCGCCCACGGCCGACGCGAAGAGGCCCGCAAGATCCTCGCCACGTATCACGCCGGCGGTGACGCAAACGCTCCACTTGTCAACTTCGAGATGGCGGAGATTGAGGGTGCTTTGACGCACGAAGCCGATGCCATGTCACAGAACTCTTGGCTCGAACTCGTCAGAACTCCCGCGAACAGAAAGAGAACGCTAATTGCCGTTATCGTCGGGTGGTTCGCTCAGTGGAACGGTATCAACCTCGTCAGGTATGTTGTCCCACCTCGACCCCGCGTTTAAGTATCTGTCTAACGTCGCTTGTAGCTACTACCTTGTTCTTGTTCTCAACACGATCGGTATCACAGCTGCCAAGGAACAGACTCTCATCAATGGTCTTTTGCAGATCTCAAACTGGCTTGCTGCAATCTTTGTTGGTGCTATGTTAGTCGACAGACTCGGACGTCGCACCCTGTTCCTCCTTTCGACTTGTGGAATGTTCGTGTCGTACATTATCTGGACCGCCCTCAGTGCTTCGTTTGACAGTACTCGAAGCCCAACTACCGGAAAGGCCATCGTGGGCTTTGTGTTCATCACCTTTTTCTTCTACGCCATTGCCTGGGCCCCTCTTCTCCAAGCGTATACCGTTGAGATCTTCCCGTACACCCTTCGCAGCCGCGGTGTCTCCGTCATGTACGTCAGCACATTCGTCGGTCTCGTTGTTGGAAACCAGGTCAACCCAATCGCCATGAAGAACATCGGTTGGAAGTACTACATTGTCTTCTGCTGCATTCTTGCCTGTCTCATTGTCGTTATCTGGTTCCTTTTCCCCGAGACAAAGGGTCATACTCTGGAGGAAATCCAAGCCATCTTTGAAGGAACATCTCATGGAGCTCTTCATGCTGGTAAGCTGGATGATATTGAACATGGTAGAATGGATCAGGATGGCAAGAAGGATAAGAAGGTCGACCAAGTTGAACTCGCTTAGACAGGACAATCAAAGTCTTGGATTTAGTAACAATAATAATAGCCGATGGCAACTATTGACCTTGACTATGGTAATCGGTTCGAGCGTGTTGATCCGAGTTCCAAGAACGATGTTCCGATGGCGACCTGCCGAGTGTACTTGGGCGGGGTCAAAGCAGATGCAGGAGTTGTCTCTGTGACACGCCGGAAGATCAATCCAATGAATGATTGCCATGTCTCTCTCATATAGTACCAACACGGCTCTCGGGGGGTTTCACAGAGCATGACCGATGGATACACTGTGCCTCAGACAACGATGATACCTAAGACACATTTAGTTCGTATCTTTGAAACGAAAGTTTTGATCTAGTAAGAAGGACTCTCATCGCCTATAAAGACGAGAGCTGCATCCCTAGTGCCCATTCAAAACACATCGCCTCCAACAAAGCCGAACACCCAATCCATAATATTATCAATCTTTGATTCATCATGAAGTACTCAGCCGTCGCTCTTCTCACCCTTGCCCAAGGCATTGTCGCTATCCCGTCCCTGCTGGGGCAGATCAAGCAGAGCCAGTCCAAGGCTCTGGTGCCTGATCAGGATATATCGTTAGTATCTCCACCTCAAACTACCCCATCATGTCTTCTACTCCAATGCTTAGCCCATTTCGGTCTATAAGATAGCAATGTTTCTTTCTGACACGTAGTCATAGTCTTTCTATCAAGCTTTCGCAGATACCTATGCACAGGGACATGCCCCACACTAAGAAGGAGAATGTCTGCTGGCTCCTATGCGCTTCTGAGGAGATTCAGTGCCCAGACGAGTGGGTAAGTCGATCTACACCACCTTTAACTGTTGGCTTGCGCTAATTAAGAGAAAGTATTCCTCTCACCAAGTTAGACCACCTTATTGACCCGAATGTGATAATAGCTGACCTTAAAATACAGGGCGAATGCTGGACCTGTTGCCGCGATCTGGAAACGTCACACTGAGCGGCCTCAAAGCAATACCTTTAGGTAATCTGGCCTCCCAATTGTACAGGCTACAATGCGGGCCTTGGACAACTTTCCGCACGTCACTCACTTAGTTTGTCTTTGTTTGTCATACTTGAAACTCTCATTCGCTTGGTAAAACACAATATAAAATGAGAGAGCTGTAGCGCTATTCTTATGCAGGCCGGGAGGTCTTATGTGGGCAACAGGTCACATTTAGGTAAAGCATAGCCAATATTATAGCCTCAGTCTACTCGTCGGAGTTCCTTGTGACACCTATATATGAATGATCAATCACTGAAATCTCCAGTCAGCTCTATCTTAAAGTATCTGATGATATGTTAGATGCTCCTACAATGCAGCGACGTGACTTCATAAGCAAATCCCGAAATTCTTATGTCTTAAATAGAGCAGCCTGGCCAACATGGTTTGGAAGGGAGCTAAGGTCTGTGGTGATGTAAGCTCTCCACCAACGCATCTGATTTCGAATGTAAGCACTGTGTGCCGTCCGTTCTCCTGGCCACTCTGCCCGTAATTTAGTTTGACTACAAGGCTCTATGCAGCTCCTCATATAAATCAGTGCGAATGTTGTGCTACTGAGGTTGAAGCCTCTCGCAAAACCTCACGCTTGTCACGGATCACAACGATATCTGTGTTAGAGTTATGCACAAGCAGATATGACACAGCTGTGTAATATTAGACTTGATCTCGTAAAACTTGCATGATATGAACCTTGCACATTAGGGTTTAGCAGAAAAGGTACCAATCACAGTTTGATATGAGTGGAAAATACTTTTGCCTTCGATGTATCCTCACACCTGTCTCTTATAGGGAGGTTGGACTATTTAACAATACCGTTTTCGATACCTCTTCTTCCTTTGGCTTAACCGAATTTGTTCCGAGGCATTTTTAACACTACTGATCATACGATATGGCGCGCTTTTCAGAGTGCCATGCCCAGATCGGGAAACCTGGGCGTCGCTATGAATGGATTCCGAGAATGACGCGATGGTTCCGATGCACTATGGAGGGGGCTCACACTATTGCTCACTATCTTTGCTGGTACTATCTTTGCTGGTACGAACAGGGCAGTACAGGATGCAGGTGCCGTGCTGTTGTCAGCTCATCGTCGAGCGCGGCATTGGACAATGAGGGCACACCCCGAGAGATGGTAATCTTATCAAAAAAGACGAATGAAGTCCAAATACCCAATGAAATATTCGACGCCGTCCTTAGATTTCTTCCTCACAGTTTGCTGTATATTCTCCGCCAAACGTCACGAGGATTTCGCCAATATATAGACAACGATCCTGTCTTTGGCAAATTTCAGACCCTGAGCCGTTGGCACAGAACAGTGACGGCCATCGTTCGAGACAGTCGCGAGATATATGCATCTATACGCCGCCAAACTCTATGCAATGAGTGCCGTGCCCTAAGTACAAAGGAACTACGGGAATGGCTGATATCCTTATGCGAGCCGAGGAGGTGCACCGGCTGTAAGAAGGACCATACTGGAATCTTCTTTCCCGCAAACGGTAGGAAAAGAAACAAATGTGTTGGGTTGCTCGGCCATTCAGATGTATGCTCTCATCGGCGGCTCAGGTTTCAAAGGAGGCTCTCCAACCTTTGGACCCAGTACCCCATCTACGATCGCTACATAGACAAATCACATACTTCTTTCGACACGAGTGATGCGGATCCTGACCTCGTTTCACTGCAGTCAAGCCGTAGTTAATCGAAATTGATGTTCACAATTATCCGGGCAAGATCGTGACGGCAGCTTCATTAACCTTTGAAGTCAGAGGACCAAGCGGAAGGAATTCAAGGACCCGAAATACGATCGAAGGTATTCTCCAAGACTGTGGTCATCTCTGTCCACATTCTTCAGCCGTGATGGAACGCTTGCTGGACAGCTTGGAATGCACTCTTTGCTGCTGTGCCTATGTTCACAAGTCCATTCCAGTGAAACACGATGGCTGCGTCAGTCCTTGTTGCGAATGCCTAGAGTGTAACATAACGTACGTCTGGGAACGCCCACACAACATGTCTGGGAGGTGTTGGAGGAAGACAGATTTGTTACAAGAGAATTGCTTTGGTTTACACATCAGCAACCGATGGAGATATTTAGATCCATTGAGTTTCGAATGACTCCGGAGACTACGATATGGGGATGCCGGTAATCCTGTTTTCACGGACAGGACGAAACACGTTTTGTGGTGCGATCAGCCTGATTGTGGTACTGGGTCTGGCCGTAGATGACTGAAGCTGGTAAGGCTCTTCTCGCACACCGTTGCGTATAATCAGTGCAATGACCTGAAGACAAGTCAATTTGGCTATGACTGTGGAACACATACAGTTAGCTTTCCGAAGGCTTGTAGTTGGACCTTAGAATACAATGTGTACGAGGAAACCAGAAGAAGATATCCAGAAGAGAAAAGGGTCCCACTGAATTCGGGGTGAAGATTCTTCAATGTTAGAGCACATTGAGGAACAGTTTAAATAAGAAAGCATGTAGTCAGGTATCGGGACAGGGTTTCTTATTAGTGTATTTATTCCTTTACCAAGGCGCTCAGATCGCGGATGATATTGGGATACACGCAAGATCTCGTCTTTTGCCATTCCTGTACCCTGCTTGGTGAGGGCATGATACCCGCTTCTTGGAAAGTGCAAAAGTCCAGCTTTTCGGCTGAAAGAGACAGCATTGCCGACTCAATATCATATGGGATCCAATCCAAATCCTTTGTCAGAGATGTTACGTGATGAAAGGGTTCCCTAGTCTCCTTTGCACTCTTTTCCATGAATGCACTGGCCAGCGACTGAGAACCACCTTGCACAAACAGGAAGTCCACCAGTTCCTTACAGCGTTTCTGAGACGAGATCCGCTTGCATGTCCATTCATCCAGCTGTCCATCTTGCGTAAATATGAATCGGACTTTTGGGTCAGGGCTCTGAGAGAGATCTTTGAGAGTGGTGATTTGTTTTAGGAAGGGCTTCAGTTTAGAAAACATGTGCGCAAGGAGAAAGCTCAGCGTGGCTTCTACGAAGACAACGACACATTTTGTCCCAGAATATGTTTCTTGGGAAATGTATATAAGATCTTCCAACGTTATTCTGCCGGTCTCCCAAACTTGGAAAATCAGCAATGTCGCATCATTTAGGTTCTGGCACGTCGCTGCCATGGATACGATCGCCTCTGATACTAGCGTGGCGAGCACAATATCGTCATTCAACTGATTGAAGGTGGCCATTATGCACAGTTTCAGAATGTTCGTGAATGCAGTGCCTCTTCTGGCCAACGGTTCTTGATAGCTCTTTCGGTCCAGTACCGGGCGTAGGTATATTGCGCAAGCATGTGCATCAGCACCCAGTGATATGAGAGGACCGACAAGTCTGACACGCTTCAGCGTGCAATCTTCCTTTTGGCAAGACAATTCCTGTAGAATCCGAGTAGCTAGTTTGACTGATGATGCCCTACCAATCTCGGATAGGATGAAATCGTGGAAAGCGGTTGATCGAGTTAAACATGTCAGGAAGTGGCGCTTTGGTTCCCAAGTCTCTCTGTTCCAATTTATGTCTGAAATCACGTTTTTCACGTAAAAGTCTTGCATGACATGAAGCATTTCAATTGCTCGAGGGAGGTCAAGGATCTTTCGATATTTGACCAAGTGACCAATTTGGCCGATAATTTGGTCCCCATGGGCGACCAAACTGTGTTGGTAACTCATGATGCGGTGAAGACATAGCATGCCTTTGGCGGCGCAGACCGCGACCTCTGAGGGTTGCAAAGTTGAATTCTTCTCGATGATCCATTTCCCGGCCTCTGTCTCGGTAAAGAAGTCGTGAGCCGTACGATGAATGAAATCAATATGATGTGTAAGGAACGTGTTATAGCCTTTAGGTATCTCCGACTTCCGAATCTGTAGTAGGCCACCGCACTTGATTTCAATCTGAGTTTTCGTTGAATCGCAAATCTGCTGCAATTTCATGAAATCTATGCTTCCCTTACACTTCAGAAAGGTATCATGGGCATCAGGCATCCCTGCCAATGCGATCTGTCCCAAGACAGGTTGCCAGAAGAAAAAGCTTTGGAGCTCATTGGCAACCCCAGGGCGAAAGTATACTGTTTGCCGCCGTTCTGCAAGAGCATACTGAAAGAACCGAACTGCGTCTCTTCGGTACACCTGGCTATTTTGACATAAGCGGTCCCAAATGTCAGCATAAAGATCGTGCATCTCGCTAGGCAACTCTGCCAATCGCTCTATCAGTATCTGCTCAGAGTCTCCATTGTGTATACCGCCTATGAGACTTTTCAAAACCAAGGACAGCCATAGAAACACTCCCTGTGACTTTCGCACCATTTCATCAGATAAGTACGGATGCGTTTCAAAGGAGAGTTGCCCAGACGAAAGGAAGGGATCTAGGTCTCTGTGGACATAGTTTTTCATCTCAGGTCTGGTGAGATCCTCGAGAAGAATGCTGGGGCAGTTTAGCTTCTCAAGCCATTTTATGATCAATGCTTCCGGCCGACTAGAAACACAAATCTTGATTCCAGGAAACTTCAAGATTTCTTCAATCTCCTGTGTAAGTCTATGGAGACCATCGGCATTCGAGACTTCATCTAGACCATCTATAAAGACGCAAAGAGTACGACTTTCGGTTTCCAGAAGCTGCTGAAGAAAGCCCTTGAGAGCTCTAGAAGACCAATCATGATGACTCCTATATGGACCACTGTCATGGCGGCTCATGGCGAGTTCCTGTAGGTTCTCAGCGCGGAGCAACAGCTGGTAAACTAACGAGTATAACAAGCCTTTGATGCTATTTTGTACTTCGCTTCCAATCTTCCAAAAGAAATGAGTCATAATGATGACTTCAGAACCTTGGTGCTCCAGGAGTCGTCGAGTGTTTTTGTTATCGATCACAAATTTCATCAAGGTACTTTTACCCGACCCAGGCTTTCCACGGACACAAAATAACGAATCGCTTGATCGCAGCCATTCAATGAAGTTCGACCAGGATCGGCCGATACTTCTTAACTCGTCAGCCTCGATATCGGATAGGTCGCTGTCTCTTCGGCTACCTTCGCTAACTTCAGAACTGAAATGGCCGCTATCACCTTCTGACAGCATTGATGTATTGTCGCTCCTTGTAATACTTTCATAAGATGCGAAGACTCGATCGAAGCAAGCCTCACTGGAATCCAACACGTCGTTTAACCGCTTGTTTATCTCAGGATATCTGAAGCTCTCGAGAAATTCTTTGCGTTGAGATTCAGTAGTTAAGTCTTTGATTACTTGTTGTACTTGGGCACCTCCCTGAACGATGAGATTGTCTGTTGCATTAAGCCGGGTTTCGATGAGTTTGTTTGTTGCCTCATGCTGAGCTTTGATAAATCTTTCCAGGTCGAAAAAGCCTTGAGACATCTGGGTGACCAGAATCTGTATGTCGTCCTCCAGATTCTCGAATCCCTCTATCTGGAGATCCTGCATAGCCATATTTTGTGAACTAGGCAATAGTCAGTAATGAATAATATGAGGACCATTCTACATACAGAATCTCAGATTGCAAAATTGTCTGCAACTCCTGCTGGTTGTTCTTAAATCTAGCATCCATCCGTTCGATCTTCTTGCGGTGCACCTTTGACTTAACCACATAAGCGACGGCTGCCATGCAGTCGTTGCTTTTCTGCTCTTTCCTCACGTAGCGCAACTCGTCTAACAGTACTTGGGCAGAAGCCTGACATTTGTCTGCAGTCTTGCGAACCCGTCTTTCGCCATCAGACAGCTTTTCAAATGAGTCCCCTGTCTGATAGCGAGCTTTTGCCAAGGCACAAGCTTGTTTCAGGTTTTTGACATGCTCTTCCAAATGGTTATCAGCGGTGGGTTCCCCATTATAAACAGCCTTAATCTCAGATATGAGCCCAGCTGAAGCATTGATGAGCTGGTACAGCGCGGCAACTGTGCCGACAATCTCGATCCCAGTACTCATATTTGCCAATATTGGATACAATGATGGCTTTGACAAAATAGGCTATGACCATGAGTTGGAAATAGGGGTAATAAGAAAAGTGTACAAAAAGGCTGGAAACCGTAGGCTGAAACTGGCCAGTGTCTAATGTTCTTCCCGGCCCTTCAAAACCATTTGATGACTGAACTGACATCCAGGGCGCTAGAACTTCCATTTGTGGTAATCTTTGCGGCATTACGAACATCAGTAGATTCGAGGCCTTAACGAGAACCCGAGAAGTGGTTGCTTGCCTGCGAAGGGTGGCACAACATGGCCGACGACACGTTGTATTCATTCATGAGAGAAGTAGGAATCGAGGCAAATGAGAAACACAACCCACTTGGTGGTCCAACCATTTTGCTCCTCGTGACAAACATGACATGGCGGTTGCTAGTTGGTAATTGCGCAGAGAAGGAATGATCAAAGCATGCAAGGAGGTTCTTAAAATTAATCACAGAACAGTAATTTACAACCAATCCATTAAAGTATCTATCTAGAGGACGATGACACTGAACAACAAGGGTACATTATGAACGATGAATCACTTCTGCGCCACTTTGATTAGTTAATGATAAGTAAGAGTCCAGCCGTTCTCATGTTCATCTTGCTCAAGGTAGACCTGGGAATCGCCCTTGGCATTTCGGAGTCCAACGATGAAGGAAACAGTCTCAGCACAGTCTACACCCCCAACAAGATGCACGTCTTCCTTGCGGTCGTCCCAGAAAGAGAAGTTGGGGCCGCCGATAGATTTCTGACCGTCAAAGGGCTTGACGGAGTTGTATGTTACACTGTTCTCGGGGAAACCAGATAGAGGTCGTGCATCAGCTTGTGCATCGCTGTTCTTGACGAGGAATCTTCGAGAGTAGCGAGGGCCTTGACGCCAAGACAGATTGCAGTTCTGTGCGTCCGCGGGGATGTTCTTGAAGACGATCACTTGCTCAACCTGAGACTTATCCTTCCAGGTCTCGAGATGCACGCCGTTGACTAGGCCACTAGATTCATCGGGATTCTCAGGGTAAATGTCGTACAACGTGGCAGGGACGATGGTCTTGACCGAAGTTGTAGCAGGAGGCTTGTCCTTGGCCTTTTCGAGGGTTCTACCAGAAGCAGCAGTGGGTTTGGTACAAGGATCGTGGTCGAAACAGCCGACATTTGTGTCACAAGAGTAGTACCACGTACCAGTCGCGCATTCAGTGGTCTGTTGGCGAGCGACATTAACGGGAAGGGTACTTGCAGCAGAAGCGACATAGACCAGCGCTGTGACCATGTTGGTAATGGAAGGCATTGTTGCGGTGTGAACTTGGGAGCAAAATTGACGAGTCCGGGGTCGGTGAGTGAAGAGTTGCGAGCGCCGGTAGAGCTTGCAGGTGTTGGCTGTGAGTGTCTTGGTGTGAAAATGCTTCGAGATTGTTGCTTTGAGGGTGCATAACCATCGTCTTATAGAAAGTCTTCCTCTCACCTAAACGATGTTTTGCGATGAATCATGAAGCGCAATGCTTGATGCAATGACGAAGTATTGGCGAACCAGGTTTTCAGCGACGCATCACTAGCACAGCGCCGACTCTGAAGCTGTCTCGAATATGATTGTTCTCTATTCAATGCAAAGAAAGCTTGGAGCTGCAGTGACGCTGGCTTAGTCGCGATCCTTTTGCCTTAGCAGCTTATCATCCTCAACTCTTTTAGAGGCTGGATGGATAGCAGCGGGACCTGTCACCTCAGCCTCACACTTGGGAAGTAAGGCTGCGCCATATTCTGTAAATTTTCATTCTTAGAATTTAAATGGCTAGCATTTAAAGATTGTCGCCTTATCTCAACACCCAATGTCAAGACTCTAACGTCATGGTGTCCAGCCCACCTTGGCACATTAACAACGGCATAGGCTTTTTCGGAACGGCTATGAGGTGTAGTCCATATTCTGGGGCAGGTCCAGATTATTGAAAGCCTCCACTGTACTTCCTAAAGATCTGTGTGTGCTCCCGCGGTAGCAGTACTCGACAAAGACTTTTGATACCTGGTTTACAAGATGGCGCTCGCTCAGGCCAGCCCATTATTTGTGCTGAGATCAACCCTTGATATCACTACGCGCGTGAGGAAAGACGTCAAAGCCCCAATTATATTATTTTGAATGAGTCGTAGCAGTCCCCTTAGAGAGACATGCAGCTTGACGGTAATTACCAATCTCACTCTCAACTGAGTATCAAAACTAGCTACTGGTGTCTGTATGAAACATAATCTCAGCCTCAATTGTCCAGAATTGGATGAGATGAGAATCACCGTCATCTATCTAGCCTGGAGTTTTGATGTGACGATGATCCATTGCTATCGCATCAGATACCCCAAAGCTCGTCGCACGTAAGCCGGGGTTTAGTAATAGCCCCGACTCTCAAATCCGGCAAGAGTTTGGCGATCAGGTCAATCAAAAACCAACGGCAACGGGATAATAAGTCTAGAAAAGGCTCTTACGAGCACTTTTGTCTCGGGATGAAAGAAATACGCCATATCATGGGCGCTTTACCGCGTCTGGTCGTGGCGCTGAGTAAGATTCGCTCATGCTGTCACGTCTGGTTTATCATCAGAATGCTTGGTAGATCGGGTGAACCAATCATATCCATAGTCTAACATCATCAATCGGCTAACGGCACCACTTCACGGTTATAGTAAGATATTTGAAGCGCTGAAGCGTAAGTCTAGTCATGTCTCTCACTATAAGTTGGGACGGGTGTCCTCGTTACCTTTTCGCTCTATAATCTGTCCTCAAATTGGTCGAATAGATTCAAGCACATATACCGAAATGACTGGGCCCCAGATTTATACCCTCAACAGCGGCAAGAAGGGCGTTGAGGAGCATCGCCTGGACTATCAGCACATCACTTGGCTGCATCTTACGAAGACTTTGATCCCTGAGAACATCAAGTCATATCTCAACTCTCTTGGGCGTCCACCCGCGGTAGCCGATGTTGGAACTGGTACTGGGGTCTGGCTACAAGACTTCGCACCAGAAGTCCACCAAGACGCTCGTCTCGATGGGTTTGACATAGATGATTCGAAGTTCTTCTCACCCGCTAAGCTTCCATCAAATGTCAACTTATCATTCGGAAATGTCTTCGAACCGATCCCCGAGAATCTCGTGGGGAAGTATGACTTGGTTCACGTTCGACTTCTGATGGTCGCCCTAAAAGCCGGAGATTGGGTGCCAGTAGCAAAGAACCTTCAATCACTTCTGCGACCAGGAGGTTACATCTTGTGGGATGAGACAGGATTCACCAAATTTAATGCTGTGCCAATCACTGAAGCATACCAGAAATGGATCGGTACGGATGTTCGGTACGGGCTATCAGTCGGACGCGATGTCACGTAAGCATTCTCTCTAGTCGTCATCAAGGATCCGCTGACCTCCAACAGTAGCCCAATGCCACTCGAGGGGCACTTCAGGAAGGCTGGTTTCGTCGAATGCTCACACATTGACTTCAGTAGCTTCAGTGAGGGGCCTGAAGTTCAGAAGAGAGCTGGAGATACGCTCGTCAACTATGCACGACAGGCTTTGAATGGTATCGCTGCCAAAGGGGAGTTTGAATGGATTCAATCTCATGAAGATGTGGAAAAACATTGCGACATTTTACAACAAGAGGTTGATGACGGTGTTTCGGTGATGGGATATGAGGTTCGCTGGACTATTGGACGCAAGCCGGAGTAATGTGGTTTTATCCTACACTGATTGTTATTTTACAGCACTGACAAGATGACACTAATCGTCTCAATACATGTATCTGGTACCTAGATCTATTGAAGCAATTCTCAGTGATTCACCGGCGTAGCAGCCATTTAACTGCAGTCGATGTGCAATATTTGCAGTCTTAGAACCAATGACCCAAGAAAATGAACCAGGTGACGCTCCAAGTTCACAACAAAAGCTTACGATAGCCGCATTTATAGAATTCGAAGACACTTTGATACGAATTCTGGAAGCTTCATTCAAGGAGAGGCCCAGTGTGTGCAATGTTGTACAAGCATTTATTAAGTGTAAGATCCCAGTATAAATTCTCGTAGAAGACTACCTTAAACATAAATTTAATCCTCAAAACATCCCAACCTTCTGCTAACTAGCAATCTATCCATCTATTTACAGAATCGATCCACCGCTCAAGTTTTACGCAATGAAACCGTCCCGCAAGATCAACAGAACGAACCACGTACACCGGTTTTCCATGACCGAAATTCCGAATATTTTGAAGCTCTCGGAAGCCCTCGACAAGATTTATGGAAAAGGTAACTATGAGCTAAAGACCACAGGGAATCACGTCAACCTGGTAGCCCCGGCTGTCAAGCGGCCTGTGGAAGAGTTGAGGAAGATGGGGGCTCTATCTCAGGACCTGAAGGTCGACGGGGGGCATACACGAAAGTAGAGCAAATGGAGTTCTGTGATAGTCATTTCATAGTAAAGTTTTGAGAAGGAAGCATATAAGAAAGAAGTATTCTAAGACCGCGAAATGAAAAATATGGAAGACATATGTCGTCGTATGGTTAATGCTAGGAAGGTGACTTCCAAAGTCCGTGGACAATCTCTCCTGTTTGTTGAGGGGATGAAATAGTTGGCCCGATCTGTTCCCCTTCAATTTGATCTTCCAGCATTGTCTCAGTGGTATTCGTACTCCCAGTGTCAGTCCTCACCGGCGTCTGAGCCTTGATGTATGGAAACTCTCTGGGCGTTGGTTTGAGCCTCTTGGTCTGCCGACCGCTGTCATCTTCAACAACGCCCTCTCTCCGATTCTGCCATCCCTCAAACATAGTTCTGAGAGCGTTCTGTACACTTCTCTGAAACTTCCCCTCCATCTCACGGCTACTATTATTTTCACTCATAATAAGACCCGACATTATTAATTGTTCCATTATCAAATTCGTCCCGCGACCTTCCATAAACTCGCGAAGACTCTCTGCATCCTCCGACAATTCGCCGTTCAAATACGCTGACTTTGGTCTTTCGTCATCTGGGAAAATAATACTATAGATATCGAACCACTGATCACTCTCTGATTTGTTAGGGCCTCCAAGCCGCGATCGCAGTTTACGTTCTTGTTCGGGGGTAATGCCATCGGGGGCAATGTACTCTCGTCTCTCGCATACTTGAGCACGACGATGCTCTCGAAGCTCTTCGGCAGTCGGCCATACGCTAAGACATATGTCGCAGTGTATGGGCTGCATATGACTGCGGAAGAGATGTTGTTTGACGTAGCTATTGCGCTTGAGGACGTGGGAGTGACAGCGGCGATATTGAATCGGGTCGTGCTTGTAGAAAGGGCAAGCCAGCCGGAGGTGGGAGTCCTCTTGCCTTTTAGGCTTTTTCGCCCGTGACACTTGTTGATGCTCGTTCTCGTCGTCTTGAGCTGCACGCTTAGGTTGCTGGTCCTTGTGCTGTATGAGAGCGCTGGTTTCTGTCGCCGTTGTACAACCAACTTCAGTGGCTGTAGGCTCCTCCTGGCGCGTGGACTCCTTCGCTTCACCGTTATCATCGTCGCCTGCATCACGGGCTTGCTCGTGCAGATCCGGATAGTTTGTCTCTGGGTCACTCTCGTAGTCCCAGCCAGAGCCTTGCAAGCGCCATAGAGCTGTCTCGGTTGGATGGGGCTCGTAGGCGCTCCCAGGCATTTCGTCAAATGAGTCTATGGAATCCCGGTCAGACCCATCTGAGCCTGGTGATGTGATATTTGTGTTACTTGGTGACAGGCAGGAGACGGGAGACAAACTCCCAGAGCTGTCTGACGAAGAGTCTGAAGCAGCATCTTGGGCATCTTCATCGTAGTACTCTACGATCGCAAGACCGCGATGTTTCGAAGTTGCATTTTCGTCATCAGCAGATAAACCGGTACCGTTTTGAACGGAGCGCGTGCTGCAACTACAGCTCATCGTCTCATCCGATAGGTTGAGTGAAGGCACAGACGACACTGATGGTACATTTGTGACAGGTTGTAATAGTCGAGCCTCTTCTGTCTTTTGTTGGAGATCGGTCAGAAAGGCTAGCATCTCCTTCGGTGAGCCGACGTTGACAGGGATTTCCTTAGCGTCCTGGTCCTCTCCCATGGGAATTGGCTGTGGCGATTGAACTGACTCGTCATCGTTGTCAAACCATCGTCCGATGCCGTCATGTTCGCTCTCATCACTGAGACTTCTGACCATGATGATGCACTTGGACTTGAGACAGTGAATAACGCCGTACTTGAGGCTCTTTTAAATGAAGTCCAAGAGTCACACAGCCTTGTTTGCTAGTTCTGAAAAATAACAGCGGACGAAAATAGAAGATCCCTGGCAAGGCGTCTAATTGCCTGATACTGTCACGAGTTTGACAAGGTCCTCTCTAATTGATCACGGCGTAATGACGTCGGAGGAAAGATGGGAACAGAAAGCGGGCGCTTCGGCACGATCACTGAAAGCCAAGCGATGGGCGAAATTGCTTTTGATTGATGATGAGCCGCAAACCGTATGATGTTGGGTTGAAAATGCAGGCGGTGGGAGCCTGGGAGGCAATGGTTGAAAACGAATGTGCGATGATGACACTGCCAGCGAATGGAACCCTCTATCACAAAGCCACCAGTCGCGTGATAACACAAAGACTTGTCACTGGACAGAAATCATCACATTTGTGATTTCAAGTCACCCTAATCCCTGTAAGATGGCCTCAAACTGTGACGTGGCGACCAATCTCACGCCTGCAACCTGACCTTTCAGAGCGGGGTTTTTCCACTTGGACACAAAGTCCTGCAGACCCCATGCAATGCACAGTCTCCTGCTATCTCTACGCTTGTCACAGTTGTGATTTTGTGTCTACTGCCACGCGGCTTTGCTTTCTCCCCTCATCACAATTGTGACAAAGTCCTGGAAATCTAGACCTCCTTCATGTCTGTTGAGGCAGCACCCGCACACACTCCGAGCAAAACAATTGCTTTGTTGACCTATAGTAATATGAGGCATCAATCTCCCCACCACATTGTTGAGAGATTTGGCACGCTTGTGCGGCTATGTATGTGCGTCCGATTGAAAGAAGCCCTGATTTCGGACTCCTGAGTCTTGTCGCTCCCGGTGATTCCCCTGGTTCTGCATGTATTTAAGCCCATTCATCACCAATATGCAACGAACTTTCTAATTCATTTGGCATTGTAATCTGACGCAAAAGCTCAAAAAATACTACTTACATCTCCAAAATGTCCACCCCTTCTGGAAATACTCCATCAGGTGCTTCGGCAACCAACACCTCTACCGTCGCAGTGGCTGGGAGCTTTCTAAACTCGTAGGTTTTCATCCACAATCTCGATATTCCCATATAGTACTGACAAATGATCAAGAGCACAGACACGAGACGGCGCGAATCAACCAACTTCCTACAATATGAACCGATATATCTATGATACGCAAGCACGTCCTGTCACCGATCGATTGGTCTACACTGCAGGCTATTCACATAGCAACCCGCCCCAAGGCAGATAGATGATGGAAGATAGGAAGAAAAAATGTGATGAATTACTGATAGCCGGATAAAGAAGGTTGGCTTGTTCTCGCTTTTTCAGATGAATGTGGCTAAATTTTCATTCCCAGCTTCAATGTTTCCTATTTTCTATATACCCCGCTGTCATTTTAAAGTCACTGTACTGTCGAAAGGGAGTTGGAGTTCTTAAAGCTTATCTGGTCACCTTTCATATTGGTGCCCAGCCATCTCGAGTCTTGGTTTCTTTGGCTGTCCAAGGGTCGTCGATGAAGATTGTCTTGTCGATAGTATGGTGTCATTGTTCGGAGTTAAGGAGTCTAAAACACAGTTTGTACTATCTCAGTTATACCCCAAGACTATATCCCCACTCAACATGCTCCTATCCTTTTATGCAGCTGTGAAGGACTCAACTTTGATCGAGCCTCCCAAAGCGGTCTCGGCGTAGTTGAAGATACCAAATCGGTAAGCAATAAAAAATGCCCAGCCATTGTATAGCTTGAAGTTGGGGCCAAGTGTCTCATACTTGACGCCATCCCAGCTGTAAGAAAAGACCGTGTTGCCAGTTCCGGCTGGGTTGGTATCAAGCTGAAGTCTCAGCCAGATCTTGGTCTTTCCAGAAGGCACATCAGCAGTGGCCTTTGATTGTCCCAGATCTGTTGTTGTCCCATTCCATTCATCCATATTCATCCCATGCTTCGTAGCGATTGTGAACTTTCCATTATCTCGGTGAACACCAATGTATGCACTTTGGTCTCGAAACGCTGAAAGTCCGGCCCGGTCGCCGTCTTTCATCTGAGAGAAATCAATCTTTACTATTCCGGTTGGATGATCGCCATGAGTTCGGTGAGATAGCGTGTTCCTCGCCTGGTAGATATCCTTTGTGACGCTAGCAGTGCGGAGGGTTAAGCCGTTGTTGACAGTGAAGGAGTTGACGTCCGGGTTGTGATTCCACTCCCAAGACGGAGCAAGTGAAGTTCCGCGGAAGGTGTCAATCCTTGTCCAGTTCTTTGTCACACCGTTCGTGCCAGGAAGCGTTGAGTAAGATGATCCCCATCCGCCATTAGCACCCTTGACAAGAATGGGGAAACCATCGCTACCCCACGTAATCGGTGCAAGGACCGGAAGACGGCCAGCAGGATAGGCCCAAGTGAATGACATAAAGTACCAGTCACCACTGGGTGTCTTGATGAGACTACCCTGATGAGGCGAGTTACCGCCTGAGATGGGCGGGGTGACCTTGTCGGCGAGGACCTTGGACTCATACGGGCCCCAGGGTGATTTCGACTTCCAAATCCAGGTCTGACTACCACTTGGGCTATCGTTTAGGATGTAGTAGAGCCCGTTAATCTTGTACATACGGTTGCCCTCCAAGTCCTGGACACCAATATCAGTGTTCTTGAGAACTACCTGGGATTTGACCTGGCTGAATCCGTCCTGGGACAGCTGAGATACTTTGACCTCACCGGAGCCGTATACTACATACATAGTGTCGTCGTCGTCGATCAGTATACCATTGTCGTAGTAGCAATTGTTATCGCCCAAATTCCCCTTGTTGTACCAAGGACCTTCGGGTGATGAGGCGGTATATACCCAGGTCTGCCAGAAGTTGATGCAGCCGATCCAGTACCACTGTCCATTGCTCTTTCTGTATCTAAGGGATGACGCCCAAGTTCCCCCACGGTAGGAGCGTGAGCCGCTAGGAGGAAGATCATAGCCGTCACCAAAGTTCAGGCGGGGAATTGAATGGCCGATGAGATCCCAGTTGAGCAGATCTTTGGACTTCAAAACGGGGGCTCCAGGGCTGAAATGGAAGTTGGAAGCCGAAAAATAATAGTAGTTATCCGGACCGAGGAATACATCGTTATCAGGGAAATCTGAGTAGATGATTGGATTATTGAAGGTGGTGGCGCGAGGGTGTCTAACCAAGCCAGCAACCGCTGGGGAAAAAGAGGCCGCCAAAGTAGCAAGCGAAGATAACTTCATTTTTGCAAAACAGGGAAACCTGAATCACTGCTGTCCCTCAAAACATGCAGATCAAGGAACTTATAAAAACGCGAATCGGAAGTACCTAGTCCCAGTACTATCAGGCATGCCAAGCTCGGACCCTGGCCATAAGGAGCAACTTCGGCAAATGGCTCCGAATATGCCAAACTCGGGACATGGAACAAGATTTGCCTTGGCCAATATGAGTAGCCAACACGTCACATCGACAAGATGGGGTAACCTAGGGTGTGTTGGGTAGCATTCTCAACATTGCATGGTTGGCGTCATTCTGGAAACGGATGGTAAAAGCCGTCATCGGAACAGTGAACTTGGCTAGATTAGTAGATATGGTTTTCTCGCTCAATGATCTGCAGAAGCTCATAGCAAAGAGTTGGAAGACGGGACGACATTCCGAAAGTGTGCCGTTTCCATTCAGACGATCATGCGATGAAACAAACTTCTCTCCATTAGATCAATCGCTGTCTAGACTATTATTAGATGTAGCTTCTGCGGCTAAATGAGACATAAAGAGAGACCAAAATTAATCCCGAAGGTCAACCACAACCTTCTCACTGCTGACACCCTTAGGAAACAAAAGACCCAAAGCATCATTGATTCCACCAAGTCCACCAGGAACCTTTCGAGCAGGCACAGAAATAAGACTCTTGGTAGCAAGCGCCTTGGGGAAATATGTGCCAAAGATCCACTTCAGCAGCTCTGCATTCTCCTCCTTACCGAGTAGCAGAGACCAGCCCTCGAACTTGCGTGTGACACCAGTGGGGAGAGTCTCGGGACCAAAGGGTGGCTGGAGGGCATAGACTGAGTCGCCGCCTTGAGCCGCGACAACGTCTGCGAGAAGCTTGACTGTAGCTCCGGTTGAGATTGTGTCAAGAACGATATCGTAGGGGCCAGCGGCGATGAAGTCCTTAGTGAGGGCCTCAGATTCTTGAGAATGGTCAATAATCTTTGAAGCACCGAGCTTGGACACAAACTCCTTGTGCTTGGGCGAGGTAGTAGTGATGACTTCGTATCCGGCTTGGGTGAGATATTGGACAGTCATGCTTCCGATACTGGAGGTTCCGCCGTAGATCAAGATGCGCTTTCCCTGAGACTTGGGCTCCTGACCAGGGACAGGTCGCTCCAGCTTGAGGGTATAGTTGAAGATGGCAGGGATGGTAGGAAGGTTACCAACAAGGCGGACAGCAAGATCCATGGTTTCGTCATCATCAACCTTTGTGGTGGTGACATCCGATGAGATAGAGTACTCTTGGAAAGCACTGTACTTGCTATCACTAGCTCCAGCGGTCTTCATGCCAACAACCTTGTCACCGACCTTGAAGTCTTTGACGTCTGAACCAACCTTCTCGACAGTGCCGGCGAAGGAACTGCCGAGGACAGCTGGGTATGGAAGGGGAAGCATGGCGACCTTGGCGATCTTGGCGTCGATTGGCTGGATGGCGATGATCTGGTTCTTGACGAGGAGTTCATTGGGTCCAGGCTCGGGAGTGTCGATTTCTCGGACCTCGAGAGGGGCCTTGGCGGCGGGGACTTGAGCGGCGAGATGAGGCATAATTGGGATGATAGTACTAATCGGAAAATTTATTCAATATTGTTATGGCGGACTGGCGATGATGAGAAGATAGTAGTCAAAGTGTTTGAAGGTACTCAATTGTAAAGTGCGATGTGTGATGATGGAATGATAGTCCATGATAGTCGGAACAATGGTTTATTATATAGCTCATCTTGATTCAAATGATATATCAATTCGAATCAACTAATCTAACTCTGTCTATGGTGCAATTGCTTTACAATCTGAAGGATTAACAACAAACTGTCTAGTTGCTGACATACAGCATCACCAACCTCATAGGGTAGGTTGCTTATGCGGCAGCGAAAGGATGCGGAATTCCATTCTTTCCATCATTGGCCCCTCGGTGTCTTGGCATTGACCGGGCGGGGCCTTTCACGCGCGCGGTGTTCGATTGGTGGGATTGATGATCCTCCCAAAGCGGGGTAGCCAGGGCTGCTAACAGAGAGTACTTATGATTGCGTATAGATACAATTTAGATCTGAGTGTCTCGCGATAGAGACATACAAGGTTCACAGTCATCCGTAGATTATGCGAAGTTGAGTGATTGGCCAGTGAGCTTCACGAGGCTGCTAGCCCCAAAGCAGTTTAGCCCTATCTTAATCGGCATCTGTCGCATCTCCGAAATGTCCACTGTCTTTTCCATCTACCTCGCTCTTCGAGACATGGAAATCCGACATAGTCCATTCTTAGCAAGCATGTTAGAAATCGTCGATGGAGTTTGTTAAGGTTTTGAATCTTGTTTCGCGATTGGACTTGACTAGTGTAGAGAATTGAATACATATATAGCCCATCATGGCCTGCTTCAATTAATCTCAACATCAACAACAACCAATACTCTCAACAATCATCAAACACCATCATCGACAACCAATCAACTCCATTTGAACATAATTCACCTTGATACTTTCATCACTCCAAAATCACAACAATGTCTCGTGCTCTTCTCATCACCGGCGCCACCGGCAAGCAAGGCAGCTCTGTCATCAATGCTCTCATCGCAAAGAACGCAGACTTCCTTCTTCTGGCTGCCACCCGTAACAAGGAGTCACCTTCCGCAAAGAAGCTAGCCTCCAAGTCCTCCAATATCAGGCTGATTGAGGGCGACCTCGACTCAATCCCCGCTCTCTTCAGTGCCGCTAAGCAAGCTGCCGGGACTGTGCCTCTCTGGGGCGTCTACTCAGTGCAACTGTCCATGGGCAAGGGTGTTACACTCGAGGGTGAAGTCCGACAAGGAAAGGGTCTCATCGACGAATCTATCAAGGCTGGCATTAAACATTTTGTCTACTCCAGCGTTGACCGTGGCGGCGACGAGAAGTCTTGGAAGGACGCCACTGTTGTCCCTCACTTCAAGACGAAGCACGAGATCGAGCATTACCTTCGCGACTCAACCGCCAACGGAAAGAGCTCGATGAACTGGACCATCCTACGCCCAACAGCATTCATGGAAAATCTAGAACCCGGCTTCGCCACAAAGGTCTTCCTCACCATGATTCGTGACACTCTCAAGAACAAGCCTCTTCAGTGGACAGCAACTGAGGACATCGGCTTCTTCGCTGCTGAAGCTTTCACTGACCCACAAGCCTGGGGCAAGCAAGCTATCAGCCTAGCTGGCGATGAGCTCACATTCGCGCAACTCAGCGAAGCTTTTGAGCACGCCACTGGCGGGCCTGCTGGTACGACATTTGGTTTGCTCGGAAAAGCTTTGAAGCATGGCGTTGCCGAGCTCGGAATCATGGTCAATTGGTTCAGAGATGAAGGTTACGGTGCTGATTTGGCCAAAGTTCGACAGCTGAACCCTGGGGCGAAGACGATGGAACAGTGGGTTAAGACAAGTGCTTTTGCCAGCCATTAATAGACGGGGGAGAGTGTCATACAAATTTATTTAGAAGTTTGAGCTTATAGAAGAGGGGGCTTGTGAGGCATTTCAACACTTATTTATACAAGATAGAACAATTTAATTATCCAACAATCATTGGCAGTCCCTACCGCGTCAGACCGTGATCTTCTGACCTTAAGTTCAAACGGGTTCCAATCACGAAGTATTTGTAACTTCGAGGCTTTTGGCTTAAGGTTTATCTCCACCTCTCACTTTACAAACCTTGTGGGCTGGAACATTTGAAGCCACAATAGCCAGCTTTTGTTTTTCAGGTCGCTATATAAGCACCACATGTCTCTCATACCTAGCTCAATCACTCGTGGGAACCCCGCCTAGGTAACAGAAGCAAGATGACCACTTCCATGGGAAAAGATACAGAAGATGCACTCTCGTCCAGTTCTGATGAAGAGGTTCAAATTCTCAATCCGGCAATGCTAAGCACTGCCAGCTTCCCGCAATTCAGCAAGTTTCCTCCTGAGGTTCGCAATAAGATCTGGATACAATCCGTAACCCACGAAAGAATCCTCAAAGTTTATAGCGAGGAATGCCGCATCGAACTTAGAGAGCGCATCGCCATGAGCAAGCTCTTTGTTACCAACCGCGAATCTCGTGCCGCCGCCAAAAGATTCTACCGTGTTCATATCCCCTGCACATATGTCCATGCGACCAGCACCTACGATGGGATCTTTTACTTTAACCCAGAGCTCGACATTATACACGTTTCCGTGTGGAGTTATTTCCCAGAACTCTCACATCATATATGGAGACTTGATCCACTCCACGTCGGCAATGTCAACTTGGCTCTGCAGACCTATGCGAGCTGTTGTAGATATCATTATTCCACCAGCTCGTTCAAAACAGACTGTGACTTGGAAAAAGTCAAAGCGGCAATCCAGCGGTTGAAAAGATTCATCTTCGTAGGCGTGTATGATTCTGAAACCTGCCAATACCCCGAAAATCGCCAAAGACCTGACCGTGGCATTGCCAGCAGCCCTTTTGTGCCTGTCAAACCACACGTCCCTGTATTTCAGACTATGGAGCACGATCCCAGGGCCGTGGGCGACTTTCTTGATGGCGTAGATCCCGACGAATTGATGAATTTATCAAATATTGTGGCCGATTGGTTCGAACATCTTGAAGAATGGGGAATTAATAACGACCATACACTTCTCTACCAGTTCATGATAAGCTACCCAGATTGTGATCCAGAGATCATTGCTAGAGAGAATGAGCGCTGGGCGCCTGACCTGGGCGATCAGTCGTCAGGCTTATCAACTCCAAATAGCACCCTTTCAATGTCAGTTCAGGCAGTATACAACAGAGAGGATGCAATCGCCCTTGCTGAGAATGAAATGGAGGAAAGAAAACGCATTCTGGACCAAATTTTAAAAGAAGACAGCGAGGTGGACGTTGAGAAGATATCCAGACAGGGTGTGACGCCGGCGTTTGGATTCTGGCTATTCTCCTTGGAAGCGCTACCTGTGGCGAGACTTGATGCCGACCCAAGGGTGCTGATCGAGAATTTCCGCACAGAACGACAGAAACAGTTCAAAAAGCATACTCCGCAACTATGTTTGTCTCATCTTCCGGCCGACAATCCTAATGATCCTCAATACCCATGAGCGTACTGAGAAAGATTAAGTCGACAGCACTGGAGACAGAAAAGACTGTTGCCAGTATGGAAATTGGAAGTAAGCAGTAAATTCGAAGGAACCACCGAGGATCACTCATATCGAAATAAATGTCTGCCAGACGGCTGAAGAGAGTGAGATTCGAATACATGAATTTGTACACTTTGCAATGATCCCACCTCCATGCTGCCCTAGAAGACAAAAACTCCTTTCACTGCCTTCACCAAGTTCTGGGCTAAGAGCTTGTGGATGGCACCACTGGCATGGTAGTCATCTGCCCAAAGACAGTTACTTGCGCCGAAGCAAGTAGCATCTTTGGCTCCGTAAGCCGCGTAATTATTGACAACCTGGTCAAATGAAGGCTTTGTATCGAAGATCTGAATTTTGACATTTGGATGAGAGGATATGAAGCTTGCTGCCTTGGCTTTGACCGCGTTGTTGTAGGAAATGATGTCGGATCTTAGGCGAGCCAGATCAACTTCCGGCTGACCTATCATCTTGGGGAACTGATCTGCATATGCTTCATCAAGAGTCAGACAACTCAACTTTCTTCTCCTAAACGATTGGGGCTTACCAGGAATACTCAGCAAGACGAATTTGCTGTAGCCATCATTGACAAGAACCTGCAGTAGCTCAAAATATCTGTTTATGCACTCGGTAACAAGAGCACTCTTCTTGCTCCAAAACGCCTCACCCACGTCGTTGATACCAATCCAGAATGCGACGAGGGTGTCGACCTTTGTGATCTTAGGCGCAACATATTGCTTATAGAGGTCCACCTGGTCCGACATCGAGTACTGGGCCCATGAGTTGACGATCTTCTTGTCGACAGTCGCTCCGCTGTAGGCAAAGTCGTATGTGAGAATCAGTGACGTATTGAGAGTTGACGTGACATGGCCGACCCAGTTGAGACCAGCAGAAGTCGTCTGCCCTGGCAGCCCGGGGTTCCCGATAGGGTTGGAAGCCGATGGTAGTTGTCCTCCAGGCCAGAAACCCACGGTTGAGTAAGAATCACCACTACCATTTCTTAGTCTGAGCTGATTCTTCCTGCCAGCAACACATACAATACGATAAGATTCTTCGTAGTCTGGGCAGCCATCGAGGCAACAGGACTAGCAAGAGCTTCAGACAGGCCAGCTACCAGGAAAAGGCATTGATCGAAAATCTTCATCTCGACGAACAAGAGTGACAGCCGTTATACAAATGTGTATTGGCCAAACATCCAAGGTAAGAGGTAGAGGGCATTATTCTTGATTTATATCTAGATTCTCTCGCGGCAAAATGCCTCCACTTCAATTACATTAACCGGATGTCGTATGTCACGGAATGCAAGGTCCGATTGGTGGGATATCTCACTATGCGATGCGAGATGCTCAGAACCCCCTCACATAAATACGATCCTGTCCAATTGCCACTGGATTTCTTGATCAGCCAGTGAAGCTGTCGTATGGCGCAGGATTGAGTGTTGTAGGAGGCAGATCTATGCATTTCTGCGTGGCGTGGCGAACGGGTACGCCGACTTCAGAAGTGTTATTAAGATCAAGAACAGAACTTCATCGAACTTGTCTAGCAAAAAGGCAAACTCTGAATGCATATGGCATCATATATACTGGGAAGTTCAAGTTCCAAAGTCAGTCCCAAGGTTGTCGTTGTCTAGTACAAGTTCAACTTATCAATATAAGGTACCCCATGTAATTTAACTCTCTTGGTTGGAAACTGTTGAGACTTACCTTCAAGAGTATGTAATATTCTAAAGTGAACGAGGAAGACACGAAGATGGTAGAAGGCAAGGCTCTAGTGAGGGTCTTTTATCTTTGAGATCCTTATCTACTGCTCAGAAAACGACCGCTGCATCACATCCGATCACATGATGAAACAAAAGTGTCAAGCTACCAAGAAGAGTGTCTGTAGGAGCAACCTGCATTAGCCGTGAGGTTTTAGGGCTTACACGGAGAAGATCTTGGCAGGTTGATTAATGATGCGATAGGAGGGATTGTGAGCAGTCACTAAACCTTCGGCCTCTCCCTCAAAGCTAAAATGATGACTCCATTGAGCTACCAAGGAGTCAGACACACTATTTGCCGTCATTGGCGTATTAAACCGGGCTCCTTGACAAGTCCGAAGGAGTTCGTGGCAGCGTAATCGCTTACGCTCTAAATTCTGACTACAGTCATCCTTCTCAGAACAGCCTCTCCCAGCGTAATACGCTGCTTATCGTGGAGACAGAATAAGGCTAGAATAGGTAGGTGGTGTCGCACGCGCCCTTTCTTGTCATATCAAGACTGACAGGGGTCTGTATAAGTTATAAGCATCGCAGACGGCATTTCAGCGCTCTAAATTTCTCCTAATTACTATACGGTGCAATTCTTTAGAAGAACATTCAAAAGTGAAACAAAGATGCCCGCCATGGCTGCCAAACGGCCGGGGCTCATGCAAGTCTCGGTCTCCCGAAGTGCCGAAGAGCAGCGGTTGATCCCTGCATATTGCAGCAACCTTGCTCGTCGGGCTAGAGAGCTTGAGACTTTTCGTAAGCATCTTTACGCCGACGCCAAAGGTGGTGAATTATCTTTCGGAATCATGGAACGCATCTCGCCACATGCCGTTGCGGTGTCGGATCCTCTGTTCTCACGGCTGGAGCAACTTCATATTCTCCTTGGCCGTGTTTTTGTCGATATCGTGGCCCGCTGGTTTACAGACGAGAAGGCACGCTTTCCGGAGCGTATGCCATTGGATCCGTCGGAAGAGGAGCTCCTCCGATGGGTAGCGTCTAGTGGCTGCGTTCCAGACTATGCCGAGCATGCTGGTTGCTGGCGAAGCGACTTACTATTTGGTCGCAGCCCAGACGGTTTGCGTGACGAGTCACCGTATGTATGCGAAATTAACGGAAGGCTTCCTCTAAATGCCGTTATGGGAATTGCTCTGGGTGAAAATGGCCTTCGGGAACTTGGTGCGAGTAAGGGAGGACTTGAGCCTGTGAATAGTATGGATGTGAGTGCTGCGACTACTTCTGCGTCGTATTCTGAAGCTAACAATCTGCCAAAATTTAGACATCTTATAACAACCTTATGGCATTATTCAATCCCGATAAGCCTCTTTACTCTATCAGAGATAAGTGGCCTGGCGCTGACTCGAAGATCCTCTCAGCTGTCAATGTCGCACGCGGAAGGCCAGCAGTCGAAGCAGTTCGTCCTCAAGACCTGGAAGTTCGCCCTGATGAAACTTCTCCAACTGGATTAGCTCTCTGGGATAAGGCGGCGAACAGGCTCTTGGGACAGTGGCTTGTTGAGATGCTGCAGGAAGAGTATGCCGAACTGGAACCAGCTGTCGCTCGCCAACTGTCCATGACGCCTCTCAATGATCTTCGAACTGTATTCATCGTGCATGACAAACGACTCCTTGGCATCATACCTGAAGAGCTTCCGAATATGGTTTCACGTGGTGTGTTGACGGCTGAGGAGGCCGACCTTGTTGCTGATGGGATCGTTCAAACCATCAACCCTGGCTCAAAGGGGCTGCAAAAACTGCTACTTGAGTCAAAATCCGACCCCAACGTCAGGAATAACTATATATATAAGCCTTGTCGAGATGGCATGGGTCATGGTATTGAGCTGGGCAGGAACCTTACACAAGAAGCCTGGCTCGAACGTCTAGAGAAACTCGCCAACCCAGATGTTCTCCGGCCTCATGATAATGCAGCTGTCATCCAAAGGCTGGTAGATCACAGCTGGTATGATGTGGTTCGTCACGAGGTTTCAACGGATGATGGACCGAAGCCCAACAAGTTCCATCTCATCGGATCCATGTTTATGTTCCAGAATCGCCAGTTCTACCCATCTACTTGGCGGATGGGCCTGGAGACTCATCTTGGTATCACTTCCGATAAGCCGGGACTCGTCATGGCGATGGTGCATCAGCCCGACTGGCCAGTTGGGGAGGACCAAGAGGAAGAAGTATGAGTTTAGAGCCAGATATTATGTAAACATTCCCTCTATGGTAGCCTCATTAGTCGAGAGTTTCTAGCTATGAGGTGACAGTCCGCCGGTTTCGATCCTCTTGCACATGGAGAGGAAGATGACTTTATAATCTATTGAGTGGGAAAATCCGCATGTTTGCTTAGTTCTCTATGCTGGTATACGCTATCGGCCAACCATATTGTTGATTGAACTTTAATAGAGTAATATCCCCTTACATCGTCTGGTAACGAATAATAGTGACCTGGGGTTATTGGATCGCCAACCGTTACAGTAAAGCTCCATCGTTCGAAGATTGCCGACGTGGCCGTAGTGGGCAACAGGCTTTTCCATTGGGGCCAAGCTAAGCCCGTTTCCGAGCGGTGCCTGGGGTGTTGTCGCGGAGCAGCCAATTATTGTTGAGCACAAAGTTCTTTCTCCTGATCTTGTGGCGCGCTAGAGCAAACTATTGATTTGAGGGAGATGAGACGATCGTAATCAACACCACGAAACAATATACACATATACACTAGCCATCTCCTTTGATCTTTTTTGCATTTCTTTTGTCCTCTGTTTTCTGATTCGTCACTCACCTCAGTCAATCGTTTGCGAATTATCATCGTGCCGAGGATGCGATCCAACGTCTTGATGTTGGCCATTGGCCTTCTTGTCGCAGACTCTGCGCTTGCCGGTCCATGCAAGCCCAGGTCCTCCAGTATGTCTACAAGGAGAGCATGCTGAAACAAGGCTGGAAAATTGCTAATCGTGGTTTTCTATTTAGCTTCGGAGACCATAATCTCAACCTCAATCGCTTCGACAACACAGCCCACGACAACCGCCGAAGGATCATCCACCGTTTCATTATCTGAAACATCTGTCGAGACTGGCACTACTATCACAACCGCGCCAGACACTACTACAACATCCCAAGTTGAGACAACCACCGCGGCCGAAGTTACCACCACAACGGCTGAGGCTGAGACAACAACGGCTGCGGAATCTACCACTACGACAGCCGAGGCCGAGAGCACGACCACCACCGCCGTCGCCACCCCTACATTCACCATTGTCGGCGGCGGTGGTGCTGTACAAGGCGCGCCCCTCCAAGGCGTCGACCAAGATGGTAGCATCCTGCTATTCAATCCTCAGACCGGAAACAGCCGTACCAGGACAATCATCCTCGACCCCAGCACAGGCCGACTGCGGGATAAAGACACAGGAGTTCAGATATGCGCATACTACGCCGATGCAGAAACAATCTCTGACCCTGCCTACTTTGCATTTTGCCAGAATGGTAACACTGGGCCCAACCTGGCCTACGATTACTTGACTTGCCAAATCGTCAGCGGCAGCCTCTCTTGTACTGCACCCAAAGCTGCGTGCCCAACTGATGACGACGGCTTACCCCTAGGCTGCACCACCGTGGATGGTCAGGTGAATGATCAGTTTTACTACCAGACCCGGACAGGCGCTGGTACCTACTTGTATATATCCAGTGGTAGCCCGGGTGGCTATACCCCTGTCAACATCATTGCTCAAGAATCATGAGTTGTTTTGGTGCGACGATCATAATATTCGATTCAAAATTATGTATAGTATATTTATCCCCAATAATATCTTTGAGTCATCTAGACTGCCTTATTTTGTGACCTCCTTGTCTCTAAACTAACTGTATCGTATCCACGCCACTACGCCCAAACTCGTCCCAGCCAGTGTAACGATCATACCCTTCGCCATACATCACTCCATGAACATAAGCCTCTCCAACAACGCGGTACTTGGAACCTTCGATATGATGTAGAATAAAGGGCACTCGAGCCCCCATCAAAATCCATACTTCATCCTTGCTGCTACTCTGGCCAAGAGCCTTGGGTCCCAGGCCAAACAGCCCCGACTCCGTCATGAAGAGTTTCCGACCCTGAGTAGCATTCCGCATGTGCTTCTCGAAGTTGCGGAGCTTCCTCCGTCCCAGTGGAGTCAGTCGTTGCATCGAAGGTCGTTTATACTTGCCCCCCAACGGGTCCTTATCTTGTTCGTCTTGTACCACCGCAGGAGCTCGAAAGCCTTCGCTGATGAGCCGTGCTGCGGGTAAAAATCCTGTTTCCCGCGAAGTGTTGCCTGCTCCCTGAGCTTTTCTGTCAAATCTTCCTTTCTCAAATGATTCCCCTTCCCCTTCTCCATGATTCCTCTCCTCCTCCTGATCTGCTTCTTGTGCCAACTTTTGGTCTTGATACCTTACTTCCTCTTCATCCTCTACATCGTCGTCTGGCTGTCCTACCTCCTTTTCTACCTTTTCCCTGAAATCAGCTATAGCTCCTTCGAGATCTGGCACCTGCAGTTCATTGGACACCTGCCGTGCGTCATAAATGGCCGACCAAAGAGCCAAGCGAGTAGTGAATGACTTCTGAATCAGTTCCCATGTCCATGATACCGAGCAATGTCCTGACCACTCAGCAAGCAAGTCGCGAGCTTCTAGGATATCAGTCAAAATCCAGTTGCTGAAGCCCGTCCCTATGTTCACTCTTGAGTCCAAACTGCCGAAGTCGTTCTCCTCCTCGGTCAGTTTATCAATGATCAGAGTGCGCCATAGGGCTTCAACCCGGGTCACCGTTTGTAGTGGGCGGATGCATCGTCTTGAGCGATTATGTCCAGTCTCCTCGACACGCCATGCTCTTACTTGAACAGGATATTCGGCCGGACTATGCAATGCCAGTCGAAGAGCCTGGATGACAGGGTCTTGATTCAACTCTGTGGATATAGAGACAGTATCCACCTTGATGCCCTTGACACTTAGCTTATCACCGGGATCAATATGAATTACCCAGTCGTCATAATCAATATCGTCATGAGTGCCGGCGCAGAAACGATCATCATGCCCACCTTGGTCGAGCGGAACCCGGCCCAGTCTGGCACTAAAGTCTGGCACCCAACTTGGTAAGCCCTGGATCCTGGTGTCTGAAAGGTCTTGCACATGGGAGAGAACCGCAAGGTGCGAACCAATGCGTTTGTCAATCATGGTCTTTGTTGCTTGTATGAAGACCTCTTTGACGTCGGCACTGTAGTCTGGCTGCAGTCCGAGACCGTCCTCGGCAAGGTTCAGAAAAGCGAAGATCTTGTCTCGGGGATCAGTAGCTTCAAGCTCCCTAAAGTCGGAGAGCACAGAAAGCAGGTGAAGCTTTCGGCGTTCAAATCTGAAGCCAGGCAGACCCAGTTCCTCGCAGAAAGATTCCACTATATCGTGATCGATGAGGTGGGTAACTTCGGGAAGTTCTACGGCCCATCGACATGATTTGCCCTTAGTTTTCCCGTCTTCCCCTTCTTCGTCTGGAAGCAGGGTGACCATAGGCAGGCCAGCGTTGCAGAGCCCAAGACGCGAGCGAGTATGATGGTATCCAAGGATAAAAGAAAGAGCATCGCGCGGAGTCACCTTTAACTCATTTGCCGCCCTCGCTGGCTGTCCAGAGAGCAACGACAATTTCTCCCAATGTTGAGACTGGTCTGATACAGCTCGATTAGTGAGGAAGTTATGCCCAAACTGGCATAACTCAATATCGATTCCCGTCTGTTCCAGAAATCCAGCAACCGCTAAGACGAAGTCCATACTTTGCAGCGTCGCGCCGCAAACCATCAAGATATCCCGAGCAAAGACTGCCTCCTGAACGACCCAAGCCCTACGGAACCAGAGTCGTTGGAAGAGAGAGAATAGGGCGAACCAATGCATCACTGTCATCCCCGGCACTGAGGACATGGTGACTTCCTCTTGTTCTTGGTATGATGAGTCTTGTGCGTGTAGGCGAGTTGCGTCGAAATCAAGAATTCTACCCATTGCCTGTATCGCTAGTTCTGCAAGCCTGTCATATTGGCCGACCCAAGCAAGTACTATACTCGCTGACTTGTATAAGCGCCCCATAAGCTTGACTTGGGCAGCTCGCTCGTCGAGGTCTGCTTGGTTGATACACAGTGCATCAGCCCAGATGGGCATATTGATGGAGCGGTAAGTCGAGCTCTCCGGTTCGCCTGGGTTTGGAGCAATCACAGCACGAAGTTTCAAGACTGATTGAAAGAACGATAAGAGGTTTTCTTCGATCGGTACTCGACTCCCATCAACTTCTATTTCATGGTGCGTGCGCTTTTGCCAAAGCACCTCTTCATGGGGGACATATCGATGCATATCGTAGTACAGAAGCTTGGCGCGATCAACCATTACCAGTTTTTCGCCATCGGGTCCCAGTTCGGGGCTGTAATAGGTGAAAGGAAGTTTATCGGCGTGTTCTTCGAATTCCAAGCCATCGATATCGGGCATGGGTTCTTCATGAACTGTAGTGGGGTTGCCCCATGTGTATGAGACGGCGGCGAATTCGATACTCTCATCGTTTAGGTCGACTACCCGCATGGAGCAACGAACAATGCCGTCTCTGGACTCGTTGATATCCAAGAGACGGATTGATGTTGGCGTTGTGAGGACGTGTGACTTGTACATGCTGAAGATATCTATATGTAACACTGAATTGGCTACGAATACTTGCAAAGCAGCATGGACAACATTACCGTGTGGGCCTTCACATTGTTTTTGTGATTCCAAGGCTGATTCACGTTGAAAGAGGCATAATTGAGGTTTGCAGATCACCACGGAATAAGGTCCGCCCTGTTGCATAGCCGCCTGTGGCTGATACAGTTCCAGGGAGGGGTGACCATTGAAAGAGCGCTGCCAAGTCTCAAGCGCTTCACCAATAGCATCAGCAATTGGATAATTCTCACTGGAACGACCAGGGGTTTTCAGCTTCGTGGCAGGGTTAGCCATACTTCAACTCCTCAACCTTCAGCCTAGCATTCTGCCTCCTCTTTTACTAAGGCTGTATTGAAAGCATTCTAAAGTTTTATGTTAAATGGGTATTGTCTTCCCCTGTCAAACAGCTGCACAATGAGGTTCCCAGTTCCTGGTCTGGATCGGGAGCGAGGATGTTTCGGCCTTGGTGATCGCTAGCGCTAGCACCCACTGTAAATAAACTTAATGAACCATTACACAGCCTACAGATTTTGGCAAGGGCATATCAACCTAAAGCATCGAAACCACCGAGATCAGTGACTGACAACGGGCTTTTGCGTCGCGCGCCTTGTCTCAACGGAAATCTACGATCTCCTGCAATTGGTGGCCGTATAAATCCTCTATATGGTGTCGAAATTTAATCGCCTATCGAACACGAAAGTCGATACCATGGCTGCTAAGTAAGCCTTCTCTGGTGGAAGAAATGTTGACGCTGTATCAGGGCGAGCTCACATACGTTTCTTGGGGCTATCCAGGGTCATGAGAGCTATTTTCTTTCTACGACTGGTAATCCCGACGCGACTTTGGTGAGCGTCGATGCTCAGCTCTTTGGGCATACAACTCTCAAGCCTATGTCGGACAACGCTGGCAATAAACGGGTTGCTAACTGCTCAGTAACAGTGAGCTAGAGAGCTTCGGCAATAATATCAATAAAGATCGAAAGGGAAGGGTGGCATCCCAGGACGGCATGCTAGGGCATAGACCTTCATAACGACCGCGTACTTTCCTACATCACAACGATTTGACCTCCAAAAAGGGAAGTCTCGTCTTATCAAGGTCGGCAAAAACATACAACAGCGGGGATTCGCTGGTCGTCACCGACCCAACTACTAATCCGCCCCTTACCAGCTTATCTATGGGAGAGCGGACGGGATCCCGAGTTCTCTGATAGGTATGGTCGTATGTGCTTGAGCTTGGTATGATTGCAGGCTATATCGAAGGCATCTTAGCTTGTCAGCCGCATCGCCGTCATCAACTCGGTTCGGATGAGTACATGCATTGCCGTATGCTGGCAGCTGCCATGACGCCTGCGTGTTTTTCGTCTGGCTCTTTTTTTGCGTATGCCTGCATGTAACACCCGGCGGGTGAAGTAGAGAGATACTGCCTGACGAGTTATGGATATCGTCATGGCCAGGCTCCAAGATTATTCCTTTAGTGATACAGAACGGCCAGATATCCAGGTGCAGGCTTCCGTATAACGACCAATTGCATTTACGACTCTGCCATATCCATCAATCTAGACCAGTTGTGGTTGTCGTTGCCTGTATTGCTCTGCATCGAAGGCTCTACGTCGCGTGGAGGCTGTCGTCTGTATGATGATGATATCGATGGTGTAATAAGTCCAGTCCAAGATTCGTAAGTCATTTTGGACACTTTCTTCCAAATCATCAGGCCATTGGCTTTGTAATTCGAGGATTGCGTGAGCACTTATGAATTCTGCTGTCGTGGATGATTCTGTCATTGACGCTAACAGTTCCTTCGCGATGTCTTATCCCTCCAATCACATCAAATTCATCTCTGGTGTTTAGCGTCGTCGTTGAGCATTAATCAGCCCGGACGGAGCACTACCTTAATTCGGATCATACGTGCCGTGCTACACTAAAAAGGTGCATAAGAAAATCCTTAACCGTGAATTTTAATCGACCCTAACAGGCTCTTAATTGGCTGACGGATCAATAGTTTAGCTGATGACTGTGCTTGCGACACCCAGTGACTCAATTACGCGGTCTGTCCCGACGCGCATTTTACTCCCAGGCCTAACAGTCGGGTCAGATTAAGCCGATGGCATGTAATACGCAGAATTCGTGAGTCACTTGCCTTGGTCAATTGACTCGATTTATTGAGAAAAGTGTAGATGCCTAGTCAGGCAGGAATTGTATAACAATAAGGCCAAATATCGCCAAGATGTCGGATCAATTTCAATCAGTATCGTCGATATGGAGCCTCCTTACACGCAAAGATCCGGCGTCCCTCTTCAGACACGCCCGGTGCTTAGCCCGTTCAATCCATCAGCCCTACAGAGCCTTAATTCTATTTTGCCACCTAAGAAAAATGGCTTGACCATTAATATCCATGATCATTATGCATCTAAGCGCTATCGTCCTGGCTCCATAGTTATGGGCACTGTCAACATCAAGCCTAAGAAGCAGATCCCTTTCACAAAGATCTCAATAAAGTTTGTTTGCGACTCAAGCGTCGAGCGACCCAATGCGAATCTATCATTTGAGACATGGCATCGATTACTTGATCTGGAAATGCCAATTGAGGAAGCGGCATTGCCAGCGAACAAGGTCCTGCAAGCAAATGAGACTTACACGATTCCATTTTACTTTGTACTACCAAATGGCCTCGGTACAGAGGCCTGTTCGCATAACGTCATATGGCAAGAAACGCGACAAATGCACTCACATCTCCCACCCAGTATCACGGGCTGGGAGGGTGACGCGATGATCCCAAGAGGGGTGCGTGTTGACTATGGTGTTATTGCTCAGGTCTGGGACTCGGCAAACCCAGAGTATGCCAAAATGGAAGCCAAAGAGACCGTTCAGTTCTTGCCAGGACATGTTGAGCACCCGCCTCTGAAGATCCCGACAGCCAATCGAACTTTCAAGTTCGCGTCAACAAAGCAACTCAAATCCAGTGTCTTTTGTCGCTCTTCGGGTGAGGTCACGTTATATACTGATCAACCCACCGCGATCATTCTTGATTCCAGCGGAAAGGGTATCCATCCTACAACGATTACAACATCTCTGAGATTGAAGCTGAGCGACCCGAAGACTAGCTTACCACAAACATGCAATGTTTCTGCAAAGATTGAATCAGAAACATGGTCACAAGATGAGCCCATGCAACAGCTCCCTCATATCGTCAACGCGAGAGACTGCTATAATGGCTCCGAGACCCTCGTGAAGAAGGCAGAGGCCAGTTTAAGCTGGGAGAAGAATTCACCGAAACAAACAGATAGCGTTGTCACCGAGACTGCTGAAACCTTCAGCAGCCACATCGAAATACCCATCACGAGTTTTGCGAGCGATAAGAAAATGTTTTTGCCTACTTTTTATTCTTGCCTGATTGCCAGGACATATCAACTACATGTAACTATTAATGTTGCGTCGACAGCCCTGAAGCTGGTACTGCCTGTACAGCTCACAATGGAGGAGCAGAAAGGGGATTCGCAGCCCGACGCCGAGGATATTGGGCTTCCTGAAAGCAGCGCAAGATGTTCCAGTTCATTGCCGTCATATATCGAGTCAGAAAGGAGACATTCACAGCCCGAGCAATAATCCGTTATAATGAATAATAAAATTGAATTTCGTCGTTTAAGATGTTCTCGAGAATTTTCCTGTCAATTGCTTCATTTCCTTGTGCATCATGTACTGGTTGTCGAATGTGAAACCTGTGCCAGGTCGAATATCCGCTTGACTTCATTACAGTCCCTCGATAAAGGCCAAGTTCTGAACCAATCCTATTATTTTGACCGGGGCAGGTTCTCTGGATGAATCAATTCCGCTCCGTTCTGCATAGTTCTAATCCGGAAAACCCATTCCTTGATTCGATGGGCAGGTTTTTCACTGGTCCAAGAGCTGGCAGCTCGCATTTCTTCTTCGATGTTTTCGACGTTGAGGCGGCACAGAGCTCCCACTGTGAGCAGTGTTGGCCCGGGTGGCGGTCGTGGTCCCTTGAGCGCGGCAGCGTAGCTTTTGGACCTTGCGGTTTTTGCTGGAGTTGGCGACGGAGTATCCATGGCCAGTGATGGGTCCTGTATTTGCTTTCCAAACAGCTTTTGTTTAAGTAGCTCTGACGCGCATGAGGGGAAGTCGTCCATGGTGGAATGTTTTGCTTAGGAAGTATCTTGATGCGTGCGGTATGCGATGGAGTGATGATGATGAGAGAATAAGCTAGATAAACATTTGACAACAGGAGAAGGTGTGCGTATTTAAGGACAGGAGCTTAAACTCTCACTGATGACTATTAAAGTTGGTGAGTGAAAGCTGAACAGCAGGTATGACAGGAACTCAGATAAGAATATGGTTTATTCACGCGCCTACCAAAGTGCCTGCTTTTCTGTTCGCTCGCACTTCCCGGCTCTGGTCGCATGTTCATCGGAACTTACTAGGTGCTCTACATGTGCGCTGAACACCTAGATTCGTCCTTGTTCTTCAACATCAAACTATGTGAACATATTTGATCTTCAGGGAAAAGTCCTTGAAGCCTGGAAGTGCAGCCAATTGATTGAAGTATGTTCAAATTTAGTCATTTTTGGGCAACCATTATGGTAGGGTTATTATTCATAGACGTAACACCATTTTTCAGAAGTCTGTTCCTATCATCTTGTTAGCTTTTCGAATAAATAATCCTCCCGATTAGACGTATTGCCTCGAACTGATGCAGAGTTTGAGCTGCAGATTTCTAACTCCAGGCTTAAGTAATTATTGGCAATCTATTGCAAATAAATCTTTTCAAATTAGACATCTGTGCCAAACGAACATGATCTCCCTATCCGTCATGATTGACTCGCAGATCAATCAGTTGACCAGACAGAAATTTCGGCCATTAAATTTTTATCGTGGTTGGTCTTACTAATCAGCTCGCGATGTCACTGTTCATAGCACAATAACTCTCGGGGGCTGATTTCTGGGCGGGCTCAGTTAGTGTTAGATCGAAAATGACCCACGCCATCTCCGGCAAATTCGTTTAAATGGCTCAACGATGCTTACCCGACACTTCTTAGGAAAACTCAAATTTGCCATGATTGCTGTTATTATTGTATGGATTTTTTATATATTGAGATTTCTCTACATTTATTGAAATAATCATTTTGAACAGTATATCTTCATCATCGCATCAACTGCTGTCTATCCAGCTTCCCGGAAACATCGCTGGACTAGTCACGTCAAAGCCCAGACCTGATAGCCCGAAACTAAGAGCTGTCAACAAGCTCAGTATTATGTATCTATCAACCTCACCCCTTGATATAATGACTCTACTTGAGCAGTTGTTATTGCTCATAATTCTGGAAGCGTACCGCTTTGTCCGCAAAGACAATGCCGTTGAGCTGATGAGGTTGACAAAGGAGTACTTTTGGAACTTTCTTACAACTCCTAATTTGCCCAATTCCCGCGCTCTGTAAATTGCCCCTTCCCGCACAGGAAAATGGCGTGACACTGCTGCAGAGGTATAATCAATAAATGCAGAGAATCTGGAGAGGCAGAGCAAAGACTGCTCAATTCGAACAGACGGTGACCCGGAAGACGTGAAGTAACTCCTACTTGGGACACTCGGAACGAACGCGAAGAACACACGATTCGTAGTATTCTGGATAATATGGTTTCAGCACGACCTGCATCTTTCCATTATACAACAGCCTGATATGATAATTGCAGCAAATGAGGGCAAGATTGCTATGATGATCACATACAGACTTTCGGCGATTGCGAAGGCTGCATGATACGGATTTACCCCGGCTTCTGGATAATGCGGCTCACAGCTGGGGGTTACACATCCCAACCATGATTATACGAAGCAACCCATGGGTATCATACGCAGAGCAAAAAGGCAGCCGGTCCGACAGGTTCCTCCACTTGTATATGGGGCAAAAATAACATACAACACCGGGGATTCGCTGGTCGTCACCGACCCAACTACTAATCCAGCGCTTCGCAGCTTGACTATGGGAGAGCGGACGGGATCCCGTATTTTCTACGAGCTTTGGTCGTATGTGCTTGATGAAGCTGTCGTGAGAGTCTATGGCAGTAGGATCGTGCCGAGCTGAAAGTTCATCTTGGCGGTTAATCACGGCGCAGGAACAGTCTTGGCTGGATGAAAGTTCGGCATTGGCATTTTGCCTGAATTGGGTCCAATGCCTCTGAGAGAGACTACGATTTGATACCCTGATTCGACCATTTTGACGTTCCCCGCAAGCTCACAGTGCATTGATATGTGCCTTGGATTTAAAGTGTTGGAGTTACATCGCCACTAAAACGCGGCTTGGCGGATCCTCTTGTCATGATGTATGGACTCTTAAATTTAGCCGAGGCCAACTTGTATGTCAGACCGCTATCCAATACCTACGTACGGATACCTTGGCCAATGTCGCATCTGTCCTGTCAAAGACACCATCATCGTTCGGTTTTAACCGTGTGTGCACTGAGCACGGATCATTCCCGAATAAATGCACCAATTACCAAAGCAAAGGGTCGCTAAACAAGTGTGCATTCTCGTGTTATCCCTGAGTCATGAGCAAGTTCTAGACTGGGTTCTTTGTTTTACATCTTAATAGACCTCAGCTAAACACCATGCACCCTCACGCTGATCTTTTGAAACGCAACCTTGGTCTTTAGGCTGAATGACCGATCCTCGTCCTCCCCTTCCTAATCAAAGACTTTAGTTTTCGGCCCAGCTCCTAGCTCGCGGACGTGTCTGGGGTCTTCGGCAGTCAATGCAACCTCCGCCCCGTTCGAGATGGCTCTATAGCAAGCCTTGCATCGATGCCATGTGGCTCCATGTTACGAATGCCGACTTTTGCTTTTCCCATTCGAGATCATGTCTTGTCCTAAATCGGACGATCCGGGCATTGTTCCTCCGAAATTGCACAAAGGCCGGATAAACCAAACCCCTACGGTTAGCATGTTTCATAGTGCGGAGATGACTACTGACCTGGTTCAGTTTCCGGGGTATCGTCGACCCACTAATCACACTGGGATGACTGCTTTCAACTCGTCAAACAAGCATTTCCATCGATCCTTACTTTCCCAGTGGTTATCTCACCGGCAAAATTGGGTATACACTTCATACAGGCTTAGATCGATCTCGGACACTTTCACATCCATGTTAGGCAATCCCTTATCCCCACAAGTCTCGCGAACTTGGGCCAGACTCGGATGATGTAAAGCAATTAAGGATCGCCGAGGGGCTACCACTTGGCAATATAAAGACGGCAAGAGTCCTCATCAATCAGTCTCTTCATCCCATCAACCATCAGCTTCAGTCTCCAACAGTCTTCAAGCCAACATCATCAAAATGGTTTCCTTCACCTCCCTCCTCGCCGCCGTCTCGGCTGTCACTGGCGTCATGGCCCTTCCCTCCGCTCAGCCCATTGACGGCATGAGCGTTGTCGAGCGTGATCCTCCCACAAACGTCCTCGACAAGCGCACTCAGCCCACTACTGGCACAAGCGGTGGCTACTACTTCTCTTTCTGGACTGATACACCCAACTCTGTCACATACACCAACGGCAACGGTGGCCAGTTCAGCATGCAGTGGAGTGGAAACGGTAACCACGTCGGTGGAAAGGGCTGGATGCCCGGTGCTGCTCGGTAAGTTCCATCTGCGCTGCGTCGCCGAGCCTTATGCTAACCTTCTATTCAGCACCATCAAGTACTCTGGTACTTATAACATCAACGGCAACAGCTACCTTGCTGTTTACGGATGGACCCAGAACCCTCTCATCGAGTACTATATCGTTGAGAACTTTGGCACCTACAACCCCTCTTCCGGCGGCCAGAAGAAGGGTGAGGTCACCGTTGACGGATCTGTCTATGACATCTACGTCAGCACCCGTGTCAACGCCCCCTCCATTGAGGGTAACAAGACCTTTCAGCAGTACTGGTCTGTCCGACGCAACAAGCGTTCCAGCGGATCCGTCAACACCGGTGCTCACTTCCAGGCCTGGAAGAACGTCGGCCTCAACCTTGGTAACCACAACTATCAGATCCTTGCTGTTGAGGGCTACTACAGCTCCGGCTCTGCCAGCATGACTGTCTCCCAGTAAAGAGGCGTTACGAAAAGAAATTCTGCGGGTCATGACGGTATGGCAGTCTCTTGAAGACAGTCATTCCCTGTACCTTTAGAAGCTTCAGATGGGATTACGTGTTTACGAGTCCGGACTTGTGACTGGACTTCACTCAGGACCGGTCTTTACTTCATTGTACATAGCTTAGCACATAACTGAACATACAACGATAGCCGGCTTGCACGGCTTTTTGCATACATAAAATTGCTTTGGCCAGTAGAGAGTGACATACGATCTTCTCAGCCTGGTTAAACACAATCAGTTCCCGTAGGAGCAATAAGAAAATTATATTCCCAAGTAACTTGAACGCCTCAGAGTCTTCGTATGATAAAAAGCCAACTCAACAGAAGGGTATATTATGATAGATAATGCAAAATGTCTTTCCTTGATGGCCAAGATTCCTTCTCGTCCCCTATCTTTACGCTACGGAGAATCTCCGTTGCATATCTTCACTCAAGTGAACGTTGGAAGGCTGACTCAAACGTTCTGGGTCTGATGATATCATGGGCCTTCCCGAGTTATGGCTTGAATACCCTTTGCTATCTTGACCGCTGCTGTGGCCATAGTACTGAATCTTTTCTCGCCAGTTGAAGAAAGGCCGGAGCGATGGAAGGCATGCTATGATCAGGCCAATGCAAGCATCGATGAAACTCCATAATTCTGCATAAGTGAAGAGTTGCTTTATCAGTCCTCTTCTCTGGTCGGGAGTAGGTTTCGCAATTATGATACTTACCGACAAGACTGATGGTGATTACCAAATCACCACCATATTGCTGAATCTGAGCAAAGCGGACTACACAGAAGATAATATTGATGACACCGAGGAGAAACGTTGCGTAAAGACTATACCTCAGTCTCCTTCGCAGTGTCAGCTCCGGAATAACGAGCCAGGGTAGAATGAAAACTATGTACCATTACTGATTAGTACAAATTATTGAGACTCTGGGATCATGGCGTACTGAGAATATCTGCACTGATGTTTAACACCCAGGAGATTTCGAAGTTGATTTTGATGGTTTCAACGGTGCATCTTTGGTCCGACAAGGTCCTTCGAGACATGTTAGTATAGCCTTCGAAGCATAGGCTGCTATCAAATAAACCCACCAGTTTCTCCATGTTGGTAGACATGAAAGACTGAGTAATAGTATTGTAATAACGAAACCTATCGCGACGTAGACGATAACAACCCAGAGGAATCGACGTCTCTTTACCATAAAGCTAGGGAAAATCTGTAGGTACACAGCCAGTAGAGCTGCCTTGGACAAGTAGAACGTGACGTAGAAGGGATACGTGGAAAAATAGTAGAGCTGGTCAAGTATCTTAGCTAAGGATATTGTTGGATAATCTAGAGCGTATGTACCTTGTAGAAGTTCTCGGCCTCTGCCGCAGTTCCTTCAAACCCGGCGAGATCGAACGTGGTACCGGGCTTGAAGATTCCTATACGAAAGAAATAGATATCGAAGCTTGCTGTCGCGACGGCCGAAGCCCATGCGGCGCACATGAAAACATCACTTGCTAGTAGATTTCGTCGTTGTAGAACGAGACGGAGATACAACCGTGCTAGAATGACTGCGGTCGCGACTGAGATAAGGGCCCATTCAGTAGCCTGCAAATGATTCAGCAATTTAGCGTGTCAAGTATGAGACGCGTGTCGTACAATGACCGTTGGGCCGCTTGGGTCTATTGGCATCTTGAAGATTGCTGAGTCTCGTATAACCTCAAGTGATGATATGCAGGCCGCGCCTTGATATTGAAGTCACAGTCACTAGCATAACCCATGGGGGACAGGTGATGCAACATGAACGTTGAAGGTGCTCCAGGAGGAAAAGGGAGATTTGCACATGTAATACTCACACATACCTAAGCAACAGCGATAGTTCGCGTTTGCATTCCTCCCGAATACAGGGCAGAAGAAACTGGGGTGATCTACTACGATCCATCTGAGACTCTCCAAGCCACATTCTGGTCTAGAACGCCATCTACCACTGTTCCCGTCAGAACATTCGGTAATTATCACGTCAATCGCATGCATCCACATTCAAGGCTGATCAAGTCCCCGTATCCATCTAGGCAACGCGTTTCTCAAATGCTCATCTAACAAATCAATCAATCTCCACATGGATGATCTATCTATGGCTTTCTAGACCCCGAGCTTATCTGCACTGAGAACCGTCCAGGCCTCTACGTTTGACGCCACATACCCGCGTCCATGAAAAGTTTCAGCCTTCTGATATCAGTGCAGCCACCAATCATCAGCGAACCGAAGTCACGTCGACTGACACGACGACGACGACTGATGGCACTAGCCTAGCCTCTGATCATCGGGGGACCCATCTTGGCATGTTTTCGAGAGAGAAGCGCGATATCTCTTGCGGTTTTCGACATTCGGTTAGGATATCATGTATCCAAACAGATCACGACATCTCCTTTTTACGCTGCGAGATATGAGGTCAAAGGCGCGATAAAATCAGCAGTCCGCTATATCAATTTGAAACAACACTTGTCAAAACGTAATATCACTGAATTTATATACTGACTCTATAAATAGGAAACAATGACCAGCGCTCATGATCTATACATCATTTTTGGCTATCCTTGGGCACCTGCTTGTCCATCAGATCCTTCAATTCACCAAAAGCCTTGAGGATAGTAGGCGTCTCAGCAATGATATCCTTCTTGGTGTCATCGCCCAGCTTTCCAGCACCAGCAAGCCAGAGATCATCACCAACACCACCATGAAATCCAAGCGCAGGTCGAGTATCAACAACATTGAGCTTCATGCCTTTCAGGGTCTTATCAAGTTGTTCACTTGCAGAATTACCTCCAAAGATACCATAGCTGATAATCAGAACACCCTTGCCAATCCACTCATTGTACAGGTAATCAACAGCGTTCTTGGTACCGCCGGCAAGGCCAAAGTTGTACTCTGGAATGACAAAGATGTAGCCGTCGTACTTCTTGATCTCATTACTCCAGGCAATAGAGTGAGCATGCTTGAAGGAACCCTTGTCGGGTACCATGGCGGGCATGATTTCTTCATCGAAGACGGGGAGGTTGAAGTCTGCGACGTCTACTAGGGAGATCTTGGTGTTCTTGCTGGCATCTGCATCGCCAGTGAGGATATCGTTGATGACACTGGTGATCTGAGGACCAACTCGACTCTTGCGAGTACTTGTTGTGATGAGAGCGATGCTCTTGATGGCAGCCATGTTGCTTTTGCGATTTTTAAAAGTGCGAAATGATGAAATAAAGGAGGTTCTGTCAAGGGAGGAGAGGAGTCTATGTGTTGAGTAGAAGGATGTTTATCAAACTTTATCCAGTATCTAACGCATTTATACTCAACTAGATTCACGGGCACCCCAGCTCACTTTGCAGTATTAATAATTTTATATGCCCGCAAGGCATATGGGCCGTTGTGCTTTCTTACAAATCCCGACTTGTACCCGCGCGTTTCGGTGAATGATGGATAGCCTATACAGCGGAGGCCTGATGCTTGGCTCTGCAGTACTGCATGACACGGCTGTCTCACGCGCGGCTCGGGTATTCGGATTTCGATGTTATGGTAAGCAAGTTGGGGCCAGTAAGCAGCCACTCCTCGATCGAGCGGCATGCTGAGAGCTGTAAGCAATTATCGGCAAAAGCGGTGCCGCACACGCCGCTTTCATGATGTGTTTGATTATAATTCTATCCGCATATTATTAATTCTTGATGAAATACCACTTGAAGGCTTTGGGATCATTGATTGTAATCCAAAATATAGAGTCTAGTCGATATCTTACGTCACCTATTTTGTCGTATATCTATCATCACTGTTGAGTATCGGAGCTTGACCCAGAACAGTAGTTTATTTGATTAATCCACTATCTCCTCACACTCTCCTTCATATTCTTCTTCATGTTCTTCTTCGGCCGCTCGAATATAGTGCTCCAGCCATCTATCGACGAAACTAGGGTAGTCATCATATTCCATCTCTTCATCCTCATATGAACCAACCAATCTCTCGTAAGCTGCTTCCCCATCTTCACTGCTCGGTGGTGAAGGTCTATTCATCTCATTGTCAAACTGAACACCCCCATCAGATCCCTCATCTACACTAGATTCCCCGCCTCCCACCTCAAAAATATCAGGGGACCGACTCTCCTCTTCGTCGTCATCATCGTCATAATGGTTCGAAATATGATCTATGTAAGGTCTATGGCTAGGATTAGACTCCGGACTGCGAGCGAAGTACCATTCGCGATATATAGCTTGGGCGTAGTCTGGGATATGGGCATCTATTTTTGGCTCCACGTCATACTCATCAGTTTGTGGCGGAAGCTCTTCACAATCTGAACATGCGATATGCTCGCAGCGTCTCACAGGTTGTTTCCAGTGGTCGTCATCGCCGCCTGTTTCTGGATATCGCTCATCTGTCCAATACGGACAGAGGCCTTTATACCCCTCCCATAATCTCTCAAAGTCTTTCCTTCTGTAGTTTCTGTTATACCTGGGCACTCTGGGATATGCATCTCTATGTGGGCTAATATCATAGCCGCATATCGTGATAGCAGCATCCCAAAGATCACCTCTGTATGACCCCTTGGACGAATACTGGTTATCGCCATCATTAGGTAAATATGCGCGCATTGAAACGCTATGCTGATGATGGTCAACCGCAAGGACATCTGCTCCTTGTTGGATCAGGAAGATGAGGGCTTCCAACTCGTCCCGGTCTCTGCTTCGATGAGCTTTGTAAACAAGACTGTGCAGGCACGTGAACCCCAATGTCTGATGATCGTCGGGAGACCATGACTTTGCCACGCGGGCGTTAAGGTTGGCTCCAGCCGCCGCCAGCATATTGACTGCTTTCTTCTTGTTCGTGTTTCTACTCTCTGCCATACAAACCTGGTGAAGTCTTGTCCTTCCATTTAGGTCGAAGCTCTCTAGATCATGCATCGTGAAGTATCCCCCGTGCTTGAGGAAGAGCTCTGCTGATGGCTATACTATGTCAGCACATGTGTTTGGTATCTTTCGAATACTTACAAGGTCTAGGTTACAAGCCGTGGACAATGGGTTATCCCATCCCGGGTATGACAACGTGGGATCAGCCATATTCTCGAGTAGTACCAGTGTCGTATCATGTCGGTCCAGCCCTGCTATGCGCGAGAGGGCAGTACCCGTATGTTCGCCCATCTCATCCACGTCTGCACCAGACTCGATCAAGAACTTGCACATCTCCACGCTCGCCGTAGCTGCATACTTCACTAGGGTTATTACACGTCATGTGGTCCCATATCAGACTCTCTTACATGTAGAAGCGGCATACCCTGCTCGTCGTGGTCACGTAAGCTTGCTTTGCCATCCTGCAGCATGGTGATGAACTCCTTGAGTGAGCCTTTCTTCACCAAAGAAAAGACAGGCGAGTCATTCGGGACTATGCGGCAGACCGATATTCGTGGGATACTCTGAATGCTTCGATCGAAAAGCTGACCCTGCGAAAGTGAGACTGAGAACATCCAAGGAGAGTTTGACGGGCGGAACACAAGGTTAGCGACAACATCTCGAAAGGTGTTGACACTTCCAGATGAGCCAGGAGAGCTCCCAGTACATATTCGTCTTCTCCTGTTGGTTGAGATTGTGAGATAGCCATGATCGACATCGATCTCTTCTCTTATTCGCTTCTGCTTGATGATGGTACCATGCGGCAAGTGAGAACGAAGCTTTCGGGAACCAGAGGCTAGTATTTGGAGTCAGTTATGGGTCACAGGAACAAACTGATGATATATTTACCAGACTGATTGATTGCAATGATGGGGGCGGAAAGAATCAGTCCTTCTATCAGCTTCAGATCTCTACCTAAAGCCTTCGTATCATCCTCTGTGGCGGAACTGTAGCCAGTGAATTTGCTACTGAGCCTAGACCTTTCGATCGACCTCTCCTTGGCAATCACAACAAATCTTCGCAAGTCATCAATGATCTGTTCTGCATCGTCGGCATCCAAGGTCAGGCCGTCATGGTCTATAAGAGTAGATAGGCGGGATATGCTAGACTCAAGCTCGGAACAGAGTGCCATGGCACCAAGTTGACCAGCTATTGCGCTGTCTATAGCGTCATCTTTTGCGGTTGTCGGAAGCTGCTCGACCTCACTGGCTGCAACATCTTGGTCAAGATTTGTGTGAAGTTTTGACACCTCTCCAAGTATCTGCTTCAGGATGCTTGCCGTCGCTGTGGCATGAGTATCTATCCTTGATGACACCTGCAAAAGTGACTGCGCTTGAAGAAGGCTGAGGTAAAGGTTTATCTGCGTTGACTTGTCTCGAATCCTGCTTCGTGCACACTCTAGGTCTTGTTTCTTGACATATGCGAGAACGCCCTTGCACATGCGACTCGAACGACTACTGCCAGAGCTTGTAGAGAATTTTGCGAGCTGGCGTTCTATGCACGACAGCTCTGTCGTGCACGCTTGTAGAATGTCATTTAATGACTCAATTGTGCTTGTCAACGCGTGTTGCAGCGAGCTGCCAGATATCCGCCCGAGAACGGACTGCAGCGACTCTATATCTTTCGACAATTCAGAGACTATCCTCGGGGCATCTTTGATTGAGGATAGTGACTCATTGATGATTTTGGCTGACTTGAGGGCTAAGAGGACAAAGGCCAGTGTGCTGGCACCCGCACCGATTGCTTCCATGGTGGTTTCAATATGGCGAGGCTACAAATGCTACGGTTGAAATGATACATATCACATAGCAAGATGACGGATACTTTCATTGAAGACAGCAAGATCGTGGAGGGAGAACAGAAGAAAAACCCTTGTGAAGCGCCTGATGTCTCAGCAGACTCAGCCGCACTGGGCTGGGCTGTGTTGCATTTTACGCGCCGCCCAACATCTCGTGATTGGCTTCTCATGCAGCAAACCATTCCATATTTGTTCCAGACAGCGCAGATCAGCAATCGCGAAAATACAAACTGGGAAAAATAAGAAAAGCGTGTTCATTCTTCCTGGGTTCTGACAACAACTTTCTTCCCAAATTTTCCACTTTCCATGTCCTGAATGCCTTGAATAACTTTCTCCCATCCGACCCCGTCAGCAACATGATGCTCGAGTGGCTTCAAAGTCCCAGCAGCGATGTGCTTTTCAAGCAACGGAATCCATTTAGCGATGTTGGATGTAATCTGTGCTCCATCCCTCTCGTTGGGGCGGCAGAGATGGCCAAGATCTGCTCTGTACTCGTTGATAGAGGATGGTGTTGAGAATGGAGACCTAGCGATACATGCATGAGTGGTGTTTTAAAGCTTCACAATAGGTTCAGAAACTTACCAAGAGTCAACCGACGTGAGGTATTTCTCTTTTGCATTGGAAGCGGTTTCGAGAGCTTTGACCATGACTTTGTAGCCATAAGTGCTCGCATCCATCATTTTGCCAAAGTTTCCGTCGGTAATCTTCTTGATTTCTGCAACTTGCGCATCGATCGTCTCACGACTGTCAAAGGTCGCTGAAGCTCCGCTTCGGACAGCAATCTGGTCAAAGTTAGCACTACGGTATGCGTACTTAGTCGACAGAGCTCACACATTGCTTAGACGGAGAGCAAGACGCCAGAACCTTGTATCCGCAGACTTTACCCAGCTGAGAGTGTCAGATGTAGAAGTTTTGCAAGGCTCGGGTTGCTACCTGTATCGCAAATTGCCCAACATTTCCACTGCCACCCAGAACGACGATCCATTCATCTCTTTCCTGTGCCTTTTTGTCGTCATTGGGAAGCTCAAGCCCTGCTCCACTAAGGAGACATAGGGTTGAAGTCTTGTTGAGCTGTCAGCTTCATATTCTCGATCATTGGTCTGCAAGGTCACATAGTTACCAAAAGACATGCTCCAATGGTGCAGCTGTCTTCAAGGGAGATGTTGTCGCCCTTTTTGAACAGCAAGTCTTCCCGAGCCAGATAAGCTTCTTGAAATGGCGTGAATCGGTTTTGGCCGACTGGCGCACAGCTGTAGACGTAGTCGTCGACCTTCAGCCTGGTGACGTCGGGTCCAACTTTAATGGCAACACCTGCGCCATCACTACCTAGGATTGCGGGCCACTCGTTTACCATCATCCCAGTGTGATGCTGGAGGGCTTCGCTTTATCGCTTCCATCAGTACAAAGCTCTAAGTGGGCTGGGTATCCGGTATCATACATAGGATTAAGACCCACGGCGAGACATTTCACAAGCACTTGCCTGCCTTCGGGGGACGGGCGAGGGATGCTGTCAACTACTTTGTGAGGCTGGTTGGCTCCTTGGATAATGATACCTGTTTGGGTCGCCATTTTATATGACGTTTAACGACAAAGGGATTACCTTTACGTGATTCAAGAAAGCTTGGAATGAGAATTCAGAGATTGATGCTGCGAAGGGCGGGGAAGTCTGTATAAAAGCTTAGGTACACTAACAACGGATCGAACACTTGAAAGCCAATGCAAGCCACTCGTATAAGCTTGAGGAGAGAGGTTACTGATCAATGTAATCTCAACGCCACAACACAATCTCATAGGCTGGCGCCGCCCGCCACGATGTCACCGCGCGTGATTAGTTGGTCCATCTCAAGAGGCGCACTGCCGCTCGGACTGTTGATGTGCCGAATCTTTGACTACTGTGCGGCTAAGATGCTTGGACGTATCATCTCACATCTTACGGAGGAAAGTGCAGTTAGTTTTACAGACACAAGCAACAGCTGGCTGGTATGCAAGAGTCAGATAGTTACAGTTACAGTTAGTGCAAGCGGCATCCTCAGTGGCCCGGTCTCACGTCTGTTTCTATAAGAAATGCGTATTCTTGCAGCTCAGCAAGTTCTCGTAAAATGCCCTCACCTTCTGAGGAACTACATGACCAGCTGGACTTTGCCAGGGCTGCTCAAACTTATGACAAATTGTGAGTATATTCGGAGCACATTTGATCATTCAGGGAATAAGCCACCATAAAAAGTCTAAACTATCTACTATAGGCCACCTAGACCCTTTCTTCCGTTGGAGCGTTTTGGTTGAGTTTGATAAAGTGATTCAAGTAGGAGACATACTCCGACTTTTTGCTTCTCGGAACGCGACGAATAACATAGATCAGCGTCAGCAGCATAACACTGTCAAGCGAGTCCCCAGAGCAAAGCTCTTAAGCGCAGTGTTGGTCATTTATGAGTAGCGATTTGCAGCTCTGCTAAGGCATGGGAATCGCCAAAGGAAACCGAATAGAATAGGGTGTTTTCAAATGATAGAACACCAACGTGAAGGGGACTGAGAAGACTCTTTGGTTGGAGAGGTTGTCGGAGCAAGCAAAGATATTTGTACTGAAAGCTAGATAGACGAGAGCCGACAGCCTTTGGCGGCGAAAACGTCTCACACAAAACTACCACGTTTCTTTTGGAATACATTGTAGGGCCTCTAAGACGAGGAAAAGTGTAAAGATGGGCTAGCTTGAAGGGGTTACGGCAGGAATCTTGTGAAGAGTCGTATAGTTGAAACGAGGGGTAAATTACCAGTACGATGCGGCTAAACTCAACATCAATAAGGCTGAGCTTGTCATTGGTCGTGATTTGAGTTTGTGATCTTTTCAGGAAATCCTTGTCCTTTGTACGTTAGTCCTAAGCCGACTTCCCCGAAGACTATGGTTCAATAACCCAACCATTTCCTAACCTAGACGGACCCCAATGATCAATCACGTAATCCTCTGAGCATATTTGAGTAACATCTTCATCCAGTAGACTTTTTCGGATCACAGGACGACGTTTCCGTGGATCATGGCTCGATATATAAGCGTCAAACCTCCGGGCTTCCCAAATAGGAACTGCAAGGAGGAACCCCTCCGAGATGAGCAGTTTCAGTGTTACATCATTTTAATATCCAGTTTAGGGTCTTTTGGACACATGACCGCATCGGCTGTCTGTTCCGGGATAGTCGTTTGTGGCGATGATACTTCAATAATGGCTGGATAAACGTGATGAGTGAGGGGTCGGGCCTCGATACAGACGCTCCGAAAGTTTCCACGTCGTGAAAGGCTCTTCGGATGTTCTTGGATCTCATCCGGGAATTATCTGACGGTGGGTTCTTGTCCGGATCTCTTTGCCGATGGCGACAGTGGCCTTGCACTAACGTTTGAGATCCCGTCGTTCCGGGACGTTTAAACTTCAACGATGCAACTACATTACATGCCTTCGAAATATATATAACGGCCGTCACGGACCTCGAGTCAAGGTTCTCTTTTACTCATCCACAGTCAACAGTCAAGCATCATCAGTCAATCCTCAACTTCGACAGCTATGGCCTACAAGCTTATCCTCGCCGCCTTTGCGGCTACAGCTCTTGCTGCTCCTGTTGAAGAGCGCCAGTCTTGCAGCAACGGAGTTTGGTATGTCTATGAGTCTCAGTCGCAGTAACATCTACTTACAATGAAACAGGTCTCAGTGCGGTGGTCAGAACTGGAGCGGCACTCCTTGCTGCACCAGCGGAAACAAGTGTGTCAAGCTCAACGACTTCTACTCCCAGTGCCAGCCCGGCACAGCTGAGCCTTCGTCAACCGCTGCTGGACCTAGCTCCACCACTGCCACCAAGACTACCGCCACTGGTGCAAGCTCTACTACTGCTGGAGGCTCTGTCACTTCTGCCCCTCCTGCGGCCAGTGGCAACCCTTACTCTGGTGTTGATCTCTGGGCCAACAGCTACTACCGCTCTGAGGTTATGAACTTGGCTGTTCCTAAGCTGAGCGGTGCCAGGGCTACGGCTGCTGCCAAGGTCGCTGATGTTCCCTCCTTCCAGTGGATGTAAGTCAAGCTTAAATCCAATATCCATTCGTGTATTGACAAGGTTCAGGGATACCTACGACCACATTTCTCTTATGGAGGATACCCTTGCTGATATCCGCAAGGCCAACAAGGCTGGTGGCAACTATGCCGGTCAATTCGTTGTCTATGATCTTCCCAACCGTGACTGCGCTGCTGCTGCCTCCAACGGAGAGTACTCCCTCGACAAGGATGGTGCCAACAAGTACAAGGCCTACATTGCCAAGATCAAGGGCATCCTCCAGGACTACTCTGACACCAAGGTCATCCTTGTTATTGGTGAGTAGAGATTCATTCTTGACATGTAACTAGCTAACCCAATTGCAGAGCCTGACTCCCTTGCTAACCTGGTCACCAACCTGAACGTCGACAAGTGCGCCAAGGCAGAGAGTGCTTACAAGGAGCTCACCGTCTACGCCATTAAGGAACTTAACCTCCCCAACGTCACCATGTACCTCGACGCCGGTCATGGTGGCTGGCTCGGCTGGCCTGCCAACATCGGCCCCGCTGCTAAGCTCTTCGCCCAGATCTACAAGGACGCCGGCAAGCCTTCTCGCGTTCGTGGTCTCGTTACCAACGTCGCCAACTACAACGGCTGGAAGCTCTCCACCAAGCCCGACTACACTGAGAGCAACCCCAACTATGATGAGCAGCGATACATCAACGCCTTCGCTCCTCTTCTCGCTCAGGAGGGTTGGTCCAATGTCAAGTTTATCGTCGACCAGGGCCGATCCGGTAAGCAGCCTACCGGCCAGAAGGCTCAGGGCGATTGGTGCAACGCCAAGGGTACTGGTTTCGGACTTCGACCTTCCACCAACACTGGTGATGCTCTCGCCGATGCTTTCGTCTGGGTCAAGCCTGGTGGTGAGTCTGATGGTACCTCTGATACCTCTGCTGCTCGCTACGACTACCACTGTGGTCTCGATGATGCTCTCAAGTAAGTTGTTCCCTCCGATATTCTCGCTTTATTCTGTGCTAACATTTTATCCTAAGGCCCGCTCCTGAGGCCGGAACCTGGTTCCAGGCTTACTTCGAGCAGCTCCTCGACAACGCCAACCCCTCATTCCTGTAAATTATACAAGAATGACTGATCTGAATAAAGTGAAAAGTTTGAAGTTGGATCAGATTACTTGTCAAGGACCTAGAATGTTTTATTTGGATTGTAGCTAGTTACGAGTACATATAAATTGACATTTGAACATTGGAGCAACACCTGTTTCGTCTTCTATTCGGAAGCTAAGTCATAAAGGTGATAAAAAAGTACAAGAAAGAATGACCAACTAGTCAACAATGCCTTGAGGCAAAACTGAAACATAATCTAACGCAGCTGTTTCCTTGCCATCAGCCTTTCCAATGATCACGAGCTTATCACCTGGTCGGATCTTGACACCTTCAAAGGTGATACGAGTGGCGGAGTGACCGTCAAGGAACTCACTTGGCCAATGGCCAAGTCGCTCTTCATTGTCTCCAACCCACTTGCCGATCAATCGTTTGTTAAGATATACAGACCAAGTAGACTTGCCGCCAACAATGTCATAGTAGTTGACAGCAAGATTATATGTGCCCTTGGGTGACTTGAGCGTGGTGCTGGCTGTTCCGGTGCTGTTTGTGTAAATAGCAACATACTTGGAAGCAGTCTCAGTAGGGGTGACATTGACAGGCTTATAGCCATCGAGCTCCATCTTCTCAGCCTCAATTCTATAAGGATGGTTACGAACACGGTTCTGCTTGTCAGGAATGCCAGACAAGTTGCGGTAGAACTCGTTGATGGCGTCTCTCCAAACAATCGAGTGACCAGCCTGGTACTTGAGTCTGAAGAGATCGTGGTCAAGTCTATCATCATCGATCTTGCCCTTGAGCGACGCCCAGGTCTCGTGGAAAGTCTGAGCTGTAGCGGCACCCTTGTAGTGAGCGTCGTAGAAGTGCTGAATCACAGTCTTGCCAGAGTGGAGCTTGAAAGTGTATGGGACGTGGTGGAACCAGAGCATGAGGTCATCGGGGGTCGTTTCAGTACTCTCAAACCTCTTGGCAACTTCCGTGGGATACTGGCCAGCGTTTCCAGTTCCATTCTTGACTGTACGATCCATACCAATGTGATCTCGGGTTGCCCTGGTCCATTGTCCCCAGCCGTTGTTGTCCTGCGAAGCTGGATTGGGTCCGTAGTGGGCGTAGAGAATATCTGTCAAGGTCTGAATGCCCAGGTTGCCAGAATAGTTCTCATAGGCCGGCCAAGAAGCCATAGACATATCAGTAATGGCTTTTCGGACCTTGTTGTCGAGTCCGAATGTCAGACGCGTCCAGTCCTCGAGAATTTCCTTGGAATCCGCTGTAGGATCCCAAGCAAGACGTCCAAATGCGTACAGGTTTGACATCGACAGATGACTTCCAAGCCACGTCTTGTCCAAACCAACATTTGTGACACCAGCATATCCTCCTAGGCGTCGCTTAAAGACCTTTCCTGACACGATATCACGAACCTGGGACTTTTTGCCGTCGATTCGCATGTCGAAATCCAGGATCGTCTTCCATAATGGAGGCAGATAGACAAGGTGGCATTGCTGGCCTAAGTACTCTTGACTGATTTGCAGTTCGATAGCACTATTGGTCTTTCGAAGGTGTGAAAACAAAGGACTAACAGGCTCCCTAATTTGGAAGTCAATAGGGCCGTATTTGATTTGAACGACCACGTTGTCGTGAAACTTCCCGTCCAGCTCCTTGAAGAACTCGACAGCAGCGTTGGCACGATCAGCCTTCCAGTCATTCCAGTCAAGCTTGTCATAAACAAAAGCTCTGAACATCACGACACCGCCGTGGGGCTCAAGGGCCTTGGCAAACATGTTGGCACCATCAGCCAAAGTGCGGTTATACGTGATAGGTCCAGGCTGGCCCTCTGAGTTTGCCTTGACCAAATAGCCAGCCATATCAGGGATGCCATCGTAAAGACCATCGGTCAGGTCATGCCACCACTTGATCACCTTCTCGTCAAGAGGGTCAAAGGTATCTAGGCCTCCGAGCAATTGGGGCGACGCAAAGTTGAGAGAGAGACCGACCTGAACACCCCAGGGACGAAGCAGGTCGGCAATCTCGATAAGGCCCTTGCGGTTCTCAGAGTTGAATAGTCTGACATCAGCATTGACGTTATTGATGACGACGGCGTTGATACCGATGGAGGCGAGAAGACGTCCAAAGAGAGGAACCCGTGAGAGGTCCTTTCGCACGTTCTTGACACCGTCGAAAAAGATGGAAGGACCGCCGTAGCCTCTTTCGATGGAGCCATGGGTCGAGCTTGCGTTGAGGTTGTCCCATTGATTAGCCCATCGAATGGGCGCACTCGGGCTCGATGCTCGCTCGACTTTCTTGAAGTTGCCCTGGCCGAGCATTGAGAGGTACTCAAAGGCGCCATACAGAGCACCGCGCTCATTCTGACCAATGATCTTGACAGAATTTCCAGAAGTGCTGAGCCAGTAGCCATCGGCCTCAAGCTTGGGATGAGACAATTTGCCCTTGCATGCCTTCTTGAGGTTCTCCTCGGTGGTGACGACAATTGACTGCGAGAAGTCGCACGACTTTGAGTTGCTCTCGGTCTTCAAGTCGATGTTGAGAATACCGCTAAAGCCCTTCTGGAGTTCCGAGGCGGCACTGCCGAGGGGACTCTTTGCGGAACCACCAATTGCATGGATCTTTTGGGGAAGCGACTTGGCATTGATGGAGACGCTTGATGGCAAGCGAGCATATCTCAGCCAACCATCGATACCATCCTCTGCGATAACGCAGGTGAACAAAGCGAACAGTAAAGCCGAGAGCCACATGGTAAGCTATGACTGCGACTGTGATGGTCTGGGGCGTTCCGTTCGATTGAAGCGAGGCCATCGTCTTATATCGCAGCATGTCTCACGATGACATGCGGAGTAATTACTGGTGAATTGATTCAGGCTATTTGAATTAGCCTTGAGATTATGGCTACGGCTGAGATCGACAGCCGATGATGCTGTATTAGTTAGTCCATCAATCGGCATCCAGGTTCACTTCGGGGTAAACGGACCGAGCTTCACTGTTCGTCCGGACTTGGCTGATCTTTTGGACTCAGGCCAGGTGGACTGGGGTCATAGTGTGAGAATAGCGGATATAAGGAAATAACACCAGTGAAGCCTTGGGAGAGCTTCACTGGAGATTATCTATGCTACCATAATTGATGATGAGCTCTTGGAAGCTGCCATAATCTACGGAGTAGTCTAAACTCTACAACAAGCATTGAGAGATTAAGCTTAAGTTCTGTGAATGGCAGATCAATCTGGCAATAGAACGGGACAGTGCGCAGCTTCATTTCCCCGCGAAGCGACATCGGCAATCTCTCCGAAATTCTAGCCATTGCCAATGCTGATCTCTGTACTGAAGCGTGCAAGCTGAAGTCTATGTATTTAGGCAAAAACGATGTCGGCGATCAGTTATGTATGCCGTCCGTTTCATGCAGGGGACATGACATGAGAGGGATCTGCACAACTCATGTATAACATGGATGATGTGCTATGCATATGCTATGCAGAGAAATGCATGCACAGAAATCCATTTTGAACAGAACAGGACAGAACAGACAATTGTTTCGTTTCCTTGCCGTCAGGGCCGAAGGGACAGGTATAAGTGCGCCCGCAGTGGTTTAGCGAGTGTAACTGTCATACAGCGCACAAATTGACAACACAACTAATTTTCTGAAACGCAAATTCTGAGTCAGAGCCAGCAAAATTCGAATTGGCATGTGCTGGTGCTGGTAGAGCTTGGATCCCTTAAAATTTTCGGCTTGGGATGACTTGCTGTCCTATTCCTGGCAGCTTGACTCACTCACAGCAACGAATCGGTCACCTGATCCATATAAAACATGTGGCTAGTGACTTGTGTAACAGCGAATTTCTGATGAGAATTTTTCTGCACAACGATTGTCATGCAAATTGTGGCGATTTGTGCAAGTATCCATGATCTGATTCGACCGGAACGCTCTGCCAGCGCAGCACAGCACGACACTGGCCTAAGTTAAACCCGGCACATGGAGACCCAAAATCGAGGCCCTCCAGTGGGCATCTCCACTATTAGGCGCTATAGTGGACTCCGATGTCAAGCTTTTTTGACTTGGGCCAAAAGCAAAGGGATCGTCTTGATCATAGACAAGCATAGTTCTAACTAATCGTGCAAACCACCCCTGGCAAACTATACAGCCGCTTTACGTTGCATGCATGGCCAAATCAGCTCGAACTCGCATGCCATCTTACCCAAAATCCACAGGCTAAGACATGCAAAAGTCTGGTTTGGTCCATGGACCCGTTCTTCATGGCATGTTGGCCGCGTAACAGTTCATCGTTGTTGGCTACATGAGGCTGCAGACCACTATTCTGGTGCATGAGCCCCGTTGAACGTGTTACAGACCTCCACTACGTTAGTAACCGTACAATGTTGAGAAATGACCTCTCTCTCATTGGCATCCTTGCTCTGGCCTTCTCCATGTATAAACCACCACATCCAGAGACTTGACAAGGCCCCGGGATGGTCCTCCGTAAACAACGTCGATCTGCCTATAAAAGCGGGCGGCTGCCTGTTCACCAAACGGTTCTCATTTGGATCATCTCATTCTATCCTTATTCTTACTAGTATAATGCTTAATTAATCTATCTATCTATCTATCTACCTATTCATTCATCTCTACTTACCTCTTTTTTTAATAGCCATAATGAAAGACCGAACAAGCGATCATATTCATTTTCCTCAGCATGCCCATCGCATTCCACGACGCTCAGATGGTGTGAGTGGATACAGCGATTTGCTGGGGAGGGCGGTGTTGATATCCATCATCAACTATCTTGCTGATGTTGTCGATGCAATTGAAGACATCAAGCTGCCCAAACAACACAAAGATCGTACCAAGTTGAAGAACGATAAGAAGAGAATGTGCGATACTGCTGTCAGAGGTGCAAACACGTTGACAGCCCTGTTCAATTCGGCAAAGGGCCAGACCAAGTACACAGACCCAGCCCGTGAGTCAATCCCGCCCAATCCCTGCAATCAGCGAATCTCCATCTAACCTTATCACAGCAAAGAACTTGCCGCTCTACCGAGACGAAATCCGGGGTCAGTTATTGTATCCCCTGTCGAAAGCCAAGACATCGAAGCCCAGCCTTGGCAAATCTTTCACATTCGCCCCGTGGCAGCAAAGACTCACCGCCATCTTGTCCGGTATTGAGGAAGAAGTCTGCTGGTGGCTCAGGCTTCAACGTCCGACCAAGACATATGACAAGCGCTCAACAACGCATAGCCATACAAGCAAGGCATATGGCCAACGCTCAACCGCTAGCAAGCCCTATGATCAATACTCTACACGCACGGGCAAGACTGATCAGCGATCGTCGAGGCCCAAGCAGTCGAAGAGCCATTCTCAACGAGGGAAGAGTAGCCGTTCACCTTCACCCTCTGGTGGATGTGCTGTTATGTAGCTGGCTACATCTAATTGAGAAGCAGTAGCTAGTCCTACTTTACAAAATTTGGATATTTACGGTTTATGGAAGCAACGGATCATGAAGGAATGAGAACATGGGTGGCACGGATTTTGCTTAGGGATAAAAACGGATTCAGGGAGTCGCTGGTACGGATAAAATTGGGACAATGGACGGCGGCATCTTTCGGAGCCAAATTGCATATATCAACATGGGACGGACGGAACTTTGTTTGCAGCGTAGGATCAAATACACCATTCGCGAATTGAAATTGATACTTTGTTACTTTGTTACTTATGAGCCTCCGTAACTGACACGTGTACGTGACAAATCTTCGTAACCCTGTTGCCTGGCATGGATGTTGATATCTTCCTTGTTCGCTTAAGAATTATCAGCCAAGCAGCTATAAGCCAGACTTCCAGCCTCCTTTGACTTTTCATCCGGGTGCCCCACAGTCGTTGTTCGACGCAATCTGTTCTCAAGAAACTGCCGAAACGTCCCGCATGGAATGTCCTCCGAATCGTGAAACTCAATAGTGGCCCAATCCAACTTCTTCATCTTATCGTAGCTTCCATAATGCGCTTCAATGACCTTCATCTCCTGCTTCTTGTCATCTTCCGAGGTATCCGACCCTTTGAATGCTGTGTCATAGGCTTCCAAAACTGCCTTGGTACAGTCGGGTGTGATTAGAAGAATGCCGAGAACATCTTCACGGCCAATTTCAATGTTTGGGCCGGAGTTTGGCCAGTCATCTCTCTTTGGTAGATCCAGCACGAGTACTCCACTGATGCTTTCATGAAATTGAACATAAGGGACTTCGAATAAAGGATCAGACCATTGGACATCGTCGACGCTGTGGAGAGGAGGGTCGAGGTGAAAGCCGTTCCATGTGCCTCCAAATCCATTGGTGATCTTCAGAAACTCCTTGTAGTCATCTGGTAGTGTTACTTTCAATCTCTTCTCCAGTGATGATATCTGCTCATCTGTAGCCGGTGGCAGATTGAAAAGCGTTTCCGGAGGGTCTTGTTCCATCTCTTCCCAGTAGCCGAGGGACTTGGGCTTCGTGTTTCTTTCGAGCTCCAAAAGCACGTCTTTCATGGGTTTTGACTCTATGTCCAGAGGTCTTCGCCCTTTGCTAAAACGTTCGGCGAATGTCGCAACGACGTCTTTGCCAAGAGCCTCGATCTTCTTCTTGTCAAGAGGGACTTTTCGGGCCAATACACCGGTAGCTAGCAGTCCACTGAGATCATGGCGTCCAGCAAGGCGCGAGATGATCCCTCGCTTGTATAAGTTCTGGGCGATGAGTTCCAGTGCTTCTTGAACTCTGGAATTGTTCTGGACTTCTTCCAGGTCGGAGCTCTGCTTTGAGGCCAACCTATAAGCACTGGATAGGGCATCAGCCAAGCTTGATCCGTTGGCGCCGAATTGGTGGGCCTTCTTTATCTGCTCCTGAAAGTTGCCTTTGTCATCTTGTTCCTCGATATCGTCAATATCGAGGGCGTGCTTGGATGCAGTCTTATCAGATACTGCTTCACTTCTGTCCTTCTCGGGGATTTCATCGGGCCATATGTCGGCAGCCGCAAAGAATGGCTCAAAATGATGGAGTTGCTTGAGTTGCCATTCCGACGTAGTATCTTGGAGGAGCAGTGAAACTAAGTCTTTTGTGGTATCGATTTCACCAAGTACAGAGAACTCTTCGGCCAATTCAACCAGCTTTCTGTAAACTTCTGGAAGTGAAGTGTTTGTCAAGATCCCTTCGCGATCAAATTTGTTTGGTTGGGCCATTGTGATGAATGTGAGGATGAAGGATGTTTCACGGTGTTGAGGGTTTGATACAAACATGTTTTGAGTGTCTCACCCTGCTTATGCTTGACGTCATGCGACCCGGGCACTTCTCGATGGAGTCTAGATCAGTCTTTCACTTACATAAATAAATAAATAGTATCGTTCAATCGGGTCAGGATTTCTCGGTGCGATATTGCATTTTCAGCGTCCTCTATCACAAAGGAATGATTGGTGGCCCATTCACATGGCAGACTTTATCACTTCGGCACCTGACGATACGGTTGGCCAGTGCGGAAATGCGACAAAGGTTTTTTAGGACCTAAACTACAAAAGGTCAACATCAAGATATTCACTCTTAATAGTGATGATTTGCTTTGCTGTTTCTTCGTTCTCTAACACGCTTGGCGCTAAGTTGACAGCCCTATCGAGGCGTTGAGCAGATACTTCTGGCATCAACTATCGAGTGTGCATTTTTGCTGCCAAGATTTAGGTTGCGAAAACTAAACAGAGGCAAGCATGGTCCTGACCGTGGAGCTTGTATCCCAGTTCTGATGCATGATAACACAAGCAAGCAAATGAAGAGTAATAAGAGGTAGCAATTAATCAGACTCGGTACTTAGCAAGGCACTTTATGGATACAGTGGAAGAGTTCCAAAGCGACTATAGCATGGGAAGAGGTCACTTATGAATGGGTGGAGCAAAGATTTGTCCTAAGACTGCTTCGTATTAAACAGACAAAGCTAAAAACTATGAGCACAGTACCAGACTATCCCCTCTTCATCTAAGTGTTTTGAAACGATCAACAGGACTCTTTTATACAAGGTTGACCAACCACCTCTTCAACTCTTCCATCTTTGCTTCAACTTCCCCCCTTCACTAAAACAAAACACTACGGCGTCTCCAAGAAAAAAGGTTGCTCGCTTAAGCGGAGCAGGGAGAGCCGTTGGAACCAGCCTGTCCCTGGAATTGCTGGTTGGCGGCACCGGGGAAACTACCCTGGTTACCGCCCTGGAAGCCACCGTTCTGGCCGTTGTTGTTGCCAGCCTCAGGAGTGGCAGAGGGAGCAGCCTGCTCACCACCGTTCTGCTGACCGTTACCGGCCTCGGGAGCGGGGGTAGAAGCGGGAGCCTCAGTATTGCCAGCGGCAGGGGCCTCGGTAGAGCCACCAGCGGAAGCGGCACCGTCCCAGACCTTGGGGCCGGGCATGGGGAAGGCCTTAGCACCGTTGTAGATGGAGAAGTTGGCGTACTCATCGGTGTCCTTGTAGGCACCGGGGAACTTGACCATCTCGGCATCGACAGTGCCGTCGGAGCCACCGGTAACCTTGACCTGAGCGCAGGAGACGTAGTGCTCGGGCTGGTTGACGTGGGATCGGTGGATACCGATGTGCTCAACTCGGAGGAGGTACTCGCCGTTGGGGGTACCCTGAGGGATCTTGACGTCGAAAGAGGCGGCGTCGTAGTTGCACCAGGCGTCCTTGGTGAAGTCACCACTGGCGTTGCAGACGCCCTCCTCCATGATCTTGAACCAGTCACCGTCACCCTTGTAGGACTTGACGTCGCTACCAGCGGCGGACATGTAGGCCAGAGTAGGTCCGGGGTGACCCATCTTGGCACCGACAGCGAGCTTGAAGGTCATGACATCGCCGCCCTTGACCTCGAGGACCTCAGTGTTACCACCGGTTCCGGTGGCACCCTGGTTGCAGATTATGTCCTCACCATCAGCAAAAGAGTTGTCGCGGATGTCGGCGGAAGGGTTGGAGGAGAACTTGATGGGGTTGTACTTGGTGGGACGGGTGAAGTCACGGATGTACTGGAAGGACTTGGACTCGGCACCGTTGAGAGCGCTGACGTCGAAGAAGTAGTGGGCAGAGGCGACCTGCGAGAGGGCAGCGAGGGCGAGAGCGGAGAACTTCATTTTGAAAAGAGTTGGTTGGTTTGAGGGATAGTAAATTGATTGGTAGTGCTGGAGACTGGCTCGGTTGAATTGGAACGAAAGGAACGAGAGACTAGCTCTTCGAAAGAAAGACTGAAGTGAATGAAAGAAGATGAAGATCTGTTGATGGTGATGAGAAGGGAAAAAGTCGAGAAGGACGGAGGACATGCGATATCTTTATAGATTCTGGATCTTGAGTCTCCCTACCATCAATCTTTGGCGCCGCACAGGGGATATCCATTCTGCACGGCGCGGCACTCGGCCTTACAGCAGAGAGAGCCAGTTTTTCGTCCGGTGGAAGAATATCCTTGGTCCTTGGAGCGCCTAAAGCCCCGGCTCATTCAATTCAAAACGCCAAGATGGGAAAAACATTTCTTCTCCATAGGCAAAAGAACCCGGTCATGTTGGTGGTCTTCGCTTCGCTATCTTGATCAGACTTGTTGTTACAGAGTGCGGCGGGCAGCCGTATATTCTAGGGGTTGTTTCAGTGGATAGAATGTTATTGCACCAATCAACAACGCTGTTTAATTTAACTAAGGTTGTTGACAGCTCGTTTAGGCTCGTTCACCAACCGCTACAAAACAACCTAAAAAATATGCTTCAAAGACGGGTAGATTGACTCTGAGCCATGGCTGATCAACCAAAACTCAATTAGTTGAACTATCCGTTACTTTTCCTTCTTCAATCATAGTTCTCCAGCTCCAACAACGCCGTGGCGGATCCGTCTTGAGTCTATTCTCGCGGCGATTCTCACGGCGCTGATTGAGGTAAGGCGAGGCCATGAAACGCTCATTTCAATCAGGGGGGCTCAAGACTTCTTGGCGGTAGGGGTCTGGAAACGATGTCTTTTTGAGGTACTGATAGTGGGGGAAGGCCCCTGGCTGGTGATCATAGCTTCACCAAATTAAGTTGACCGCTGGGCAGTCTATTATTGTTAACCTTAAACGAACCTAGACGAGGTCATCGAATTTGCAAAATTTCATGATTTGTGGTGGTACGAGGCGGGGTTCAAACAGTTTTCAGCATGTTTCAACAACTTTTGTCGAGAAGGTCCAGCAAGCGCTGCCACAACGACGCACGGCATTTTATCAAACCACATGAACTGATCTTCAGAACAAATGTGAGCGCCAAGGTGCCTGACACTGTTTTGTTTTGTTCGGCGAACATGTTTTTCGTGGAAAGTGAAACTGGCCTTGAAGTTTATGGCTTGAGCGGCTCCTCACCACGGGATGAACCATAGTTAGTGCCTACAGGACGTTTGATGTCAAACTTTAGCATGGGCCGATACCCAAAGAGTAACTCTTGCGGTGGCATACGGAGCGTAGACTAGTCAGGTCCCGGTTTACTGGGAGTTCGATCAGATCCAAGCGCAACGGAGACTAGCACGACTTTTGCATTGCGAAACTTGGTCCTTTGCTAGGCCATTTAGATGATATTACTCCGTGGCCCCAGATTCCTCCCGCGGGAATCGAGCTGTATTGATTCATAATGTTGAATCATCACAATTTTCGTATGGGCTTCCACTGCAACCCTGCGGTACTCGAGACAGCTACGGTTTCAACAATACGCAACTTCCAATGGCAGATGGTGTGAACAAACAGCCTGTAAAACAGGCGTAAACTTCTATCGAATGACGTTGGATGCATTAAGCGCATAGCAAATGTTACGTATGCGAGTTGTTGGAAGAACTTGCGTATCCTTGATTGCAGAAATTGAGGTTGCCTTGCTTAGAGTTCGCTGTCAACTTTAGGGGCTTGCAATCTTGGCAGGGGCCACAAATAAGCTTATCGCTGGAGGCTGACTGAACAGCACTTCTGCATGCGTTAGTGGGAAATACCTTAGTTCCTATAAAGTCAATTACCATGCGAGATCAGTTCATTAAACTGACACTTGAGAGGCTCTAATGTCATCTCGACACCATGTTCTATCAATGTCAAGGTTCCTTGGCATTCAAGCATTGTCCGATTACATAAAGATGAGCTGAGCAAATCTCAAACTCGAGCGTTGGGGCGCTAAACCTTTACAGGGCGGTGTTTGCGACCGCCGACATCCGCGGCCGGGAGCTGAGAATCGCCAGGCTTGATCCTGTACCGCCTTTCGATGGGGCAAAACATAAGCTAGAAGATACCAGTGTTCTATACCCGACGACCGATGCCCATGAAGGCCGATGATCTTGCTCCTATCTGACTTGCGAACCTGGCTGTTCACGATTGACGGTGAGGACTGGTCAGGGCAAGCCTGTTAGGGGAAGCCGTCCCGTTATGGGGCCCCGTGCCTGGAGGATCTAGGGATTCCGACACTTCGGGAATCCATATAAACTTTCCGCCAGTCGCTAGCCCAGAATAATCTCTAGATCCCCGCTGCTGTATATATGTGTTCTATTATTACCTGACGCCCTTTCCGCGCTGTAGAAAGATCCCATGATGGTCTTAGCTACGTTTCGTGGGGTTCATGTTGTACCCATGACTTGTTGAGCTGAGGGATGAACTTTTTGCCATCAGCTGGAGTCGCAAGTGCCGTCATAAAGTCCGACGGACTCTCAAAGTTTACCGGGGAATTGAGAATTTGGGAAGGAGGCAAACCAAAGGGGGCAAATTGATGCTGTCTCAAGGTCTGTCATGAAGTTGCAACCAGCATGCCCTATATCTCGTTGGTGGAAGATCATGTAATGGAGGATCTTGCTGTTGCAATGGCGGGTATCGAATATTTGTGCCGCTATTGCCAATGCAACACGATGACGAGCGGGGGATCATCCCCTTTTCTCCGAAAGTCCTCCTACCAACCGCAAGGAATGATGAGATAGTATGGCCAGGAGCATTCATGCTATAGTAATTTGTCATGCACGTTGTTGCAATGTCTCAGTTGTGACCTAGATGTAGTATTTGTGGTCGAGTCCCATGACGAGGAGGCTGTAATCACCATATAGAAATGCACATTGGAAACAGTAGGTATGGAAACTTATCCGACATTCCGAGTCCCGCCACAGCTCTTTTTTTCAGCTGCAGATATGATGTTCTAATATTCTTCTAGACTGTTGTTGCTCCCACTAGACTACTTTATGCATGGATAGCAATAGCGCGAGATCTATTACGCATACCGTCTTGGAACGACACAACTCCCTGTTCAGATCTAGTCATGCCACCTGCTGTGGTTTCATGGTCTCCCATCGGAGCTTTATACTGTGACTCTACGATGTGACACTACGGTTGGCTTCTTATTTTATATGAAAGAGATTGAAGTATCTTTGAGTCTTCTACCAGTATGACAATTTCATTGCTATCAAGACACAAAATGTTGACAAGTGTACTTTAGATAACATAAAAGGCGTTATTATATTTCCAGATACTCATTCAGAGTCTGAGTAGCCACTACTGAGTAGCCAAGTGTAAGGTTCCGTGCTATTAGCGCTCATACTTAGTGAATTTCTTGTGTTTTGAGCAGCGTGTAGATATGATGGATGGCTGGCATATCAAGCTAGGCACTTCAGAGAAACTGGAATCGTCTGCAATTATATCCCCAAACGATGGCTAAGTTTTCATGCCGAATTTGAACCAACTTATGCAATGTGTTTAGAGGCCGAGGCCCAGGTAATAAAAGCCATCAGTGTTCAAGCCGCTATTTTTAGGGTTGGCCGTACGTAGTCTCAACCAATCTCATGGCCACGGAATAGAAGCGGAAATTCTCTGCTCTCTAGTTCCGTCCCGTAATTGACCCCGCAAGTCATTTTGGGCGTTATCGATAACAATTCACAATCCTGTGCAGTAACGAAGACGTTCATCAAGAAACACCAGCAAAACCTGAAGACGTGGAAGGAATGGTGGGATAATCGACTCGGGCTGCTATCTGCCAGTCACATTGTACTTGAAATTCTGTCACTTCAGGGCGAAAGCTTTAGTATTTTCCCTACGTGGATTTACTTGTTGTGATCAAGGTCAAACCAGCATCATCCCTTGAGTCGGCATTTGTTCCGCTGCCATGATAGTGCATGAAAACAACCCTAAACCTGCAAGCCCAGCCCAAATCTAGCAAAGGCAATTCGCCCAATTCTCCCTTTTTGTGACAACAGCCATGAGATTAACACTTATCATGCAATGTGAGGACTTTTAGCTCCGTACTTCAAAAGTCGAGAATGCCGATCAACTTACCCTGCATCGTGAGGGGCTGTTTTGACTTTTGGCGCGATCGCTCCGCCCTCTCCACCACAAACAAATAACCGGAATTACCAATTTCCGTATTCTTTCGGCGACGCGTATCACTGCCTCCAGCACGAAAGGCCTCAGAACCCAACGGTTGGACTAATTCATCCCTTGGGCTCTGGCTTGAGTCATATTGCCGTGCTTGGGTCGCACGGCTTCTTGTGGCACTTCAAAGAGGTTGCAAGGCTTTGCGATATGGAATCTTACTGACATCATAATTTGGTGTTTGGCGCGTCTGAGCGAAAGCCTGATAAGATAGGGCGCGCTCAGTCCCTCACTTCTGGGCCTCTCCATTTACTGCAGGGCACCTCGTGCACTGATGATGCCAGTGATGCTCCCTTGGATATTAGCATGCTTTCGATCAGCCTGCGTGATTTAAGTCTCCGTTCAGTGATTTGCTGCGATACATTTCGACCCAGAAACCGGGGACCTGTGATCAACAGGAAGCAAAGCTCAGCTCCGCTAACCACTCAGCCGTGTCGATCAATTCACAATCGTGGTAAAGCCCCAACACCAAGCGCCAGGTAATCTCCCTTGGAAAGCCAAAGCAACTGCAAGGGGCACCCATCACCCGAAATAATGAAGCCAAAAGTGAGATTGCGATCCAATGAAACACAGAATCTGTCGCCAAAGTTCGATCTTCGATTGTGATGGCTGCGTCCGTGCTGCAAGTTGTTTGCCCATCCTGGTTTAGTCGTTAGAGTTCCGATAGATCATCAGCCACCGAAATTGTAGCCATCTCATTAAGCCAATGAATTACTGCTTGTTAATGGGGTATGATTCAGTGACACATGTGCGTTTGTTCACAGCTGGGCTGGCTAGTGCGAAGATGCTGTTACACTGTCAGTCATTATGTCGCAACCTTGAGTTATTCACTGGCCTGCTTGTGGAGATTGTTACTTAAACCCCATGATGCTGCCATCTGACATCCCCGGCTGTTGCTCCTGCTGCTACGCCAAGTATCTCGTCGTAACATTTCACAATGGGTTCACTGAAGCTATCACGAGGTACCAGCGATACCAGTCGCTCGAGCGATTCGGGTGAGCGTCGCCTGCCTACTACACCTCCCATGAAGATCCTCTTTCTCTGCACCGCGCACAACTCGCTCTCTCAGCAGCTGTATCTTATCCTCAGCCAGAAACACGATGTCACGATTGAGTATGCGCTATCCGACAAAGCCCTGATCGAGGCAGCGACTCTGTTCCAACCAAACGTCATCGTCTGCCCCTTCATGACTACTCGAGTCCCAAGCGAGATCTTCTCAAAGTATCTCACCCTCATCATCCATCCTGGACCGCCAGGTGACGCAGGACCAAGCGCCCTCGACTGGATGCTCATGGGCGACGACGGCAACGCCATAGACTCCGATCAACTACTCAAGTCCCAGTCCTGGAGCCAGAACGGCCGGTCGCATTGGGGTGTCACAGTCTTACAAGCTGTTGATGAGATGGACGCTGGTCCAGTCTGGGCCTTTGAGCAGTTCAAGATCGACATCGACGCGCCTGGAGTCTCCAAGTCAACTCTCTACCGCAAAGAGGTCACCCAAGCAGCGATTATTGCCACCGCTACTGCTCTGCACCGCATCGTCTCTGCAGCCAACGGCTTCTCCGATTCAGGCATAGCAGCAGCTCTCTCGCGACTGTCACTGCTGGACAAACAAGATATTCATGGCATCTCAGTCGACCTTGTCCCTAACCGCAATTATAAAAGTCTATCAGTGACACTGCGCAAGCCCTTCCTCGGCGGACCAACACATCGCCGACCACTTCTCAAGGCAGCGGACCGCAACTTCGACATCCAATACGAACCCGCTCGGACGATATCGCGAAAGATCAGGTCGGCTGATTCGCAGCCTGGCTGCCTCACAAAACTGTTTGGAGGAGTCGGTCTCTACGTCTACGGAGGTACGATTGAGGCTGGGAGGGATGCCAAATGCAAACGCGGACCTGGACAAATCATCGGTTGCAGAGACGAGGCTGTCTGCGTCGCCACCTGTGATGGACAAGGAATCTGGATCACTCATATCCGCCGAGTGAAGCGCAAGGCTGATCCGATGCTCTGGCCCAAAGTCCCCGCTGTCTCAGGCCTTCTCGATCTCGGCCTCATCAACCAAAGCACCCTGAACAGTTCACTATCACTACGCCCTCTCTTCGAGTGGTCCAAAGCAACATACTCAACCCATCAAGAGATCTGGGTAGATTTTACTGCGAGTGCGGGTAAGCGCCAAGTCGCCTTCGTCTACTTCGAGTTCTATAACGGTGCCATGAGCACATCCCAATGCTCGCGACTCATTGAAGCTCTTGAATTCGTCGCTTTGCATGAGGCTCTTGATGCCGTCGTGCTCATGGGCGGCGACTCATACTTCGGCAACGGTATCGCCCTCAACGTCATCGAAGCCAGTGATGACCCTGCAGCAGAGTCTTGGAAGAACATCAATCGCATCGATGATGTGGTGCACATGCTACTGGACGTATTTCCTCGGAAGAACGTCACTACGATTGCGGCGCTGAGAGGGAACTGCGCTGCTGGCGGCGTGGCCTTGGCAGCTGCTTGTGACGTGGTCATCGCAGGTTCCGAAGTCGTCCTCAATCCCGCCTATCGAACCCTCGGACTCTACGGCTCTGAGTATCACTCTCTATCCTACGTCGGTCGCTGTGGACCAGAGCGCGCAAGGCATATACTGCGCGCTATGCTTCCCATATCTGCTTCTCAAGCAAGAGATATGGGCCTTGTAGACAAGGTACTCCCAGCTTCGGGACATTTCCTTGACATGAGAATACGCCATCACATCAAAGAGCTGAGCTTCACGACTTACAAGCCCGGCAAGTGGAAGTCCAAGGTCGATGTGAGCCACGCAGGGCTTACAGCAGCAAGAACTCTTGAACTTGGGGAGATGGCCAAAGACTTCTGGAGTGCCAGGTCCGAGAGGTACAACACACGACGGCGAGACTTTGTTAGGAAAGTCAAGCCAACACAAACGCCGCTACGCTTCGCGACTCATAGACGACGAGATGGGGACCTTGATGAGGAAGAGTCTGACTATTTCGATGATGTCGCAGTGTTTGAGAAGCTGGTCATCGAGAGAATTTTGCAGGAGAGACTATCCAAGATGGATTCAAGGTTGCTGTCCCTCCATGAAGAACTCAGGGCTCGCGACCAACCAGCTAGCACAGGCGGTGAGACAAGAAGGCCACAGGAAGGCAAGGGTCTGATGTTTCCTTGTTATTATGAAGTAGATACCCACGTTTGCACTTGATTCTAGTTTTAATTCAAGTTGTTCTCCCTCCCAAACTGAGCCACTAAGTCCTTTTTATCGTTACCAACCATTCGCCACATCAAGCCATTGACAGTGCAATCGCTCTCGAAAACCGAACATGAAACCAATAACAATGCTTGAACATACTCCAGACTTTGCCAGGTGCTGGCTGTAGCAACCAAAGTTGTGCTATGACAAGTACTCCTGCCTTTTCATTGCTGCTTTGTGCTCTGCGTCTACCACTTCGTCAGTAGCAGACTCAAGTTTGCTCAAGATATCCACATAACACCGGGCAGTCTCTAGTTCTAACTTCCTCCTCGTTTTCCCTTTAATGATCTCTTTTTGTTTGGCAATGTCCCTCTCCAGAGATGCGATCTTATCTTGTCCATCTTGATGTTGCTTGTTCTTCTGACTTTCCTCTTCCATCGCCTCCAAAGTGTTTTGGGCCTTCTTAAGCTCTTTCTGCGCGTTTTCATATTCCAGGATAAAACCGTCGTACATAGTCTGCAGAGTTTCCGAACACTTCCCACCCTGGTCCTCTATCATCGCGGCCAACTTGTTTTTTTCCTCTCTTAATTGCCTCACATTCTCTTGTTTTTCATCTCGGTTTTTCGTGGCTGTTTGGAGAATGTTCCTGACCCCCATGTCGATTGTAGCTAAATTATTTCGGGTAATGTCTATCTCCTGGTTGTATACATTGCTCAGGTTTTCAGCAGCTTCAATCCTCTCGCATGATGTTCGTAGGTTGCGGTTGATAGCATAGAACATCATGGTTTCCTATAATGTGAGACAAAATTAGCCTCGGCGCTTATGTGAATAGCTGAGGCATGGTACTGACCGCTTGACTGAGACATGCTTCTTCCTCTGCGTCGACTAGGCTGGCTGCTACCTTGGAGTCATCGATATTGGTTGATAGGAATTGTTCGACCTGACGAGAGCGTTTGCTGGGGATTGGAGAGGGTGCTAAGTGGGTGTCAGTCATTGATTCAGCTCAAGAACGAAACATACAGAAACATACGAGGAGGCATGTCCCGCTTGTGAGTCCAAGTCCGATCGGGCGGTGGAGGAGGGGAGTGCTGGCGCCGATCGGATGGACCGATTGCACTGCTCACGTTGCTGATATCGCTGAGAACACTCATCTCTCTATTGAAGTCAATCCCTGGGTACGGACCGTCGTCGTCGCGGTCATCATTATCATCATCGTCGTCAAGCTTGTCCTGGGTTTGCTTGTTTTGAGCTATAGTGAGCCCGCGCCATGTCTTCGGTCTCGCTTTCCTAAAGGCACCATCATGGCCCGAACGTTTGTGCTTGTTCTGTTTCGATGTGCTTTGAGAGTTGATCATGTTGTCTTCAATCCACTTTCTGGCCTTCGCGCAATCCGAGTTCATTGTGGGCTTGACTGGCTTGCCACTCTTGCTTAATTGCTGGCGCTCTCTAGCCCTTCGTACCAGGAACTCGCGCAATTCATCCATGGTAACCGTTGATCCATGGGCGTGAACAGCTTCAACGGCAAGGGCAAGGTTGAGCGCGGCGTTGGTCCCCCAAGCGGCGACCTTGGGAACGTAATCGCGTGGCAGCCAGTCCCAGGGATATTTTCCAGATGCCTTGTAGATGCGATTGACGCATTTTTGAACCTCTGGATTTGCGTCACCGACCCCAATTTCATCGTAAGAGGCGGGTGCCTCGTCGTGGTTCGCATTCATGGCATGTATGGCGCGGAATTCGTGTTATAGGTCGAGAGGAGTCGGCGGCAACCGTAGGGCAATGTCTCAAAGATATAGTTGCTCCCCTTTGACGTGAAGATAGAAGCGAGAGGCGGGATGAAGGAGGAAAAAAACGAATCAGGCTCTGAGCCTGTTGGCTCCTGGCAAGAGCAAACAACTTTTGGTCGATTGCGTTGCTGGGAGGCATCTGTCGGGAAAACACAAGCCGAATTCCGATTCGTCTGCGCTCTGTGTAAGTAGACTAAATGGCAGAGGGAAAGATACAAGAAGATAAACAAACCCTTGTAGAGTTTCAGGCAAACGAGGCTGTGTTTACACGCCCATAAGCAAAGAAACTGTTGGTGTGATTTACTGTGCTGTTGGTAGATGTGTGGTGCTAAATACCTAAATCCCAACGCTTCAGTGGGTACAAACGTCCTGTGTGCCATATTGCAGGGGGTTTAGCGGATAACCCCCCGCGAAGGTTACCTACCTCCCTTCCCGTCCACTACGATGGATGTTTACCAGGACAAACACGGCGCAATCAATAAGCTGTTTGTGTGAGATTACCTCGCCCAGGCACTTGAAAAGGTACTTGTTAGAGTATCTTTGACTGGTGCACATGCCTTTTCATGTCTTGCCCGTGCTTCCTCAAACGTCGATGTCGTTTTCAATGGGTTGTTTCATTTGGTGGCGGTCCAAACGCCAGCTACCTCATCGCAGATCTCGGCAACCAACACAATTTGGAGGCTGGCCCATTCCACCACTAATGTTGTAAGCTTCGCATAACTGTGCGAATGGAGCCCCTAGGAACCCAGCTCCAATTGTTTTTTAAAACCAGGATTCAGATCTCGGCGACAGAAGATAATCGGTTACCGTTAAGCGCCACCTTCAGCCACTGTCAACGGCGATCTCAGGAACCTTAGCGGTGAAGTGGCTAACAGTGCTGTAAGTTTAGTGGTCCACAGGGGCTCTGTTAGCATCCAGCCAAACGAAGACCACTATTGCCAAGATACCTTATCATTTCAATCCAATAACTGCATAGACTGGCATACACGTTGCGCCATCGCTGAATATCTGACTCTAGAAGATTGAAATCGACAAGATCAAGGGCAATGAATTCGTCAGAGAGCGGAACCGAGCGGCCTATTGGGATTTGCAGGCTCTTCCATCCCGGGAGCGCAACATCGCAGCTTGGCGATCGCTGCATGGCCATGGAAAGATTACTGGCATCTATACGACGAACCGGACTGAGTGAGGGCGATGGCGGCAAACAGAGAACTTATGATTGCAACCAGTTTTTCCGTCACAATTTGCGAAGCAAGCGGGATTCAGGTAAGCGCTCACAGTGCAGTTCCTATATAGGTCCTATCTGATCGTATCTCGGCAACCCGGATCACACGGTTCTGTGGACTTTTCGTCTTTGAATTTGCCTTTCACATCACCTGTACCACTCAAAGTTATGTTTCATCTGGCACTGACAGCCGGAGATCGGAATTCTATGGCTTTCTTCCCCAGATAAAGTAGACAGGAAGATACAGATGGATAGAGGGATTTCGGAGCTCCCCTTTGGCCTTCGCCATCAAGACTTGAGTTTCCTCTTTGCCCCATCCAAGGACCTTTTCCAGAAGCATGGGAGTGTAAGAATCAATGGCTGCACATGATTGAACAACCTGGCATTTGCCTACTTCCTTCAGGACAGGATCTTTGGGCCAGGCACCAATTGGAATCTGTCTCATGATCAGCTAACGACTTGTTTTCCCGTCAGGTATAATCCTCACCTTTCGGACTTCTTCGTGGACATCCACGAAGCCCGCCTTTATCACCTTATATTTCCAGTTCATGGCGCAGTCAATAGGCTTTCCGAATTTGTTGCTGCTGTCGCGTACTGCTTCAGCCCAGACCTCTGCATTCACGGCCTTCTTGATCGAGTCATCGTCTGACATGAAGAAGCCACGCTGGGCTTGAAGTTCGAGATAACCACCGCTGTTGAGGTTCTCGAACGCACGATCGAAGAACTGCTGCTCGTTGCCGATGCACCCTTCAAGCTCTCGGGCATGGATGTAGTCGAACGGCTTCTTGTATACCCACGGGTCTTCAAAGTCGTCGACTTCAAAGGCGCAGTTGGCAGGAACCCTGTATAGAAATATGAGCCTGGACAAAGTTAAAGACATGATGCTCATGACTCACCAGTCAGGCTGGATGGGGCTCAGGTCTGTCTCGACTACTTCGGCTGAAGGGTGCTCGCTTTCTGAGGTCAACAACGGGGCTTCAACTAGTCACCAAGAGGCCAAAACCTACTCTGCAAAATCGATAGCCCAGATGCCAGTACCTGTGCCCAGATCAAGGACCCGTTGGGGGGTGTCAATTGGGGCTGTATGAAGCTTCCCCGCAAGAAGAAGACTGTAAATATGGTGAACCAGGTCCATGCGGCTCTGCTCTTCGTCATCGTTCGGCTACGGTGTATGGTTAGTCGGCTTGCACTTGAAGTTTCGGTGAGCGAGAAGACTTACCACTAAGTATACTCCTTCGTGAAATGCATGATATCGACGGCCATGCTGTTGAGCTGTTAGGTTACCAACTACTCAGGAATCATGCATGCCGTACCTCATATCTACATAATCTTAGAAAGAAGTAAATCTGACTTCGAATTATGGTCTCTTACCTATAGCTAAAGATGCTTGATTTGAGAGACGTCATATAACTGGAAGAACCCTCTCTGCACTGATTGTCAGCATAGAAATCACAGAATATCCGTCATTATGACCGACCCGAGGTCTAACGTGGAATCAGTATCTCCGCCATCGTCCTACTCTTAATCAGCAAAATTTTCTATCCATAGTGTTGAGTATGGTACCTCTGCTTCTAGTACACCAGCTACATGATGAGGCCTTTCAGCACGTTCGGCTGTTGGTTGAAGAGTTGGGGAAGCCATTTTGCTGACGATACAAATGCGCTGCAGGACACCTGCAACTCAACACTGGGACGCCCCCTCTTTATGATTTGTTCATGCTTGTGTGTAACTCAAGTGGTATCATATGCTGTATCCCCACTCGGCTAATATTCAGGATAGACGAGGCCAATTGGGATGGCCACCGTTTCCGCCTCCGTCTCCTGGGGCTACATCCTTGTCGATCGCCCTTGGTTCCCGAGCGGCCCGCCGCTTGTCACTCTTCACACAAGGTAAAATGCCTTGACCGACGGCATAAGAGCGGCGTAGTACTGTGGCTACGACTATAGTCTCGAATGACCGATGAGGGGCTTTATTAGTACTGAAAACCCCCAAAGCGTTTCTCCATAGCTCGTATGTATCTTCATGCATGTGTGATGTGGAGATGGTCGCAACCCTGTCTCATGAAGTTGTTGGTCGCACTGAAACCCATTTTTAATACGAATGCATTGCAACCTGCTCGGCACTAAACACCATAAAAGGAAGGCCTATTAGCCCTCGACACTTGATGCGATCCTGGCGGATTTCACATGTGATTGGCACACGATATGCAACGATCGATGTTTATTCTATAGACAGCATCTTGGCAACAGTACACGGGCCACATATTCACTTCGGCTGGGAGCCAACAGCAATCCGCCGACTGTTACGAAAAAAGATCAGGTATAGAACCGAGATATTGATGGGAATGTTTTTCCAAAGAATAACGAATCAGCGGGATAGTGTCCGTCTGCACATCCCTCGGAGGGGGTTGGCCTAGTACTGTTGAGGCTGACAAAGGTTCGGAACCTCAATAAGGGTGAACAAATTAACTGCAACCAGATGAAATGCAATTACCTAACATCATAGTTTGCAGTAGCACAGGAGAGCTTGTAGAGGTATCCAGCAGAGATTTATGTCTTGTGGAGTGTGGCTGAATCCGTAGCGTTGGCCCGATGGTTGGTGACCCAACCATCCTCTGCTAAGCCGTAATCCTGAGCGTATAGATCTCAACGACAGCATCACTGATACATACGACCATAGGTAGTGGAAAATACGGGATCCCGTCTGCTCTCCCATAGTCAAGCCACTAACCGGCGGATTAGTAGTTGGGTCGGTGACGACCAGCGAATCCCCGCTATTGTATGTTTTTTACATGTTATCTTTTTGCTGTTACACTGGTCACAGTCTGTAGCGCTTCTTGGAGGCTTCTGAAAGTCTGGCGTGGAAGTCTTACTGGGCTGTGCTGTGGTGGGCACTTGTATGGCTCCTCGAACCGCTGTTGCACGATGCACGATAAAGCTAGGGACGTGCATAACTCCAGAAGCCCCCAAAGAAGAACATTGTTGCACGCCGTTGTTTTGTCTATGATAGATTTCGTTAATGTTGAGATAGTAAGCTACGCGGGCTTCGATCTTGCAATTCACTAAAAGTCTCTTGTTTGTGTAAGTAAGCTTTCAGGCTTCAAGACCTTGTATGTTTTTGTTACTGATTGCTACGCTACGGCCAAATATCAAGCCAAATTCATGTTCTCAACGTCCCTACAAACACTGCTCAAGCCCAAGTCAGTTTCGAAGACTTCCTTCTAGTCAACAAGCTACCTCCATCTCACAACTTAGCAGATGGGCCAAGGCCCAGATCCTTGATGATGATATCTGCAGCCTTCTCACCAACAACAATAGCAGTGTTGTTCGTGTTCGCACCGACATTCTCCGGAGGAATACTCAAATCAGCCAACTTGAGACCCTTTGTGCCATGTACATTCAGTCTCTCATCCACAACACCATTCTTGTCACGAGGTGCCATCCTGCAGGTAGAGATGGAGTGCCATGTCGTGGCAACATTCTGTCGAACCCAGTCCTCAATGGCCTTGTCATCTTCCGCCGAGTACTCGAGATCTGTGACATTACCGAGAGCCTCGTTGATCTCCACAGAAGCTGCCTTCGACCCTGCGGGCCATGCCGGGTGACCAGCAGCGATCTCACCACGATACATTTTTGTTCGACGCATGATCTCTCGGGACTTCTTGTAAGCCCAAATCTGCTTCTTCAAGTCAATGTCGTTCTCATCGCTGAGGAATCCAACATCGAAGTCAAGGGGGTCGTCGAGCCCAGCGCCAGTGATGTGAACGTGGCCGCGAGAGTATGGGTAAGCAGTGTAGTTGCCGACGGTAACATATTGCTCTTCAGGCACAGTCGAGGGATCTCCAAGGAAGCAAGAGATCATGCCCATCAGCATCAAAGGTCGATTAGGATGGTTCTTGAAGTCCCGGTCCCAAGCCTTCTGGAACTCAGGGCCAAGTGAAGCAACATCGGCTTCTGAAGGTCGGAGCTTAGAAGAGATATCAATCGCATTCCATCCCAACATGGAATCCTTTGACTTGATAAACTCTTGGCGCTTGTCAGGGTTTCTGAGAATTCTGTCGGCTGTTTCATGGGGTTGGAGATTAGTTCTGTAAGGATAGAGAATGAGGTTGTGATCCTGATACTCGTGACCAACACCAGGTAGGTCAACCTTTACGTCGACCCCAGCTTTCTTTAGGACTTCAGGGGCGCCAATGCCTGATCTCTCGAGCACGGGTGGTGTACCCAGAGCACCGCATGAAACAACGACCAGCTTCCGAGCCTTGACACTCAGCGTCGGATGTTGGGTTGGGGTAATCTGAGCTTGGAATGCTGGGTTGGGAGTGTACTCGACACCAACAGCTTTCTTATCGTCATCAAGAAGAACACGGACAACCTTTGACTCCACGAGAACATGAAGGTTTGGATACTTCTTGTTGTCGATCTTGTTGTGAAGATAAGCCGTAGCAGTGTCTTGCCGACGACCATCCTTGGAAACATATCGAAGCCATCGCTCAACACCGTTGTTGGCGTCGAGAGTTTGCAAGTCGTGAACCTCTGGCCAGCCGACCTGAGACACACCATTGATGAAGTCGCTTTCTGGGTTCTTGGAACGGTATGTACCGTCAGAGATGTGGACCGGGCCGTCAAAGCCGTGGTGTTCCGGGTTACCTCGGCCATGGTATGTCTCAAGCTAGACGGAATTAGCAAAAGTGTCAGAATACCGCAGATTAACCCAGAATGCATACCTTCTTCAAAAACGGAAAGATGTCATCGGCAGACCATCCTGGGGACTTCCAAGAGTCGAAGTCTGCTCGCTGAGCACGAGTGTACATCATAAAATTGATCGACGAGCCTCCACCAAGAGTTCCACCGCAGGGAACGATGGACTCGCGTCCAGCCAGTTTGTCTGACTTGTTAGCCTTGTAGAACAAGGTCGTGGTGGAGGTTGGCAGCAAGTGATCCAGGAAAAAGACAGGGTTCTCAATGCTCTCGACCCCACGGTTGTCTTGCCCGCCCTCAATCAGAAGGATAGACAGATTTGGATCAGCCTCCGCCAGACGCCCGGCAACGACACATGCTGCTGTTCCGCCTAGTTCACATAATTAGCAGTGTTGGTGGGTTAGCTAGTTAGGTACAGAACAAGCGTACCTCCAGCGATGATAACGTCGACTTCGGTAATGTCGCTAGCGAGTTTAGTATATAAACCCATGGTCAAGGCTGGACGATCCTTTCGGCAACGGGGTTAGAAGGTCGGAAATGGGATTAGAAGAAGGTAGTGAGCGAGTCGTGCTTGGTGGTTCAGAAAGAGAATGTCCCTCGTGAGGGGAAGTTATATATATATACCTGCAGCTCGTGTCACCATGGTTATTGCTTGCGGGCAGCCAGCCGCAGGATAACCCCGCGCGAGTCACCTGCAGGTCCTTCCAATATCTCAGCAACCCATCTCTGGACCCTTACAATCAGACTTTACTTGGGGTAGGACGTTTCAACCGGGGTTGTCCAGACGCCGATCTGGTCGGGTACGTTGCATTCATCTGGGGCAATCTGAGAATGGTAAGGTGAGTACCCCATATCTCCTAACTGGAATTAGGCTGGTGGATAGAGGCAATGAGCTCCGGGCACCGGGCCGTGCTGAGAGAAGTGCAGTGAGTGGCTCATGAGAATTCTCGAGACTCCACTGGCTGTGCACCTTGGGGGTTGTTAGCTCAAGCCCATGGGTCACTTGAGCGGTCCAGACGCGGGAAAGTGCTTCGTTGTTCCTTGGATGCAACTCAGAGCTTGAATTGGAAAGGGAGCAAAGCTGTAGCTAGTCCTGATTTGATCGCTACCTCGGTTACTCGGTTACTCTTTGGATCAACAGTTCAGCTCTGGAAAACGATCAATTCAAGACTGGTGACGACTCAATCGACTTGTAGCTAGTCATTGTTCGCCACTTGAGCTGTACCATCGCACAGCTAACCATGTCTAGCTCCTTGCACTAACAATTTCTTGTGTGCAACAAGCCCCGTTGTGCAGAGTGTCTCACCGGAGCTGCTCCACGAAGCTCACCGAGCCTATGCCGAGCTAGGGCAACCCGGTCGCAGATCATGTCGGCGAAAAACCTTAGCTGCTGGGTCCATTTGCGTTTCTCCTTCATGTCGCGCGCTTCAGAGTCGAGATATCCATTATTAATTAAGTACGTTATGCTAGTGATGTTTCGTTTCTATGACTCTAGGCCTTCTAATTTCTATAATCTCCGAGCCACGTTTTGTGGCGTATGTTCGCTATGCTTGGCAAGCAGAGAATGTCACCGAAGTGCCGTCTCCATCATCGATACGACTCCCCTCCACCTCCGTCAGCCCTAGTGAATCAGGCATACGAGTAAGGGTCCTTCAGGTGCCGCGTTGAGGACTGCGAGCTGGCATCATCCTCGTCGTGCTTGGGCATGACTGTTACATGCGTCTGTGTGACCTTTGTGATACCCGCTGGCTGGGGTCTGTTTTCGCTGTCGGTTATCTGACCGCCTGCGTCGATGCGCACTTCCAAGTTTCTCCCCGTAGACGAAAACATGGCGCCCTTTCCTGTGCCACCTGTGCGATTCGAGTTACCCGACTTCTTGTTCGTGACGGCGGCTCTGACCTTGGAGCGCAGATCGGTACCAGAGGGGTATGAGCTGTGATCTCCGGTCGCACGAACGACTCGCACGATGAGGGCGGAAATGTTCATCTCAATGTGAAGCTTGAGCATGTAGACAAGAGGGTGGAATTGCACGTAACTATGCGGGTCAGTCATTGAGGCCTAGCACCAGCCATTTGGAGCGGCGACTTACATGAAACCATTGCCGATAGACATGCTGCCAATGAGAATAACGTCCAAACTCATGGATATAACAATCATGACAAGATTGTATCGCATCAGAGGCTGGTACTTGGTAAGACCATTGGCGATAAGCTTGATCCGAATCAGGTAGACGAAGTACCCGTGTAGTGTTGCGTCGATGACCAGGAAGAGACCCTTCTCAATGCGATCCCAAATGTAGTTGATGTCATGGTAGCGCTGGGAGATTTGCAGCTGAGAAGGAATCCAAATGCAAAAAACACTGATGTTAATGAGGCCAAGGGTAATGGCAGTTATCCATCGAATCTTGATGGCGTTTCGTCTGTCGACCATAAGGAGAGAAATTCGGTTGATGATGATTCCACAAATGCATTGAATTTGGACAACCCAGGCGCACACTAAGAGACCAGTCAGTTTCGTGTTCGTATAATGTTTGAAGGATGTATCGTACGGAGAACAAAGAAGATCCAGAAGCTAAGAATGACTGGTCAGTTCTATTGCCTACCAATTTGACGAGGGCGATAACATACCTGGGAGCAATGTAACCACGGATAAAACACCATGACAAAACTCCAATCAACATCGAAGCCAGCCATTCGGCCCAGATCATCCAGACGTAGGCCTTAGCCCGTCCTGTGCGCTTCCACTGATCCCATGTCTGCTTTCCCGCCTTTTGGCCCGCAAAGATTCCAACAGCGAGAGTAAAACCCCAGATGATACTGGCGACCAATTGATCGGTAGTGCTGGGCTTCACGTATACGTAGTGATCCGGTATTAAGAAACCCGCCATTGTGAGATCGAATCGGGAAATAGTGACTGAAACAAAGCGAAACAAGCAAACAGCCAAGAAAGACGAGTAGACAGGGTTGCGACAGGAAGACGGCCTTTAAGCAAGAAAAAAAGAATGGCAAATCCCTGCCAAGCCCCCGAAGTAGATCGGAATCTTGCATGATGGGGTTTTTAGAGGTTCCAGAAGCCCCGGCAGTCTGGTGAACAGACCGAGGTGGTGAATCCATAGATCTACCAGATGGGCAAATGAGAAGTGCGCGCAGTGGCGGACCGCCGTTCGCTAGTGTTTTTAGGTGAAGATGGCGTACAAGATTATTCCGTGCTAATGGATAGGGGGCTCGTTTTTGTATGGCTAACCGCCTGTTCCGCGTGGGCGGCACGTGGATGTTCGAGTCATTACGGCGGGCTTAGTTTGGGTTTCGGTTTTGCTAGTAGGGGGGTTCTTTGCCGTGCCAAGTTGATTGAGGGCTGTGAAAAGCGTTGAGACTCTAGAGGATGGTAATTTCTTTGGAGGTTTTGATGTCATTTGCTTTGGATACGAGGTGGAGCTTGGTAATTGAGCTGACAGAGAAGATGTTGACTCTGATGGGATACGAGGAGACACCAGCCTGCTTGATAGGTTGCTTCTCCCGGCTCCGTCGCAGTGTCGTATTAGAATGAACCTGATTCATTGAGAACAACTTTGGGCAAAAGGCCAAGAGATATCTTGCAGTAGCATTGCTCCTTGAATCGTGGGTTTGAAGCTCGGCGTTGCAATCCGCCAATCTCCCGAGAGCCTGGATATTCAAGAGATGGATCTGAGTAGATCATGCCTCATGTGGGCTAGTCGTCGCCACCAATCGACCATCCCTGAAGGATGAACTGCTTAAAGTAGACAAGTCTGTCTGTGCTCAAGCTGGAGACTCACTGACTCGATCTTGTTGAGGCAAACCTCTGGCTCTGGCTCTGGCTCTGGCTCTTGAGACTACCGTATGGGGACGGCAATCTCTGCCTGTCCATGTCGCGTGGCAAAATGAAGCTAATTGATGAAGATTTTCTGTTAATTTCATCAATCATGCCCCGCTCGGGATGTGGAATTCCCGTGACTTGAGAGCAAAATGATCGCTAGCTCAGGGACAATTGACTTGGTCGACCATCCATGCGACCCCGCATTCATCTTTGGTGGCTACGCCGACGATCGAGCCCACGCAAAGATGCAGGGTAGATTGAGGGCAAGGGGAAGATTCGATTAAAGTGTTGCCAGCAAACCCGTCTTTTCGTCGTGGTGGCTTTATCAGATCAATCTGCGATCTTTCCAAGGTTGGGCAAGTGTCTTATCGGCGCATTGTTATTTTCAGACTGGAAAGCATGATTGTTTATGGACGATATTGGCTCGCGTATTCGATCAATATGAAATGAGGATGCATAAACCCACCTCAGATCTGGTCCCAACAACCAGCGATGGTCGCAGAATGTTCCACCTAGGCTTCACCCATTCAACTATCAGATCTGTGATAGCTTGTTGTTTTTCTCTGGCTTCTTCTAATTATAATTACTTGCGTGAATGTAATTATTTGCGCAGCTGCATCCTAGATTGGTCAGCCTGCATCCGCGTCTGTTAGGCTGGTGCAGTGTTGGAAACGGCCTGTGCTCAGCCCGCGCGACACCAACAAACACGAAGCGCGCCACTACCGTCGCTGAAGCCACAGCCTTGGCGACATCAACTCACAGAATACATCTTGGGGATCAATCGCTATCTCAGTGGCTTTGTGTCACTGTGCGTAGAATTGGTTTAGAGGCACGTCTGTAAAAGCGAGAGTATCTTTTCTCAGTCTGGTGCGTTATTTTTCACTACAAGATTCGACGCCCATCAGTCTCACTCTCGCGCCAAATGGAACAACCCTTCACTTACTCACCCCTCCCATCAAAAGGATGGTTCAGACTGCTGAGTATCCTCCCCTCGCATGACGAATCGTCTGAAATCTCCTGCGAGCTGCATCATCACGACCTCTCTACCTGCCCTCCCTATGAAGCCATCTCATACACATGGGGCAATGAAGATGCGACGAAGCGACTGCTGGTGAACGGAACTGTTTTTAAGGTGCGACCCAATTTACATGCAGCGCTCAAGGCATTTCGACAGCCTCGCAAGGCAAAACTCATCTGGGTTGACGCCGTCTGTATCAATCAGCAAGATCAAGGGGAGAGGAATCGTCAAGTTCTCCAAATGAACCAAATTTACTCTCAAGCTCAAGCCGTCGACGTCTGGCTTGGGACTGCAGACACAACCTCTGACGCTGGTGTTACTTTCCTGAAGACCTTTTATACACTTGTCTTCCAGGACCCAAGCTATCCACAGTCTCCATCGGAGGATGCACGCACGGCCACGATTTATCCAGATTCTACGCCCTTTCACGAGTTTTATGCGCCCATTCTAAAACTTCTCGATGACCCAGAAGCACTGACGGCATTCAATCATGCCGTAACATTACTCACCAACAGCTGGTGGAGGAGAATATGGACGCTGCAAGAAAGCGTCCTATGTCCCAACGTAATCTGCTGGTCTGGCTCAAAAACGTTTCCTTTCGAATATCTCTTGGGCTTGTCCCATTTCTTATACCACCTAGTGAACCATGATGCTCATAAAGGTGCACTGGCCCACAGAGACATGACTCTTGGTGCCCTGATGCTCGTCGAGTATCTGCGCAAAGACATGGTTGTTCACGGGAAAATCGGGCTGACAATGGCGCTCTACTCGACTTGGAATCGTGCGACTTCGGATCCGAGAGACAAGGTCATTGGTTTGTTGGGTATCATAGAGCCTCGCAATAGTCTCAAGCCAGAATACTCATGGCCAGTCGAGAAGGTGTATAGAGTGGCGATGAGAGCCGCGCTTATCGAAGATGGCAACCTCAACTGCCTTGGCCTGATCTCCGAGAAAAAGGAGTCTCGAAACAAGAACCTTGCTTCTTGGGTCCCTGACTTCGAACTCCACTCCGAGCCATTCAGGGACTACATAACTTCGCTGTCCAAAGTCCTCAACAAATGGTCGATCTACAAGGCCTTTATGAGCCCAGAGGGATCTTCTCCATGCATAGAAACAGATGAGGATGACAGTGTGCTGATACTCAAGGGCTTTTGTCTTGATTCTGTCTCCATTGTCGGAATTCAAGCACCGGGCCCTGATTTTGAGAATGTTGGCGAAACAAGCCCTGGACACTGGAGGAGCTCGATGAGAGACGCGCTAAGTCAATGGAGATCTTTGCTCCCACATAGTGATAGCTATGTAACAGGCGAAACTCAGGCTATGGCCTTCTGGAGAACAGTTCTGGTTGACTTGGACCAAGGCCGCCTAGCCTCAACGAAAGGAGGCCGGCCCAAAAGACTGGACGAGAATGGTCTACAGGATCTGTTGCAACTCGAAACCCCAGAGGGGATGGAAGCCTTGCTAAGCATATGGGAGTCATGTCTTCGACCTATATACCGCCAACTTCGATTGATTGAGCAGTTCAATCGGCGTTTTTTCAGGACAGAAAAGGGTTACATGGGATTAGGTCCGCCCGGTATCCAACCCGGCGACGCTATCTGCCTCCTGTTAGGCGGATCCGTGGCTCATACGTTAAGGAGGAGTGAGCACGAGACCTGGATCTACATTGGCGAATGGTATGTGCCATCCTTCTATCCATTTTCGATCCTAGCTGCTAAAGTGTTGTAGCTATATCCATGGCATCATGAACGGAGAGGCCGCTGTTGGAGCAATTGAAGAAAAGACCGACTTCGCCGAGTATCGTGTTGTCTAATCAGAGGGAAATTGGCCGTACATCGTCCACGCTATCTCAAACAGTGAGAAGAATCAGGTACGTTACGTTTATGACAGCCCAGTAAACTTTGAAACTAGGCATATTGGTATCTCGGTCTCAGAATGGAACTTTTATTCACTTCGCTGGGGCGTATTAATAACATATGAGAGCCTAAATGCTCTCTTCCGCTGGGTTGCTTTCGGCCATCTCAGTGCCTCGCAAAGTCCACGCAGACCGTCGCCTGTATGGTTGATGGATGGGGAAACCAAAGAGGCTCTTGATTTTGAGTTAAGTCAAGCAGCGATGGCCAGCCTTGTCCGTTGGAGTCTCTGCACCTCCCCCACCAATTGGGTGATATAACCTCGCAGCACGTTAGCTTGATGCCTTATCTCATCATGTAACATCTGATCCATTTCCATTTGAATCAAATATCGGTTCATCATCTCGTTGTAGGCATGTCCTTCCTCGTGCAGTAGGTCTAGATGCCGCTCAGCAATGGCCAACAATTCTTGCATTCTTGGCCGGTCAAAGTCTCCCGGTCCGACCAAGGCCATCATGAGAAACCTGACCCTTGACTTGGCCTGTAAAATATCGTCTTCTGGGCGTCGAGTTAAGGCAAACGCTTGCATGGCCCTCTCGGTTTTCCTAGGGCTGTTGCGTTGCAAAATCTCCTCTTTGTCCCGCAGCATGCCTCTCAAGAAATTGACTTGGGCATTGAGGATATAAATTTTGCGCTGGATGTCGAACCAATTTAGTTCATCGATTTCGACGTTCACGGGCGGTATTCGAGGGGGGTCCATGACGGATGAGTTGTCGCAAGTTCTACTTTGGGAGATAACGCGTGTCTATGCTATAGTTAGGAATGATGTAGCAAAAGGTCGTATTTGGACGACTCAACTCCACATACCTTGTCTTGTCCAGTTCAGTTCCAAAGAACTATGTAGAACCGAGGTTCCAATTGTGGTATGAGATTTGAACGCGAAACCTGTGACTGGGCGTCTTGTCTTGCGAAATCTCCTGGTAACCCGGTAGAGTCTGATCAAGGATTGAGCGACGCGTCTTCTTAGTGGTAGGCAAGGCTTGAGCTCGGGCAGTGTTGAACTGAGTACGCGGAAGGGACCCGGGGAGTTTCGCCCGACAAGTTCGGCAGTGAAGAATGTGTATGTAATGGAGTTGTTGGTCGGCGCGTGAACAAGTAGAGCATGAAGTAAATCGATGATGGTAAGCAGTGGAGATGAAAAGTCTGGAAAGCTTCGGAGATGAAGGACTCAAGAGACTTGGAGCTAAATTCGGCACGAATGTAGACGGGGCGAAAGAGAAGGAGGCTCCAAGATGTCTTCCAATGGCGTTGGGTGGATAAAGGAAGGAGGAGGAGGAGGAGGAGGAGGAGGAGGAGACGTGAAGTTGAAGGTACGAAGGTGCACTTGCTTGTGGCTCAGAAATCTTCATGTACTTCAATTATTGCTCACATGATGAGCTTCGAGCAATGTCTGGGAAGGACTACCTACGTCTGCAGAAGAGAAAGCATCGAGGGGAACCATGCTCAAAGCTCCCGGTACCAAGACAGCCAAGACGGCAAACCGACCACCAAAAGTACCAACACAAACAGCAGTAGTCCACGGCCTCCAGTCCACACCGACAATTCCTCGCACCGAAACCCATTACTGTCCTGGATGGAGAATGTGATTGCAAGAAATCCGCTGCTGTCCACCAAATGCGCGTCTGTGGGCAACCATTGTCTGCACTTCGAGGTTAGCCAAGGAACAAGAGGGGTCGAGGTGAAACTCACGGATCTGTATTGACGAGAGTGAGGGGCCTGATACGCCGAAAACTGAGGAGTAAGCTGCGAACAGTCAGCTTTTCTTGATCGACAGTCAATCTGTGACGATACTCACAAATCCATCTTGATGATTTCCTGTGCAGAAAAGAAGAAGAGGAGCTGTGACGCGAATTGGGCAACATGTCTTGAGACGTGGAAAACACCATCAGCTAGGAAAGTGCTAAGAAAGAGAGATGACGAACAGACCATCGCCTTCCTCGCCATCTATCCTTCCTGACCTCGAGGGAACCTGCAGTCGGAAGCCAGAGACTTTCTGCACCTCCCTTGGAGAGTTAAACCGGAGAGCATGCTCCGGTATGCCCAAGGTGACAAGCACCTTGAGCTGGAACTCACTGAATCATAGGGTGCATCACCTCATCGCGAGACGACAAAACAATCAGCAAAGATCGTGATCAGATTGATGCGAAGAGACCGACGAAATGCCCGACTTATAAGCGTTGAAAGCCTCAACATCCCACAGCGATTTCACATTGAAGTCGTGTTAGCATGTCTCGCAAAGTTAATGAGAGAATCATCATATCTAACAAAATTCTCTGGACTCTCTGTCAACTGATGTGCATGGTCAGCTTATTTGTGACGTCACACACCTTGACCAAGCCAACGCGAAGACTTCACGCTGCAAGCTTGCTTCTGACAACACTCACACAAACGTTCGATAACAATCCAAGCACCAAAAATATGGCGACATCGAGACCCAAAGATATTGAGCCCGAGAACCTCAGATTTGAGTTCCTTCTTCGTCATGTCGATGATGAGCCCTCGATTGCCGATGCACGCTCTCTCACCGAAGCTATTCGAAAATCCATCCAAACCGCCGTGAACTTTGCGGTGGTTGGTGAAGTCGGAGGTGCCACTAAGCTTCTTGAAATCCTTACGAGTAAAGGTCTCGATCCGTTCCAATACTCTGATTCTGAATATCCCTTCTTGAAGCCTTGTATGTTTTTCGCCTGGGAGGCAACGTCGTCTTGGCCTTCTTGGGTGCCTGAGGAGGAACGCACAGAAGAAAAGGTTCAAGAGCTTGAGATCGAAGGAAGAAAGCATTGTCTCGAGCGATTCAATCAGAAATGGGAGGTCACAGAAGAAACTGCCGAAAAGGCCTTAGACATGGCGTATAACGGGCTGACTACGAACTTACCCGACTACAATGGAACGCTCGCCGGACAGGTCATACAGGCAGAAGCAATGACTGCCAACGGTGACTTCTCATATTCAGCCAGCCCAAACGGCCCGATGGCTATTAGATACATGAAGATAGCCATGTGGTGGCGTCAAGGCATTTTCCCTTACCCATTTGTTCAGCTGTACCGCACCGCTGGGTTGATGATTGCCCTGGATATATACCTACGTCTTGGCAAAGACGAAAAGGCTCGAGAGCTATTTATGAAAGTTTGTGATCGTTTTCACACGGAAGAACAAGTTGAGCAGCTCTCCTGCTCTCGAGCCGCGTGGAAGCAGATCCTTGCTGTTCCCGAGCGGCCCCTTCTGGACTTTCTCAACATTCACGCAGCCAAGCTCCGGCCAGCCGTAACTCGTGCCTATCAAATGGCCGAGAACCGTCTGCAGAATGGACCGAGACGCCGATATGCTGACCAGTGCATCGAGAAACTGGTCCATATCATCAGCGAGAATACGTTCAAAAACTGCCCCTACGACAGGTTGGATGCCTATCGTCCCCGTGGTAACCTCCGGAATCGACCCCAGGATGCGAATGGCCTGCTTCGACGGGGATGTCACGTTTCGGGTATACGAGCTCTGGAGGAGCGACTGGGCGTGACTCTTCCTGAAGACTATAAAAAGTTCCTCAGCATCACTAATGGTCTTGATTCAATGTGGGATGGCCAGAATCTTGTAGACTACCTGGCTGGTGCCCAGGAGGTCAATTGGCAAGAGATCGACTTTCTCGAAGGCAATGAACTTCCTCTATTGAAGGACGGTGAGCCACTAGCATGGACGAAGAACATCCTGGAATGGCCCAAGATCGAAAAGCCTAGATGTATCTGTCTCTCGGGCGATATTAACCACGAAGAAAGGGCTGGCCATTTCTTCCTCATAGGTCAGGATCTCCTTCAGCCAGCCAAAGATTATTTTCTCAAGACATATGAAGAAAGGAATGACACTCAGCGTCGTGAGCTTGACCGACTTGTTCAAGAGACATACGGGAGCATGGAAACTTTCAGAAACCTCGAATGGGCACTGATTAGTTGGACTGCATGGGACTTTACTGTTTACCCGTATAATGGACTGCAAGATTTCTTGGAACAGATGGCTGAGGCGTCTTTGCGGCAGGAGAGGCCTTGGCTGAATATGTTTGAGCCGAGATTTAGAAAGATGGCAAACGCGTGAGTCTGAGAAGTCAATGTTAGCTTTGGTTAGGAGCCAGGTTTGGAGTGACACAAATACTGACACAAATCACTCGCTGATTATGGTTACCTCGACCATGGCCTTGGCTCAAAGCCAACAAAACCTAGCTCTGAATTCAATAAAGAAAATGGGTTCTAGTGTGCTAAGTTCTGTCTCTGAATCATAGTATTATATTCATAAGAGTATGGCTTTCAGTAGACGATGTGTGATGTCATGAGAGCAAAATTATAGGTGCTCGCCAAATAGCTCCATCTCCTATCACGCTTAATCTTAATCATCTTGCACTGAATCATATATCAGGAAAGGGTATAAATATCGGACCATTCATTCGCAGAACCTTTCGCATCCCAAACAAACACTTTAAGACCAATAAATCTCCTTCGAATCGAAGCCAAATAATAGTTCAGCGTACAGAAACCACCTTTGGACCGTTAGAAATGTGTATCAAGGTGCAAAGAAAGCATTCCTGCAGAAAGTGTTACCATCACCTCAAGGATGATTGGGACGACGTTCCCTGTGCCAAGGCGAGGGAGAAGGGTGGTGCCATGGGCGCTTGCGGGATTCCGGCGTCGGGCCAGAGGAAGGAGATAGAATCCATATGTGACGAGTGCTTGAAGAAGCAGAAGAAGACGCGAGGTCAGTGAGGTCAAGCGTGAGCAAGGATATCTTGGCCCAGCTGTAGACCTCTATAGTCTAGTTGTCACCGAGGACTCAAGTCCTCGCTACACATAAACACATCGAATAGCACTGATGGTTAGTTCCCTACTTCTCTTATCCCGTGACTCGTGCATCTCTAGTATCGTGAATGACATTTGGTACTGATACTAGGTGAGGTCGAGAGCTGCGCATTTTGGATGATGGAAGCCACTTTATTCATTAGCGTGCTTTGTGTCAGCGTGGGGGAAATTATAATCGAGACGAAATGATGTTTTGTTTACTGATCGAAGGCTATTTAGCGTCATGGTTCATTTGTGATTCACTATACATAGATCTCCAACCAACACAATACGGCTCATCCTACCTTAAGCACGTCATCACGCCGCACCATCACAACAAGACAGAAGGGTATAACAGTGAATGGAGAACAGGCTATCAGTCCTGCTTCATATTCTAGACGTCTGGCTTCCAACCTAAATAGAACCGCTAACACAATGATATTGACATGTCCGAGCTGCGCTCATGCCACCAGCTTTGGCTGACCCAGAATCACATCAATGACCTTATGGTCGTCATAAGTGGCAACAGTTCGCTCACACAAAGCTGCGACACGCTCCTTACTTTGGAGGCCATCTGGGCAAATGAGCCAGATTACATTGGTCATGAATGATCGCTTGTACTCGAGCATAACCTCAGGGTCGTTATGCCGATCAAACTTGGGACCTCCAAGTTTATGAAGTGTCTCAAGATAGTGATCCAATATCTCCATCTCATGGGCTCTGCGATCTTCCACGCTGAGCATAGCCGTCATGTGATACACAACATCGTGGAAGCATGAACCAAAGTGGAACGCTGACCAGTCTAGGAAGCCGATGCGGTTATCAGCTGTGAAATAGATGTTTCCGATGTGAGTATCCCCATGGAGCAGGGTTCGGAAACGTGGGTTTCGCTCAGCGTAGTAGCGATCTAAGGCTTCGTTACATCGAGCCCCGTCCATTAGATACTCCGGAAGCTGGGGACGGCCGGGTCTTCTAACCACTTCGTCCCACGATCTGCACATGAATGTCATGGCAGGATCGTAGTTGTTCCAGATCCCTGTAAGATTGTGAGACATTGGTAACGGAAACATTCACAAAGGTTCTTACATGGATGGTCCTCCTGACTCTGGCCCCAGTACTGAGCATGCAGACCTGCCAGCTGCTCAACACCGTTCTTGACTTTGTCGACCGAATATGAAGCAACTTCAGCCGGAAAAGTGCAACCTTCGCTGACAAGATCGTTCATGATTGCAATTCCCTGCTTCTCGTCTGTTCCACTCCACCAACCTCTTGGAAAGATCATATGGTTGACGTTCGGAGCAACCTTACTGAAGAACTCTGCTTCTCGTTGGGCCAGACTGACGGTCCATGGCTGAGCCTCGATCATCTTGGGATCAAACACTCCCTTGACGCAGATATTGACCGGCCTTTCTTGATCTGTTTCATTTTCGTAGGTAATATTGTAGAACAGCTTACTTGCGGTTCCCCAGATGTTGCGGGTATTCTCTATTGATTTGATCTTGTGCCCAAGCTTCGCACTGAACCACTGGGGAATCAAATCAGAGGGGAGAGTGGGGAGTTGCTCGGGCGTTGATTCAGACATTGCTGCAAATATTTCCAGTTTCTTATGTTCACTGCTTGTTTCGTATTGGTGCTGGCTTATAAGGCAGTCAGCATCTGACTCTCACTCCTGCAACCTCTTTTATCCGGATCATCAGCCAAGAGAGGGGTGTCAGCATTGATTACGTACATGCATCCGAATATTACCAAGTGCTTATTGAGAAGTGAGTTATTATCGCCAAACAAGAGCAATAGATGGGGAATGTATCCTGCCAAGAAGCTTGACTGGATAGGTGTCCTGAACACGGTTAGTCAGTGTAAGAGCGGAAGTTGGAGACTGCAACAAAACAACTCAACATTGTTACGGAAGAAGCTAAGCTCACCGAGAAATTCGGTCTTGAACCAATGCGCGGATTTCCCGGGTCCGGGTCATTTGCAGAGTGCCATCAAGAGTGGATTGCACTCGGGCTGCGACCCATGGCAAGCCAAGGAGATTCATTGCGCACCCAATGAGATGACAACTACTAAGAAGCTCAGAATTACCAACGTCTCAAGTGCATCACTGAAAGGGCGACTATTTTTAGGGAATCTAACGATCAGAAATAAATACTCCGCTGCAGCATTATACTCCGGCGATGGTGACAAGGGGATGCGACTCGGAGCTCGAGATGCGGTTTCAGATCGGTTGATCTTATCGTAGATATATGAAACCATCGAAACAGTCAAAATGGACTAGCATAGATAAGAAATTTCTTAATTAGGAAACGGAGAGATTCAAATCCAGATATGATATCAATTTAAAGATGAAACTAACTAACGAGTGAATATTAAAGCCTTGCTATAGAAACGGTTGGTTGTGATGCACGAGACGGGGGTAGTGAATGGGAAACGACAGTATATGCGAGTGATAGTGTATAACATTTTTATGTTCCTTTATGCAATTTAGAAGTCTAGTTATGCTGCACTGAAATGCTTGGATCAATGATCCTCGACATCCTCATCCCGTCCTGGGTACATGATGTCTTGGGAAAGGACAGCCCTAACGTGGCTGTACAAAATGAAAACGAAAGCGGATAGAATGATGATGCTCATTCCAGTGGCGACCCATCCAATGGCCTTGCTGCCAAGGGACCTCGCGATAGAGATAGTAGCGAGAGTGAAGCCAGTGTTGGGGAAAACCATAGCCCACCATCCGAGGTGAAAGTACTTAGGGGGAGACTGAATTACGGCAACGGCCGCGATGCCAAACCACCACAAACTCAAAGCCCAAAGGAAGATAGCACTCATGGTAGCCATCAACCGAACCATTCCAACATTGATAAATGTTCCATCTTGGATGAAGTCAATGTCTTCAGGCAACCCTTCAGCCATGCCTATCAAAGCCAGGGCAGTGAATGCAGGGGGTCCAACACACATGAAAAGGCCTGGACGATGTTCTCTGTTAGGTAGGCCTGCTTGCATCAGGCGCCCAATCATATGAGCATACATCATAACGGCAACGCTGAGTCCAAGGCCTTGGCAGGTTAGTCCTGCGACAATGATCGGTACAGCAGCAACGTGAGGCTGAGTCTCAGCGATGACAGATGCGATGGTGCCCGAAAGCATGATAGGGAAGATGGGCAAGATCCAAGTGGGCATCATAGTGGTGAGAGAAAAGCTATGAGCGGCAAATACATAGCTGTACTGCCCTATAGATAGGATCAGGGTGACGACAAGGTAGCCCCAGAAAGTTGCCTGGACAGCCCAGACGAGGTTTGAATTGTCCTTCGGTATCGCATACCGATCAGTACTGGTAATGATGGTGGCTATAGATAAGAAAAATGTAGGCAAGAAGAAACCTTCTCGTGGATGTGTCATGGACTTGGCAAATGATCCTGGGTGAAGGAAGAACCGTGATGCCATCGCCGTGGTCACACAGGTAAATATTATGAGGTTGATGATATAAATAACCAGACCAATGGTCTTGAGACCTGGAAATTGGTTCGGTTGAGCGAAGAAGAGAAGTGATAGACCGCCAGTACTCATGGGCAATGTATACCAAGCCCAGGTAAAATGCTTCATGCGTTGACGCAAGCCAAGTTTAGGTCGGTTCGGGTCGTAAATGTCGAATGAAGGGTGTTGGTTTGCATCCTTGATGTGCGTCGGTGTTGATGTGCCTGACTCGATATCGGTTGAGGCTCCGGACATGAGATCTGATGGTGAGTTCGGTCGATGTGACTCATGATGGTTGCGTTGAGTGGAGAGGTTGTCGAGGTTGTAACTGTCGCGATCCATGTTGGGTTCATGTATCCTCGTATGGTGATGCGCCATGGTAATGCGGAAATATTTTGTGTGAATTGGGCTGAAAGAGAGATGGAAGGAAAAGCGAAGAGAGTACCACTGATGTATGTAGTCACCAGACTCCTACTTAAGAGTTCCAAACTAGAGGTGAGGGCGTTCTGCTGTTGATGCAGCCAGAGCGGTAGATATTCAGGGGCTTGGCACTAGGTATAAATATTCGCCAACGGCGATAAGAGCCCAAGCACTATCGCCATCGTCTCGGCACTTTTGCAATTGTCATTACGAATCTCACATGCCTGCACTTTACTGGAGACCAGATCTTCATTACTCGTTTCTTAGACATGACACGCAAACTAGACTAATTTTAGTGACGGGCGCGACAACGGGTAACGTCTGAGCCGCAAAGCGTAGCAAGGCCGCTGGCCAACGAAGTCTCGTGTATAAGATATGAGACCCAAAACATTGGGATAGCTCCTGAGCTGTCCCTTGCTGTATATCAGTGCGATCGTCTTGAAGATCAACGGTGAGCCAATGGATATGCCCTGCACGTCCCGCTTTGGTCGTCGTACTCGTCACCTGACTCGTACCAATGCTAATGAGGCTTAAGCTTAACCTTGTCAGTGGAGAAAATGGAATGAGAGCCGCTGGATCCCATTGGGTGTAGATATCGAACACTTGGACGTGAGCAGGGAGTGTAGATTGCGGCCTAAATTAGTATTGAAGGGTTTGAGGTTGCGTTTGAAGATCGTCCTCAAACTTGTTTCGATAGGGGGGCTGTGGTATTGGTTGCGGCTCTTACGGGATCGTGTTCACCTGCGATCTGTCGCGTTTCATTTCGTATGCGAGATAAGTAGACTGCCGTCTTGGTCAACAGATCGTCACAAATGATGGCATTTGCTGTTGTCGATGGTGGCTTGGAGACACGGCAGAGGCGCTCAACATCCCTGCAATGGATGCCACGTCGCAGGCGGCTCAAAATTCCCAAGACTTTTAAGCCACGCTGGGCATTCTTTTGAGTTTCGGGCGTACCGGGCAGATCAATAGAACATTCCATGGACATAAAACCTCTTTCACATGCTGTTTACATGTTTAAAAACTCCATGGAGTCGGCGATAAACAGCCCCGGCTCGCGTTAATTGGGAACTGTACCGGGTTTCACGTCCCGCGTTCAGACCGTCCCGGGGCTCCAGTCGGTCTCCAGTCGGTCTCCAGTCGGTCTCCAGTCGGTCTCCAGTCGGTCTCCAGTATCTCTATATTTAAGTTTAAATAAATAGAGCCCCGCGGACTGTATTCAGCAGGTGCTTGGGCGCTTCGGAGTCGCCATGTATCAAATTGAAGTTCTCCACCGAATATCGACACAAAGCGTTTCGCGATAACGGAAAAGTCCGGAACTTTTGCGCCGGGAGCACGTTTCTGCCTTGTTATTTGCAGTGCTGTTTCGACTTGTTTGATCGCCAAGACACCAATTTGTTTGACCGTGAATCCACCAATCACACCGGAAGCGTCATAGAATTCTGGTCTGTGATAAAACAACATCTTATAAAAATAGCAGAAAAATTATCATTTTCACAAGATAATAAGTATTCAGTGGCTCCGGCCATCACCCTCAACCGCTGCACTACCCAGTAGCGTCAAAATCGACCTCTTCACCCTGGCCACTTGTGGCGGCACGTTCTTTCGCGATGGCCGCCATCTTCAAGACAGCTGTGCTGTCAGCGAACTCGATAACCCTGCTTATCTTCGTACCATCTCCAGTAAGATAGAAAATCCAAGAAAATTCCAGATGCAGAGTCTCGCCATGATGGTAGATCATGTCTCCACTGCTTTCAACTGCCGCGCGCCGGGCCTCAACGTCGATCGTCAAGTGCTTTGACACGGTGTTGTGAACGCCGCCAAGAGAAAGATCGTCGGCGTAGAGCTTCTCGTAGATATCATTGGGTATTAGAAACTCTTCCGGAAGGCCGAGCGCCTTGCATAGCGAAGCGGGAAGAAGTTGGCGAGTGCAGTCTGGAGTAACATCGCGGTTGATGACGGTCGGGTCCTTGGCTTTTCTCCCGTCCTCGTAGCTCGCGAGGAAGCTATTCACCGTAGTTTCGATTTGCTTCCTAAGGTCTGAGTTGGGAGACATTGTGATAATAAAGTTCTGTAGCTTCAGTCAATGCACAAGCGGTGAAAAGGAGAATGTCAAGTCAGAAAGAAGAGAGAGTCCGGTCGCTGCCCCTCAGATATATCACTTCTAGTTGCTCACATAAGCTGACGACAATGGTGGTCAGATCAAGTTGAATCCTACTTCAGAAACATCTCCCGGCCCGCGCGGTTACTCTAATGCGAAGGGGGGAAAGATATTAGCCATGGGGAAAAGCCTTGAACTTCGCTGTGGCTTTGATGATTAAAGATTTCTTCCTCTTTGTGGTTTGTCTTCGTTCGTGTCTCCTAGTGTCTACAAATGAGAAAACAATGCCTACCAATTATACTAGGGCCTTATCAGGCCATTTACTTTAATAATGTATAGTTAAAGGGCACGAATTGTTTAACGCCAGATCTTGGTACTTGTGCAGCAAAGGTGACTGTTGTTCAAGTAATACTTTTAATGACCAGATGTTGAGTACAGGGTAATTCGAGTCTTGACCCCTGCCAATACTAGTCATCGTAGCTAATCACTTGGATTGAGCACTGATATACGTACGAGCATCCTTTTAAGGAACATCTCCTTCGTTATTAGCAGAGAATGAATGTTCATGATGCCAAGCCACGAATGATCCTGAATCGGTGTTGTTTCTTGTCATTATGTTCCACAAAAACAGTCCCATGACGCCAAAAATGTTAGCTTTGTCAAGTCTACAAACCAGCATCATCAATATTGATCTTGTCTGTGATGAGTTGACGATCTGAATATTTGGCTGTGTTGAGACTTCTTCACTTTTCTGTGGTCGGAATACTTTTCGAATGACCTCTGCCCCATGAAACTGAAACTGAAAGATAATTCAGCTGCAGTTTCTATGTCCAGTAGCAAATCTATGGCGTCCGAAATCACATATTCTCTGATTCACAGAGTTTCTTCAGATATATAATGTTCGAAGAGTCTTATCGAACTCAAAACCTTGGTCTTCTAAAACACATATGCACGTATAAGAACGGAAGAGACAACCCAGTCCCAGTCAAACCAAATCCAATTCTTCCAGAGGAGTCAAGTAGGTAATCACCAGCTAACGAAGACCATACTCATCATGGGCGCATTTAACCCAAACAATGTTCCCACGTGGACGCACTATATCTCTAAACACCTGATCATTACCAATGAGACGTTTTTTGATGGTCTTGAATGGATCTATGGGAAAAAGGCTGATGGGACACCAAACTACGGATGGGAAGATGAGGGAGACAAGTTCAAGGTTACCGTCTTCACAGAAGAACCGAAGGATTTGAAGGAGAAATTGCAGACCATCGGCCAGATTGAAAAAGACTAATTCTCCTCGGGATGCATTCTGTTGGCCGCAGTTGAACCAAGAGTTGTGGTTCAATCGACGAAGTCAGATGAAAGCCTGGTAAGGAATAGCACTGAATATGAATTGACCTCTGCTACGAGAAAAGCTTAGTCAACGAAGCGTTTTATTTGTAGTGAGAAGCCAGTTTCGGGGTCATGATAGGTACACTGTAGACACTACAGTACAAAATTAACGAAATTGAAGAGACTGTTGTGTACATGGAAGTCGTAGTATGACTTTTCTGCTTAAATTCGGCGAACATCGCCCGGTATCTACCATCGAGGGATCTTCTCTGAGAAGTCTGGTTGAAACCTCTTCATATACGTAGTATCATCACGCTTCTTCAACCCACAGTCCAGGTACTGTTGATGAAGCTTTGCCAACCTCTCTCTGTCTAGCTCAACGCCCAGACCTGGCACTGTCGGCACTACAACACCACCATCCTTCCACTTCAAGGCGCCGTCAATAACAACGTCTTCATCTCGGCGCTTCCAAGGCCAGTGCGTGTCACAGGCATAATCCAAGTTTGGTGTTGCAGAGGCGAGATGCGTCATAGCGGCGAGTGAGATGCCCAAATGACTGTTGGAATGCATTGAGAGGCGAAGACCCCAAGTTGCACAGATGGATGCTAGGGTTTGTGACTTGCGAAGGCCTCCCCAGAAGTGATGATCTGATAGAATTACCTGTACGGCGTTTTGGAGAATTGATGGTGGGAGATGATCGAAAGCAACGACTGCCATGTTGGTAGCTAGGGGCATCGATGCTTCTTTAGCAACAGCAGCCATTCCTTCAATCTCCCCAGCTGGATCTTCCAAGTACTCAACAATACCATCAAGCTCTTTTGCGACCCATTTTGAAGTATCAACAGTCCAGGCAGCGTTTGGATCAAGTCTCAGCGGCAGATCAGGAAAGGCCGCATGTAGAGCTTTGATCGCGGCGACTTCCTCTGCAGGAGGGAAGACACCTCCCTTGAGCTTGATAGCCTTGAAGCCATATTCGTCAATGATCTTCTTGGCCTGCTTCACCACTCCTTGCGGGTCTAGAGCAGGGCCGTATTCATCATCTTCGTGACCAGGATGTCCGGCCCATTTGTAGAAGAGGTAGGCTGAGTATTGGACTTGGTCTCTCACACGTCCACCGAGAAGGTCACTGACAGATATGCCAGCCAGTTTGCCTTGTAAGTCGAGACATGCGACTTCGAACGGTGAGAAGACCTTGTCAGTGACTGAGGCAGTGGTCACCATGCCTCCCATGCCATCTCCACCTGTATTAGTGTCTGTCTTGAGCGACTCAACACATTTTTGGTAGATGACGTTTGTGCTGTAGATAGAAAGACCTTTGATACTATCCGCTGCTTTTTGCAAGCGGTTTAGATGTGCCGAATCTCCATATGATTCACCAAGACCATATGAGTCTTCTGTGATGATCTCGATGATGCTGCGTAAGGCATATGGCTCATGTACACCCACGCTGTTCAGCAGGGGCATATCATGGAAGGCCACAGGGGTGATGACAATGTCTTTGATGATGCTTCGTTGAGCCATGATTGGGATTCTGTGTGTATTCTGTGATTGTTGAGTCTACTGATAGCAACTGCATTGTTTGAGTGGTGGACTATTTATCCCGGGATTGTACATGGTTGAGCTGTCATGTCATTGCTGTTTGCGGGGTAAACATCGTTTCCTTTGAGTAACCATCACGGGTATCATGCGTGATTACTTGGTGTAGTGCTCCATGAGTTGTAATCATTTCCGAATCAAGAGGATAAGGTACATCGGACATGTTTCCTTGAGAGGTTGATGTGGCTGGTCATAGATCCGTCACGGATAACGTCTTTACCAGGTGCTTTTCCGCTAATCAGCACTTCCGTCGATCCCCCAGGAGATAGCGTTGGGCGTTGGGGGTGATTTTTCCGTACAATGAGACCATCAGAAATCATACCCCGCACTTGGCAAGCATGGGCACTCCGCTTTGGGTGTCGCCAAGCCTGGGGTTACACTGGCTTTCGTCTGGGGAAGTGTGGGGCACCCGCTTGAGCTAATCTGTGCAATCAATGACCTCGTCTCTTTTCCAGATCGTGGTCTCGACTATAATACCCAGCCTGCTTCAGCACTTCCAGGGCTCGGTCATTCAGCATCACAACTCTTGAGGTTCAAGTCCTCTCATTTATCACCCGTGTTCGCACCCTAAACCTTAACCTTATAGGCGACAGTCCCAGAGTGGCAACACGTTCACCATGGCTCCTCGAAGTTCAATCTCCAAGAGCGACATTGAGGTTGGCGACCATAAGCCCGATCATCTCGAGAACACCTCCGAAGCCATCGAAATTGCCGGTTTTCGCGTCTTTGGTTTGAGCCCTGAAGATGCCGACTTCTACAATAGTTACACAGAGGAGCAAAAGAAGAAGGTCTTCCGCAAGGTTGATGTTCGACTTGTCCCGATGCTCGCTCTTCTCTATTTGATATGCCATATTGACAGAGCCAATATCGGCAATGCGAAGATTGAGGGCATGGTCGAGGACTTGGGAATGACAGGTGAGTTTCCTGTGTGTTGTGGTGAAGAAATCTGTTGACATCTTGACCTTATCACAGGTGTTCAGTACAACACCATCCTGTCAATCTGTAAGTTACGACAACACTCGCCAATTAGATCACTGTGAACTAAAATTTGATAGTTTTTGTACCTTATGTCCTTCTTGAAGTCCCTAGCAACATTCTTCTGAAGAAGTTCAAGCGCCCATCGATGTATCTCGGTATCCTCTGCGTCTGCTGGGGTATCGTCATGACTTGCACTGGACTTGTCCAAAATTTCGGTGGCCTCATGGCTACTCGAGTTCTTCTTGGTATTTTTGAGTAAGTAAAGTGATCATTTGGACCCAATATGCTGGTGCTGATACTGACGTCTCGATTCAGGGCCGGATTCTTCCCTGGTGCTATCTACCTGTGCAGGTAAGCTCAACAACCAGATGTCGACACAAAAAAAGATATTCTAACAATTAAATAGTTACTGGTATCTTCCCAAGGACCTCAGCGTGAGAATTTCTTACTTCTACTGCGCCAGTGCCTTATCTGGTGCCTTTTCTGGTCTCCTCGCAGCTGGAATCGCTGAGATGGATGGTGTCGCCGGTCTCGAAGGTTGGAGATGGATCTTCCTTCTCGAAGGAATGGCAACAGTTGTTCTCGGTGTCGCGTGCTTCTTTCTCCTTATCGATACTCCTGCTCTGTCTACGCGGTGGTTGAACCCCGAGGAGATCCGATTCCTTGAGCTCTCCATGTTCATCAAGCAAGGAGGAGGCTTCCAAGAGGAATCGACAGTGAGATGGAAAGATATTCGCATGGTGCTCACAAACTGGAGAGTCTACGTCCAGGCTTACTTCCTTCTGTGCCAGTCTGCTCTCTCTTACGGTACCAAGTTCACCCTACCAAGCATCACCAAGGCGATGGGATTCAGCAACACGAACGCCCAGCTTACCTCGGCTCCCCCTTACGTCGCCGCTGCCATTTCTGCAATTGTTTTCGCCAAGATCTCCGACCGATTCTTCTGGCGTATGCCCTTCGTCGCCATTCCTATGGTTATCGTCACAGTCGCATACTCGATCATGATTTCTCTCAACGGTCAACTCGAAGCTAAGAAGGGCGTTGCTTACTTTGCCGTTGTTCTCGCTGTTATCGGTATCTATCCCATCCAAGCCGCCGCTGCCTCGTGGAACGCCAACAACATCGCTCCCTCTTCTCGACGTGCCATTGGTATCGCTCTGATGAACTGTGTCGGCAACGTTGGTGGAATCGTCGGTAGTTTTATGTATCTTGAGAAGGAGAAGCCCAAGTATTACACCGGATTTGGTTTGTCGCTTGCTTTCGGAGGTACCGGCTTGATCGTTGCTTTCCTCCTGGAGTGGAGCTACAAGCTCGCCAATGCTCGCAAGGCCAAGATTGCCGAGGAGGCTAAGAGGAAGTACACCGAGGAGGAGCTGTTTGACATGGGAGACAGGTCGCCACTGTTCAAGCATGTGCTCTAGATTTGGTGTTGCTTGGATGGAATGTTGAGTGGATACGGAATACTAGTGATAGTGGTTTGAATCACTTGCTTGTGTGAGCATTTCGAAGTCAGTGGTGGGAAACATAGTTGGATTATGATATTATGAAGAATACAAACGAGTACCATACTCAATCAAAGATAAGGAAGCCTCCCAAATGATACGTGCATATCATAGATAAACCACATGGAACAATGTAGCCAAACGTCCTTAACCATCAAGGGCACATACTCCATTGCGGCAGACACAAACGCCGGGAAGAACACACAGATCCAAGTTAGCCTGACAATCGGAAGGGCCACCGCATTGAACCTGATCGACACAGAGACCATGCTGGCAAGTAGCGCCAGCTGAACACCCATTATTTGACTGGCAGAGTTGCAGATCAGACCGTGGTGTGCATTCATTCGTCGATAGGGGGCACTCGCAGAGTCCTATAGCACAAATAGGGTTGACAGATAAGAGGCAGTCGTTTATGTCAGTGCAGAAGTCTGGTTGCTGTGAAGCGACATGACAGAAACCAGAGTCGGAGCAGGTTTGGCCGGGGATAGTACAGTCGCTGTTATCAGAGCATGGAGAGCCTTGACTATTGTCCGGAACGCAAGTGCCGGCATCGCAGATGGGGTTGGCCCCGCCGTAAAGAGCCTCGCATTCAGCGTTTAAAAAGCACTCGTCCGGCACAGCAGCTGCAGTGGTGGTTGTCGTAAATGGGGCTGTCGTCGTAGTGCCATCGAGGACCTCGGTAGTCGTGGTAATCGACAGCAAGGTCGTGGTGCCATCGCTCAAAGTTACGGAAGTTGTGATGTCCTCGGAGACAGAGGTTGTTTCAGTTGTGGTGGCAGAAGGCCCAACGGTGGATGTAGTCTCGACGTCTGTTGTGGTGGTGTCTTGAACAACCTGGGTAGTTGTGGTGCCATCGGCCAAAGTCTCAGACGACGAGACAGCATCAGAAGTAGTTGTTGTTTGCGTTGTAATGACAGAATGCTCAGCCGTGGTGGACAAAGTAAGCGTGGTCTCTGAGCTGCTTGACATAGCGCCCTCAGTGGTCGAGACAGATGAGGGACGACACGGCCCAGCATTAACGCTGTGGATAGCGAAAGCCACCAACGCGCCGGCAAGCAATGACGACGAAACCATGTTTAAAAAGCGAATGACTTTGGTGAGTTACTAAATGCGCGACAATTGATGTTACGGTCTAGGGAAGGGTTTTAGAACTGTGAGAGTTTTTAATGCTCCCCTATCCCGTCTTGTTTTCTTTTTGTCGATAAATTGGTGGCGCTGTAAGCTTATACTCTAGTGGGCGTTAGCAGTTCTTAGGCGCTGATCATCGAGCCTAGAACGCGGAAGGCCATGCATGAGGTGCCTTATCGAAGAAATAGCAAAGACGTCACGATATGGACTTTCAAATGCCCCAAAGAAGTCGCTATAGTTGGGGCATGGCTGTTCAGAAATGTTGATTCGATTGAGGCAATGAAACTTTTCGCAAGTGGCACTGATGCAATGGACTTTGTGCTGTCAAACAGCGAACTTACCCCTGTGAGCTGGCAGACCGAGGCGCTGAGACCGCTGATGGTTTTGAGCTCAGCACGCGCTAATAGCAATAGCTCGAGCTTAGACGTATACGAAAATACAGACAGAGTTATCCCTGTTAAACGAAATATTTATTCAAGTTAACCAATACCGTTCTCGCAAAAGTCTCGCAAAAGTATTTTGCCTTTTGGCGCTCCAGATATGTGAGGGTTGGTTGAATCAAGAATCTTCGCTGCTGCATTAGCATAGAGGCACCTCTGGCACCCAAAGTGGGCATTGGCACCAGGCCGGCAGGGTACCAAGCTAGGGCACCTCACAGGCACCTAGGCCACTGTGGTACCCTAGGGCACTCGCATGGTCTGTCGGATCGGATTCGACACTGAGAAACGTCACCGGTATTGAGATCATGAGTGAACATCCATATCGCTTGTCTGTTGCGGGGTGTATTGAATCAATAGTCAATTGTAGAATATTTATGCTATTTAGCTTGTATATAGGTGCTTTAATGCACCGCCACGCCGTTTGATGTTCCATTCGTGATCCCATTCGATACTCCATTCGTCACGCCATTAGATTTGCCTTTCTCGGCCGGTAGCTTTAGAGTGGCTTCAAAGTTCAACATTTCAGAAATTTGTGACTCAATGCTCTTCTTCGCAGCATCCGTAGGCTCCACATATGGCCTTCTGGGCTTCAACTTCTCTGCAGCGCCCTTGATACCAGCGGCCTTGGCTGTGCTCAGAGTTGCAGCATACTTGACTGATGCAATTCCAGCCTTGCAAGGCTGCTCGGCCAGCGCCGCCTTCTTGTGCAGAGCCATCGCTTCTTGGAACTTGCCCTCTTGATAGAGGTTATAGATATGCACGATTGTCTTGGGGACAACATTGGCAAAACCTGCAATTGTGCCGTGAGACCCAGCAGCCAGGCCTCCTATCAAGAAGTCTGATTGGCCACCGTAGATTGCAAAACGTTCCTCGGGAAGCTCTGCGGAAAGTCGCGTTATCTTTGCGACAGCTCCGCATGTCAGCTTGACGCCAACAATATTGCTGTGTTTCTTTGCCAATGCAGCGATGGTGGCAGAGTCCAGGTCGATGCCGTTACAAACGACAGGGAAGTTGTAAATGACGATAGGTAGTTGACTGTTCTGCGCAACGTCGTCAAAGAAGTTGTTGATGACCTCCGGGGTTGTCTGCTTCCCAAAGTAGGCCGGGGGAAGCAGCAGAACATAGTTGGCTCCGGCATCAGCTGCGTCGTTGATGAACTCCAAGACCTGCTTGGTTGAGTGTCCACCAACACCGGCCATGATAGGGAATGATGGCCCGCATGCTTGACGAGCTGTCTGTAACAATGCCTTGCGTTCTTCGCGTGTCAACAGGAAGGTCTCGGCATTTGTTCCGAGCACGACCAGGCCTGCAAGACCGGTTTTAGAGAGATAAGAGTAGTATGCTGCTTGTGAATCGGTATCTAGTGTATCTGTCTCATGGTCGAAAAATGTGATCGCTGGTGCCCAGACGCCGCTTGGTGGGGCTCTATAGAAGGACATGATGACTATCGAATCAATTTCGCCAAAGAAGTTGGGTTGTTGGGTATTGTGTATGGCAAAAGTAAACTAGAAGGGTGTTTTTGGAAGATTACAAGTACTTAAAGCCTCTGGACTGTGGCCTAGATGGGAATTTGCCTCAATATCTTTCTTCCGTTTTACTCTGGCTTCTGGGGCCAACCATGATATGAATCCGTGATCTCCACCCGCGGATGAGAGACGCAGTAGTCACCAGTTTTCATTCGCCAGGTCGCCTGCGGACTCTTGAATAAGTGCAGTGGTCAGCGGATCATGCCCGTTTATCCAGATCCGACGCTGGATAATCAGCAACGGGAATGCGAGACATACACATGCTACCCCGTCTCGGGTCATGGGGCTTGGTGGCTGTAGCGGAAAAACCGCCCCTGAGGTGGTTGGGAATGTTGCTTTTCCGACAAGCGAGAGTGAGCATGGCCGATCCCCCGCAAAGCGTTGGCCCAATGCGACGCTACTCCAACTGCACTTGACTCGGTCTGGGCCTAGTTTTACGAGGAAAAATACCCGAAGCCGAGTACTCGATTTGCCGAGGAGAAAGCACGAGGTTGCGGGTGGAAGCGCGTAGGATACGCGGGGGCTCTAGATTAGGTTGAATGCATGCAGAGATAAGGTAGTCGGTCATCCTGCATGGCCTTAGGACCGGAGATGTTTGCCCAAGTCTGACTAGCCATTTGGAAGATGCGAGTGACTACTTTCAGTTTTCACAAGAGCTCACTGGAGCGACAGAGAGTAACGAACTGGGGAAATGGTCTTCATCACTCCTTTACTGCTGCAATACTGGGCAATTGTGAAAAATGATTAAAGGTCTTCGTACGAGCCTTGAACAACGCCAATTGCCAACAGATCACGTGAGAATTTATACCTTGAGAGTGTCTATTTGTATGGATGTCTTGGTCTATCTATGATACGTAGCTCCTAGCTCTTTCTGTGCATAATCGTAGCCGCAGCCTGGTGGTTGGGGAATATCAAGGTATCAGCAATGACTACATTCTCCCTTCTGCCAGCAGCAAATACAATGGCTTCAGCAATATCATCCGGTGTCAAAGGCTCACAGCCACTATCACTGGTTAGCTCATTGTTCATAAGAAATCTGGTATTTGATGGGATTGGAGCCTCTTTTGACCTCATAACCTCATCAAAACGCAGAGAAGTGCAAACTTACGCATAGACTGCATCGGCCTTTTCTTTATTCCCGTAGAATCTGACTACTGAGAACTCGGTCTCGACTTGGCCAGGGTCTATTCTGATGACTCTGATGCGTTTTGAAATAAGCTCCTTTCGCAGACTCTCAGTGAACGAATGGATGGCAGCCTTGGTCGCACAATAAATGCTACCGCCAACGTAAGGCTCACGACCTGCGATTGAGCCAATGTTGATAATGTCACCGGCTCCTTCGCCGTTATTACGCTTCAGCATAATAGGTAGGATAGCTTGTGTCATATTGATCAAGCCTGTGACGTTGGTAGCGAACATGACATTGATGTCTTCCTCCTTGATCTCAGGAGCCTTATCAACGCCCTTGACGAGACCGCTGCAAGAAGAAGTCAGCTTATCACCTTTTCAATCTTTGCAGTAGAGAAACTTACGCATTGTTGACCAAGACATCGATCTCACTAAACTCTGCAGGCAGTTTGCTCACGAAAGAGCGCACCTCTTCAGGCTTGCTGACGTCCAGTTGGACGGGGTGCACTTTGACACAATCGCCAACTTCTTTGACGATATCTTCAGCGATTTGACGAAGACTATCAATTCGTCGCGCTGTCAAGACCAACTTGAGGTTCTTGGGGCTGGTGCGGGCGAACTCGAAGGCTGTGGCCTTGCCGATACCGGAAGACGCTCCGGTGATGAGAATTGTCTTGCCTTCGAGGCGCTTTGAGACTGCGGATGCCATTTTGGGAAGTGGGATATGTTGCGAGCTTGTTCACAAACAATTAAAGGGCTAATTCGATGTCTGCTAAGGCCAGATAATAAGTACCTCTGACGGCTTCGACAGGCTGACTTTATTCGCTTCAAGGAATGGTAAGGATGAACGTGGAAGCTAACGCGAGGTACCCCTCATCCGCTCCAAACCAAGATCTTTAGCGGATTAGTCGCCGGGCCTCGAGGAGCAAGAATAAACCCGACTTTAACGTATGGTGATAAAATAAACCAAGCAAAAGGTATCTTAAACTTGGTCAAGGTACTAGAGGTTAAAAGTAATTTACCTAAATCTTTTCATCCTCTTGGATCAAGGTCCTGCGTTTTCTTTCCTCCCGTAACCAGACACAGCTCCTCATATTGGGTTTTCCGATGCAGTTTCGGCTTTAGATCCGATGACTGGAAAAGGAAAGGTCTTATCCGTTACACTCGGCAAGCTTACTTGATTGAAGTATGTATTTAGGGTAACCCAGTTGTGGGTGAGTGGACCTCGGAAGAACAATACTCGGTCCATCAGAGGCCGAATGCCAAGCTTGTGTATTACAATTGCTCCTAAAGCCGAAAAACCTCATCGTCAAGGAAAGCATCTAGGTTACCCAAGCCTGACGAGACCATCGATGCGAATTGGCCCCAGCCCGTCCCTGAAAAGTCAACACCAGACATGCCATTAAAGTCCAACCCCCCGTTCTCCCCCATTAAGTCCGTGTAAGAAGTTTTGTCGCTCGGCGTATCCATCGGTATGATATTGGACTGAAAAGCGCTGTCTTGTGCATGCCCTTCTAGACTCAGACTAGCAAATACGTTTGGATGCATCCGATTCACCTGGCGTAAGGCCTCCACCCTTAGTTCTTCCAGCAGGAAGCAGTATCGTTCTGATAATGAGCCCTTCTCGACCATTGTTGACATGTGAGATTGGCATCGAACTGCAGCTGTAAAGTATTCACTATATGTCTCAGGGGGTGATGCCCATTTCTGGATCACGTAGATATACAGAACCATGGCTGCAGTAAAAGCAAAATATGCCGTTACCTGATATCATTTTGTCAGTTTTGATACCGGAAAGAAATTGGTTGTACAAACCCAGAATGCCCGGAACATTTGTCCGTTATCGGTCATCTCATCGATCAGGCCAACTGTTTGGATGGCAGCTTCGAGGCACCTTTGAACGCTCTCTTGGGTTGCAGCATCGTTCTCACTCCCCCTCCTATTCTGACGCGAGATCCTTGCGAAATTGTTCAAGACGGCTTGTCGATGCGTGAGTATTATGGCATGCCAATATGTCAAGTTTAGAACGTTGCGTTGACGTTGAACGATCGGGACAAGGAACGAGGTACTGAAGTAGTCGGCATCGAGAAACTGGGAGAACTCAGCTCGCCAGTCTGCGAGGGCTTTTGAGACGAGCTGTGTTTCCTCTAGGCGCTTGGAGATCGAGATAGGCTTGACTGAGTAAAGACCACGCAGTATTTGACCTATGATGCGCGCAAGCCTAGGCCATGAGTTAGCTTGTAGTTGCAGATTAGATGGAGGTAGTACTTCATATGTCCAAGCGGAGCAAGCATAACCGAGTAGCCTTTAGCTGACCCAGCAAGATTAATATGATCCTTGGTTATATCATTATCATCGACACAAGCTGGAAGTTCTGTATCGATATCGTCATCGTGAAAGTTGCGTGGTCTGCCCAGCGATACGCTGAGATATGCATCAAGAGTGTATGCGCACCAGAAGGTTCTTCGACGACTTTCGACTTCAATATGGTTCAGCCCACTTATAACGCCGGGTCGTTTGTTTCGATTCAGTCCGATAGCAAGTGCTAGGTTTGTGACAATACCGAATTGACTCCAGCAGTGGTTGACCCGGGATTGCGTTCCAAGGTAGTAGCACTGCAGAAGACGAGCCTGAACGCTGGTAAGTCGTATTGAGCCGCTCTCTTTCGAGAGTTGATGTTCAGCTGCCAAGTAATACCGGGAACTGGGAAGTGATTAGCGCAGAAGGTAGTCAAGAAGAGTCACCCGCCTTACCTCAGATCAGATGGCCCAGGTCTGTCATTCTCAGGCATGTAGACTCTAGCATGCGCCAAGATCATGAAGAGCAAAGCAACTTTGGCGGCAGAGTTGTTCGGATCACGCATAGTCCCTAGCGTCTCATAGAACTCCGAGAACCATTCCTGAATCGTGGGTCGGTGAAGAAAGCGGTAGGTCGGCATAGCAAAGTCAAAGTAACGATCCACCAGGCGCTGAGCATCCTCTTTCGGAAGCATCATACAAAAGTTCGGATCATAGTCAGGGTTTTGAAGAGGTGCATCACCAAACGTAAATATGCTTCCTGGTCCCGAGAACGATATTGCTTGATGCATGCGCTTCTGAACCCTGAGTAGGAATGACACTCCAGAGGCCGGGCCGATGTAGTGACCCTGAAGATCCTCCTGAGACGGCTCAGGGGACTGTTGCACCGACGTTACAGCTCGCGAGCCCGTGCCGCTCTGCTCCATGAGATGGGATGAAATGCCATAGTCTTGCAGCTCTACACTCTGGTTGGTAGCATTTGCCATGTATTGCTGCGTCAAATCCGTAGGGCTGGTGTCCTCGCTCCGAGGCATCGTATCTTGAGCCGAGACAGTTATGCTCTCATGTCCCGCCTCATCTGCTGAGGGTATTACCGGCAGACGCCCTCTCGCATAAGCCGAGTCAAAGGTACAAGAGGCCCCTGTCCGGGTACAGAACTTGCACGGCTGCATGCCATTGCATTTGATCTTCCGCCTAGGTACACAGATTAGCTCACGGTTGATCTACGTGGAAATGCCTAGGGTTGCGTTACTTCTTGCATCCATCGCATGCCCTTGTCACCCTGACTCTCTCAGCATTCTTTTTCCGCTTCTTCGCCGCATGTATGCTGTTTGTATCTGACGGTGTTGGGAGTATGGAACGCTCTGAAGTCATTGGAGCCACGTCTATCCACTCGCGCAAAGGTGTTTTCTTTTTTTGTGAACTGAGGCTGTCCGAACGGAAAAGAGAGGATGAAACTGGGCAAGATTGAACGGAAAAGCGAATCCGGGGATGAGACATGGATAATTGTCCTCATGAGTTTGACCCCGCAACCTGTGTCACGTGTATCCCTCCGAGAGGAGGAAGAAACTCAAGACCTGATACCAAATGACAAAAAGACTTAAGTAAGGTTTAGGTAACTTGGTAGTAGTTTAGGTAACTTAGTATAAGTTTAGGATATCTTTTGCTAAGTTTATTTTGACGCTTGAGGTCCGATGTTTTCTTGCTCCCCCAGGCCCTCATCGCTAACATTCCCGAGGCTAGCATCGACTGCGCACAGCCGTAGCGTCAATCCTTGTTATCACTCGATGGGGTCAATGAGCTACTGCAGAGGCGACGAAATGGAAATATCGTGATGTGGGAGTGCGGGGCATTGGGGCTTGCCTGTTCGAGCTCCCGGTCCTGCAAGCCATGACCAATTTATGTTTCCGTGACCAGATATCATCTCATGAGATTGCATTCATTTATTCATGAGGTCTCAGTCCTCTATTGTATGTTGAACCTATGCTAGAATGGACGTTGTTGACAACCAATGTACTCTAAAGGACTGGGCTCTTAGGCCGCATTCTTCTCGAAAATACTCAAAGCCGTATTTTCGAATTCACGACCAAACTGTAATACCGATTTCCAATGGGGAGGGATAGCCGCTGCTCCGTCTCGAGCTCCCAAAATCCCTCCCGCGATCGCTCCGTTTGTGTCTGTATCCCAGCCAATGCGAACAACGTCCACGACAACATCCTCCAAGCTGCGAGTATCAAGGACCGCCGCAATCGCGAGACTCAGTGACTCGAGGACGTATCCGCTGCATCTGCCTCCAAGTTCCGGCACAGGTCCTTTCTTAGCCATTGTTGCTATGTTGACGGATTTGCCGAGTTCAATCGCTTTGTATACTGGGCCGGAGCCTCCTTCAAGAGTTTCTGCGACATTGAGACCTGCCTCGATGGCTTCTTGGGGTCCGACCTGGTCGATGAGCTTTGACACAATCGTGTTGTAGGCTGCACATGCAACCGTGCATCTCTTGTCGTCGTGGGTGATCTTGCTGATACGAATGCTTTCATCGACCAACTTCTGGGGATCGCGTTGGAACAATCCGGTCGGGATGCAGCGCATCAAGCTTCCATTCCCAGCACTACCTTGCCCAGCCCCGGCGCGGTCAGGGTCTTGAGTCTGCTGATAGCGCCTGAGCCCAGTAGCGGTCGCCCCTCCAATGTCCTCAGGCCGACTTCCCGGACGCCTGCCTGGCCAGTCGCCGTGTAGCCAACTGATGAAATAGTCGCCAGCGAGTTGCGCGATGTCGTCGCCGGCCTTGTAGTCATGGTATGCAAGGAGTACTCCACGAGTCATATCCGTATCGTCTGTCGCATGGCCTTGCGACCAACGAAATGGGCCCCCGCCCACGATGTCGCGGAGACCGAGAGGGTATTCACGGGCGATATCCGTATGGGTTTTGAACTCAAGCGTTGCGCCCAACGAGTCGCCGGCATGGACACCTAGTAGTGCGCCGATGATGCGGGACTCGCGGGGCGAAAGTTCAGACTCGTGTTGAGGTGAAGGCATGTTTGTTGCTTGTGTTTGTCTGGCTGTTTGTTTGTTGGCGATTTGGCGGTTCAAATCTCATTGAGGAGCCAAATGGCGGGGGCTGAGCTGCGGCTGAGTCTGTCAGCCTTGAATCGGATACATGCCTTGCTGCCTATAGTAGGTAGACAAAGCTGGGCGAACATTCGCAAGTTCCAGGCATCCAGACCACAATATTGCTGGAAAACACATTCTTTGTCGGATTTTGGAGTATGAGTGTGCAATTGTCGCGGTTTTCTGTCGAACAAAGCTGCAGTGAATGACCCCTCTCGGGAACTGTGGGGCACCGGCCACTGAATGCCCCCCTACAGCTTCAGCTTTCCTTCCACTGAGACATGTGCTTCACCAAAGGGCCTTCAACACGAATTGTCAATTCATCAAAAGACGCATCTATCTTGAGCTATGTTACTGGCTCGGACATAAGTGTCATTCTTTCGAGCCATCCATGTCCGTGGCAGCTCTGCCCTACAAGTGGATCCACGATCGACAAATGTCCTCCAGATTAGCGGCGAGGCCTCTGAAACGTCACTGTGGCAGCAACTAAGAATCGGCGATAACACTAATCTCCAGGCGGTTTACGCCAACATCGCAGATAATTTCTAAACCCGGGACGATGTAGCCAGACTAAAGTTCACTACCTAAGATAAGACCCAAGCATAATGGTAAGACAGAGAGCATTGAAAAACGACTCGTTTTTATTCTCTTCTACAAATTCACCCAGAGATCACAAAACCCATCCATACACAACATGTCGCCGACAAAAGGTCTCGTTCTCGTCACGGGCGCAAATGGCTTCATCGGCGCACGTACCGTTGAAGCTTTCCTTGCCGCCAACTATTCTGTCCGCGCTGCAGTACGAAGTCAATCCTCAGCTTCCAGCCTCCTCTCAGCACTCCCCTCATACGCTTCCTCCGGCCAACTCACGAGAATTCTGGTCCCCGATCTAATGGCTAGGGGAGCTTTTGATGAAGCTGTCAGAAATACTACGGCAATAGCTCATGTCGCGGCGCCAGTTGACTTCAGCAACACCAATATCGACTACGTCATCGGTTCTTCGCTGCAGGGGACTCTCGGGATTTTGGAGTCCGCTGCCAAAGAGCCTGCCGTCAAGTCGTTTGTGTATGTGTCCTCTATCGTGGCTGTCAGAGGGTGCAAGCCTAAGTACCCAGAGAAAGGTTACACGGAAGAAGACTGGAATGACCAAATTGAGGATGCGATCGCCAAGGCTGGCTCAGAAGTGACAGGCCACCAAATCTACGTTGCGAGCAAGGTCAAAGCAGAGCGCGCATTCTGGGAATTTCGGCAAAAGAACCGAGATCGCATCAATTTTACAATGACAGCTGTCAATCCGGTCTGGGTGGCTGGACCGCCGCTGATTCTGCCTGATGACCCAGAGAAGTTAAGTGAGACCGCCATCGTTCCTTATCGCATCATGAACGGGGAGAACATGTCATCTGCTGGACCTGGTAATGGAACACATGTTGACGTGCGCGATGTTGCACGGCTCATGGTGTTTGCAGTTGACAAGAAAGAAGTGGCCGATGGACAGCGGTACATTGCTGGAGGGAATGGCAACTTTGGAAACATCCAGGCTTATCGCGATTTGTTGCGAGAGGCTTATCCACATAGACAAGGAATTATTGGGAAGGGCGAACCAGGAAAGGGATATCTGAAAGACTATAGCATTCCCAATGGTGGTTTCAAGGTCGATGCTACTAAGGCGGTTGAAGCAACAGGACAGGGTTGGATCCCTTTTGACCAGATGGTCCTGGAATCTGCAAAGGCATACGAACGGTACTTCTGAGGTCACGACTCACTTTTATTACGATAGTCAACTGCTAAGGGGAGGCAAGGAATCTTGGGCGTTGATTTAAGTAATGCAAATCTGACCGGGTCAAAAGAAGCACTAATTATTTCACCCCCATTACTTATAGGTAATGGCTAGAAGTCTTGGATTATTGGAAACTCTAGGCAAAGTCTACCTGACTATTTGAAGATCATTACATTTCTCAACGTGCCAATATTTGATATAGTTACTTCAACAACATCTCCGTCCTTTAAGCTATACTTTGGATTCTGGAAGTAGCCAATTCCTGGGGGCGAACCTGTCATTATCACTGTGCCTGCTGGCAATGTCGTTCCTGTGATGATACGTCAGTGGGGAAAGTAATTATTCTACTTTGACTAACCTTGAGAAAGAAAGCTTATTAGAGTTTCTGGACTATGTATCATGTCGCAAGGGCTGTCTTGGAACACCTTTCCGTTTACCTTTGTGACAATCCTCTTATCCTTCAAGGCGCCGAATGTTTCCCCATTTGTGAGAACTGGACCTAGAGGCGCAAAGCCGTCAAAGGCCTTGCACCGAGTGAACTGTCCTCCACTACGCTTGGGGTCCTGATAGGCCCGAGCAGTCAGATCATTTCCAACGGTGAACCCAAGGATGTAATCGGAAGCATCTTCCACTTTGACGTCCCGAGCGTCACGCGATAGGACGATGCAAAGTTCCCCCTATAAGAACGATTGTTAATGAGGTTATCCTCTTAGTAAGACAGGTGTTGCATACTTCGAAATCAAGGAAATTCTCTGCTGCCGTAGGTGGTACTGAAATATCGCCAGGTCCTCCCAGAGCTCTCTTGGGTTTATACCACATAACTGGATCGAGGGGTACAGTGAGCTGTAGGCGAAGATCGGCCCTTTCAGTTAGTCTGCGAAGCCCAGTAGCAGGGTAAATGAGCTTAGCTTGGTAGTCTCACGTTCGACTCCTTTGCATGTTCATTATAATTCATTCCGATGCATATGATATCCCCTTCAACTGGCAATGGGGAGATAAGCTACCTTGAATGGTTAGCACATGGCATAAACTTGGAAATCTAATTCTGAAGCACTCCAGGTTGAACATAGCCGCACCTTCTGAACCTTGACAGATGTCCCTTTCTGGTTGAGCAGGTCTTGATAAGAAATAAAGCCTGTTATAGTGGAGTTTACTATCTCGCAAACAGCTTCTAGTGATGGTAGGGAGGCGAGGTAGGTCCGGTCATCTTGGCCCAGAAATCGGACCAAAAACTCCCATTGTGGCACCATGACCGCGGAATGCCTGCAAGTCGGAAGTCAATCAAGAATTCGGTAATTAAATGAGTTTTTGGTATATCTTCGTGCTGATTTCCTCTCGACTGCACCAATCTGATGGGCTTTTATCTATTCAGTTAATAGTACTGCGGGAGTATTTTAGTATTTAATTCAAATCATTCCGCTGTAACTTTAGGTTGTCTGAAATTTTGTAAGTAGGGACTAAAATCCCGGCTCAGACTCTTGTGTAATCTCGAAATGCTCCAAGACAGAGGCCCTGAGGCTCTAGTGTCCGGCTGTTTCAAAACGACCAGGATTGCTCCGGATTCTGTCTGCTGACCCCGCGAGGTCTGCTAGTGCCGGAGAAACCTGACTTTTAATGTGCCGGTATGGAGCCGCCGGATTACGCTAAAACTTCCAAGTCTCTCCGGAAGTTGGCCTGTCTTACGGATGGATATAAGTGGATTTCTTTCGTGTGATACGACCCGCTCTTTGGTAGGACGTATGTACAATATCGTATGTTCATCCCGGCCCATCTTAACCACTATCTGGAATTACCACGCCATCATTCATGGACTTGTTGTTGTTGCTCATTCCAAATTCCAATTCTCTCATTTGCTGCATATTCTAACAAGCTATGTAAGTTCCATGTCTCGCGACTTGTAGATTCAAGCAGCTGTGGCTCTCGTCCCATCCTCCGTCATATCCGAAGGGAACTCAGGGCCCCATACAGATAATGGGCCTGCCTGGGTCCGCTTTGTCTTTATGGAAACATTAACAAGGTCGCCATCCGCATAATGCTCTATAGTGAATCCACTAGGATCTCTCCAGTAGTCGAAGATTTGAGACCCCAGAATATGTCTTCCCACACCCCAAACGGATTTGTAACCCTTCTTAGCTAACCAGTCGTGCCCCAAAAGCTGGGTGTCAAAGTCCTCCACTTCAAAGGATGAGTGGTGCATTCGATCGTGCTCTCCTGGAGGAGCCCGCGAGAGGAACAGCGAATGATGATCAGAAAAGCGCTCTCCCAAGTCTAGATGGAAGAAGGCGATAACATCAAGGCTTACGCTTGCTCCGTCATACTGCACATCAGAAGGAACAAAATTAAAATTGCTTGTATACCATCGGACTTCCTCTTCCCAGTCGGCTACTATGAAGCCGTAATGACCAAGCTTGTGGATCATGGCGGGACCATGATTAAACCTTTGAAACTGACCTTGAAACAACAGTATCAGCTTTCACTGTAGCCCAATGATCACTTAAACATTACTTACCAAATCGCCTCTTCACTAAGGTTCCGTTGAAAGGACCGAGACTTTCAACCAATGTAGATGATGCGGAATAATCGGGAGTTCTTTCTTGTTGCCCGTACACTACATGGAACAGGAAGCCCGAGGGACTTTTCAGCGTGACTTGATGCCCACCACCTGGGAAGGACGACAGGTCCGAGACGACAGCACCCTCGAGAGCTGCGGCCTTGTCGAAATCAGATTGCGTCTGGGCAACGAATGCTCCGCCACTGAAGGATTGTACTCCAGTCAATGACTGGCGAGCGACGTAACAGTATGAATCCTTTCCAAAGCCACGGTAAAATATCCGGTTCGCATCTCGGCAGACTTGAATCAGACCAAAGTCCTTGGCAAATTCATCGAACTTGTCAAGGTCTGAATGCTCGAAATACACATGGGCAATGCGTTCAAGTTGAATCTTGGAAGGATCATTGCGGATGTCCTGAGTCTGGGAAGCCATGGTGTCGCAAACTATTTCTCCTGTATGAAATGTGTGTTTTCTTGTGTGTTACTGTGAGATTATGAATGCTTGTCTGTAGAGATTCTAGGTAGGGTCCTGGCCACGACTTAAACGGCAAAAGAGACAATACGCATTTTGGAGGTCGAGGCTCGTGGGTGCAAAACCGGAAGATCATTGAATCATCACGGCCACCATGACGGAACGATTGAGTGAGGTAATGCCGGAGATATTTGGCTGCATAATGCTTAAGATCCTCCGCCGGGGAAATGAAGTAGCCCCGGACCAAGTGGTAGACTAAAAGTATCCCAAGCGAGAGGGTGACATTTACCACGGTTTGACTGGCCATTGATGAATTTAACCCATCGTAGAAGTAGTAACTGCGTTGCAGTATTTTTGACTTAATATCGCTCAAAGCTATTGGTATTCTTTACTTTGGCCTTGACACTTATTGCTGCGACTTCGATTCCACATTGAAAAGCCACAGACTGTAAGTCACAAGATGACATTCTTTATGTTTTCTCCCAGGTAACATTTCTTTCAGACGAGAATGAAATCGATCGCCTGGAGTGATATGGCAGTGGCCTGTGCTGTGTTTCTGGTCGGCTGGCTTGTAAGCCTTGTTCACACGGCCCTCCGCCCTGGACTGCGTGATATTCCTGGACCGTGGATGGCCAAAATCAGCCAATTTCGGCGTCTCAGTCTTGTTTGGAATGGAAATGCTCACCAGAATTATCGAATCCTTCATGCGAAGTATGGACCGATAGTTCGAACTGCACCCAATGTGGTTGACGTCTCGGAACCGGCGGCCATATCAACTATCTACGGAATCGGCTCCAAGTTCAGCAAGGTATTTACTACCCAACAGACAATTTATAAAGCTAAAAATCCCTTTTGACAATTTTGATGTAGTCTCCCTTTTATCAGACTTTGTCGTTCTTTTACGAGGACGAGATAATGCAAAGCATGTTTACGACTACAGACCCTGAAGAGCACAAAGCCCTAAAACGACCGGTAGCTCAAAAGTTCTCGATGACGTCCCTACGGACGCTTGAATGCATGGTAGACCCCTGCAGCGAAATCTTCAGCAACTCTATGCTGGACTTGCAAGGACAAGTGATAGACCTTGGCGCATGGTGCCAATGGTACGCCTTCGACGTCATTGGGGCTATCACATTCTCCCGACGTTTCGGGTTCATGGAGAACCGGCAAGATATAAACAATGTCATTTCGGGTATTGAAGCGGGCCTAAAATACGCGGGCATAGTAGGACAGATACCATCGTTGCACCGATTTCTTCTGGGCAATCAAACTTTCAGAAAAATCATCGCCAAACTCGGGGCTCAAGATCCAATTCCAATAGTTACATCTGTAAGTACCGCACCGATTCAGGAATCCTTTGCATTACAGTATAGGTAACTTTGTTCACGTCACGATAGATGGTTTTGGATGCTATCAATGAGTATGACTCGCAGTCACCAACGATGGAGCGGGCAGACTTCCTAGCCTACTTTCGACAGGAACAAATATCAACAGGGAAGCATATAAGCCGTCGAGACTTGATGAATCATTTGATGAATAATCTGTAGGTATCTATCCAAGAGCTTGAAACATGATACTGACATATCCCTTTTTCCTTGCGCACAGATTGGCGGGAAGTGACACGACTGGAATTTCTCTTCGAGCTGTCTTCTATTACATTATCAAAGATAGACGCGTGTATCAGAAGTTGCAGAAGGAGATAGACGAGGCACATCAAGCCGGTAGGCTTTCACCAATTATCACCTTTTCTGAGAGCCTTGAATTGGATTATCTGTGAGTCTTGACGCATCAAGGAACATGATCTGCGGGACAGTTGCATATCCCGAGTATATGTACAGTAATAGACGTGGCTTCTGACAGGTACACAGACAAGCATGCATCAAGGAAGCCCTACGTATGCATCCTGGCGTATCATATCCACTTGAGCGAGTGGTTCCTGGAGACGGGATACAAATATGCGGAAAGTATCTACCAGCCGGCACAATCGTGGGCATCAATGCGGCCGTCATCCACCGCGACAAGAGTATCTTTGGAGTTGATGCAGACACATTTCGGCCTGAACGATGGCTAGATAATGATATTGACCGTATCAAGACGATGGATCGACACAATATGACGGTACGTTGCATGTTCCCTTTAGGTGGTAGAAACTCACACTTTGCGAAGTTCGGCGCCGGTACTCGAACATGTATCGGCAAGAATATTTCTATTATGGAAATGGCAAAATTTGTTCCTCAGATACTCAGGCAATTTGACTTGGAGTGGGCCTCAAGCGAGCCAGAGTGGAAGATCAAAACGTATTGGTTTGCTAAGCAGACAGGTCTATTGGTACAGTTTCGCGCCCGTGACCAGGGGAAGTTTTAGTGTTACTACGTGACAGAGACGGGTTTTATTACTCTGCCCGACGTTCAATACAAGTTAGCTAGCAGGGTTCCAGAGCCAGTTACCTAGCTAGAAGGAGGCCTCGATAAGATTAGCTCGAGCCAATAGGCCGAAATGAGGGAGCAACACCTGCTACAGATAATGAGACTGTCCAATAAAGCACAATCAGAGAGTAAACATGTTCAGCTGCAGCTACAGTAGGAAAGGAAGCAGGGTGGCTGGTCGGTCCCCGGGACTTCCGGTGCAGACACGAATCACAGCTCCAGGGTAGTGACCCTATACCCGGCATCAACTTTGACAACCATGGGCCAATCGGAACGGCGTAGTTATAGGTTGATGCAGATCTGTGGAGAAGCTCTAGCCTCGGGAATTGAGACCTCTTTTGCGGGGAAGACGTTAGTGAGCTTGTTACTTCCTAGCTACTGTACATATTTTCCTCTTAAATAAACTTCCACGCCACTTCCAAACCCCGCTCGTCTTCAGCAAGACGCAAACAAGACACAGGACATACTACATTGAGGTCCCAAACCTCGCCACAAGTTAAGAAATTCGACCTCAGAGACGAAATGTCGGATCTTTCCCCAGCCAATCATGGCTCCCCAAGCCGCCATTCAGTTCCTCACCAACCTGACACTGTTGGGTTTCGTGTCTGCGATCATTGTAGAACGTGAGTGCCCTGGCTATCGAATCAGTCGCTTTTCAATGCTCACATGACACCTGAGGTACAGGAAAAAGACCAGATGTACGTTATAAGCACCAATTCTTCCGAGATTAAGCACTTGACATCTTCGTTAGCGTGGTGGCTTACAAAATTGCATTCTAACCAGGCGACATGGTCCGTCCGGTCTGTGGAACTTGCAGGTCCCGTCATACAGATTGTACTTATAGCAAGCGAAGAAAGAAGCCCGGTAGGCCCTCGCTTTGCACCTATGTTTCTATGTCACCCAGGCAGCTAACCTTTGTCATGACGAGATAGGGCCCCCAAAAGGATGCCATAGGAAGGTAAGACGTGTTTCTGATGGTAGGCTATCGGCCTCTACAACATTTACATCTGGGTCATTTTTCCCTTCCTCATTGGGTACCCGTGAGGCTGGTGTGTATGGTGAGATTGTGGATGATATAACCGCTGACAGCAACATGGTCACGCCGCCTTGCTTTGACAATGTCATGGCAGCACAAGGACCCTGCCGTGATAGTGCAGTCACAACACCTCGCTTATACATCTCGCCCAGCCAGTCCTTTCCCGAAAATTGTCTGCATCTTGGCCCTGAGCTTGAAGATTATTTGTGCGTCTCCCGCATGCTCCCGGCGCGCCAAATAATGAGAGTGGGCTGACATTCATGAAACTACCTAGGATGGAATTGTACTTTCAACACCTACAGCCAATCTACCCTCTGTTCCGGAGACATTCAACCCTTTCAAGTCGTGACATTTCAAAAGCTCCTTCCCGACTCAAGTTAGCTATCCATGCAGTTGCTTCACGATTTGCAGGGCCTGGAGTCCTGAAAGGGCCAATATCATCGGTGCAATTTGCCCAGCAGGCGAAAAACAGCGAAAGAGACTCTGATCTCGGCATTGATGAAATCAAAGCATCTTTGCTACTTTGTATACACGGCATGTCTGAATCCTTGAATTGGGAGACAGTGGCTGAGATTGCACGAATCAGCCGAATGGCAGAACTCTACTATACACTGAAGTACGAAAAGGACCACGAAGATACAATTATATTGGCTTCTGGGGACGAGACATTGTCTGTGAGTCAGGAGAGCCTAGAACATGAAACTGACAAGTACCGCGACACTGAGGACTGGAAAAGTGTTTGGTGGTGTATCTACTCCCTTGACACCATTTGCAGTGCTCTTGCGTAAGTCCTAATTTTGCGCCTGGTCGTACGGCACCTGGGTCTCGTATGCTGACACTAAAGTGCCAGATCCTCCTCAACCGCGACTGCGAGTAGCCTACAAGGAAGAGTTGAGTTACCGGCAGTGTCAATACCAGACTTCACCAATTCACTCTCGGGTGACTCTTCAACTCCTAAGGACAAGTTGCAGCTCATCCCCTGCACTGGAGTAAAGCACTGGGAGATCATGAGGATGATTTACTCAGAAAATCCATGCAGTAGTCGGAATCTTTATTTTGGAGCATCTAATTTAATGCGCTCTGTGACTGATCTCCGATCTCTCTCGAATCGTGGCCATTGTAAGGACTTACACAAACGACTGCAAGAGCTTGAGAGCGACTGTACGGCGACATCCTTTGCACTTCCTCCTTGGTTCTTCAATGCTACCCGTAACCTGGTATTGGCAGAGACAGAGGAGGAGCATCAGCGGCGATTAGATACGCTTCTTGTTTGGTCTGGGTAAGTCGAGTCCCAATGTCCGCAGCTAAAAACATAGTACTCATTCCCACCTGGTCAATAGCGCAAATATCCTACTTGCAATATGTGCTGCAAAGATAAGTAGCCGAGGCACATGGCTGGGCCCTCATGAGCTGCAAGGGCAATGGCACGCGATTTTAGTCAAGGCGAATGAAGTCGTGTTGCTAATCCAGAATTGGAAGCCCAGTTACTTCCGAGCTGTTGACCCAATGTGCTCATACATAGTATACCTCGCCGCATCTGTCATTGCACACAATCACCAATTCTTGGGCGGGAGTGAATCTGACCCCACTCGTTCAAATGAAGATCTTGATCTTCTGAGTCTGTTCCTCGACCAAATGGCGTTTAATTGGCCAGTGGGTGAGTGATAGCCGTCATTGTCCGCTCAAAGTTCAAGCATTAATAATGTACGGTATTGTAGCACATCATCTCTCAGGTATGTCATACATGGAGATATACGTTTAAGATTGCCAACCTAAACTTTTAACCTACAGATGCCTTCAAGTCGTTGATGGCTACACTGAAAACGCGGATTCCGGGCTATAGGGAAGCTTTGGCTTACCTTTTCCGTCTTACCAGCCCGTTCAACGGAGGAATTTCGTCTATTGCTACCAAGCCTGTCGACTCACCTTCCCGTCCCTCGGATGGTGCCTTGTCGATCCATGCCTCAGAAGTAAAGACGGTGATATTAAGCAACCATACGAGCAGTGCATTGCTAGATAGCATGGATACCGAACTTTTGAATTCCCAGTGGTTCGACCAGTTGGACTTTGAGTCCCTGGGGAAGATCCACGATGGTTCGGATCTGACGGGTGTATTTTCAACATTCTAAGTAGCATTTTGATCGTTCTCAGCTCGCTAACATGTAGTCCTGCTCTCTACTATTTTGTGTCTCTATCTTTGTCCTCAGATCGCTCACTTCCGGAACATTTTGTACTGCATCATGAGAACCTTCATATACGAATATCAATGTACTCACCGCAGTTCTTGAACATTACTATTATAATTGCAAAAGAAACCTTTTAATAATCCGGTTTCCTCCATTTCAGTAAAGTGAATTGTCTATTATATTGCTCTGACACGCCAAGCATGCTATTTAAAACAGGGTTCAGCTGAGACTTGTGGCTGAGAGCTTAAATCAGCAGAGACAACTTAGTTCTAGTTCCACCACATTTCATTCACTTGCGGCTCAGTATTGCAACGGCGTTGTGAAGTTGTGATCCCAGTCGCTTTGGGCTCTCAGCTTGAGAGAAGATAATAAGATCGGTGCGAATCAGAGCATAACGGGTCGCAGCCCCAAAACGAGCCCGGAAAGAAGCAGGATTGTAAAAGGGGAGCAGAGGCTGACCCATCGTCTTGACCGTGTCCTCTGTGGTGCCAAGATAAAGCTTCTTGGTTTTGAAGCCCAAGGTTGACTTCATGTTTCCAACTTGGTCATCCACATAAAATTCCAAAATATGCTCAGATAACAACCAAAGTGGCAAGTTAGCATCCTCAAGTACGTTCTTCAAGGCTGAAGCTTCTTCTTCACTGGGCTGGCACAACAGGAGCAGGGTGAGCACGCCACCTTGCCCCCAGAAGACCTCATCTGATAGGCGAGCGAGGTTGTTGGTCGTTCGTACACATACCTGAGCAGTCTTCCCACCTCCACCTTGTCTCTCGAGAAAGAACCCGCCGTCTACCCCGCGGTAACCATCCCGATCACTCAATACTGACTTCAACATCAAGTCTCGAAACGATGGTAGAAGGTCGAGCCCTCCACTAATAATTCTCATCAACTGCACGAGAGAATGAGACTTGCTAAGAAGGACATTGCCACTTCTTTGAGTGACAATACTTGAATCGTCCACCCCCCTTCGACGCTCTCGCGACCACCCTTCAAGCAGGTGATCACGGTGCGCTGAAGTCTGCAGAGATGATTGTGGGTTACAAAGCAGGGCTAGCCTCCATGACAGACCCAAAGCATCTCGTAGGCCGCTTGCGATTCCTTGAGCGCCGAAAGGAGGAAACACATGGGCTGCGTCGCCAATGACACAAATATTGCCATGGAACCATCTGTTGACAACTTTCTGAGAGAAACTGTAACAGAATGATGGTGATCAGTTTTGATTCCAACATAAATGATGATTGCATTAGTATGTGTTGCGCGTGGTTTCATCAAGTTCTTGGCCGCACGCACAACATGAAGATAAAGGAAGAGAGAGACTCGGGTTGCGACGAGGTAGGAGGCAAAAATATATAGAAACGTACTTGGCGGGCGCACAACGCAATACCTCCACACAATCCCAAGGAAAGACGACTGGTTCATATAGAACCATACCTTTGCGACTTCTCGACTTGTTAGTACTATGATATGTTAAAGACGGATGGGAATTATGTTTCGATACCTGAGTAGTTCTCCTTTGATAGTTAAGTGAGCTCTCATTTGCTCTTCGAGATGCTTAATGCAGTCATCGGGAAGGAAACCTGAGGGCAATTCGTATTCAAACCTGTTGGTATCAGTAAGCTTTTACGGGCATTTTCGGGAACAATTTAAGTGTCAAACCTACCTCCAAAATTTCTCGTGTCTAGGTCCAAATCGACCTGCGGCGATGGGCATTGTCGGGTGAGTGCAGAAACTAAGTAGTGCATGATCAGCTGCCAAAGTTCTTTTTACCATGTCCAATCTTTGAAAAGGATATCCTACTGAAATCCATCAGGCCAGAAAATGTCCCATAGCTGCTCAGGATGGTATCCAAGCTTCCAAAGTGGAAATGCTGGGTGCGACGTGGGTGTTGGTAGTGTAATACGCAGATTGGCTGCAATCCAAGTCGCCTCGTATGTGTACCTAGATATTGCGGTTAGCCTTTGAATATAAGTGTTGCAAAAGTCGGATGGAAAGAAGTATACAATCCAGGTAGTTGTTGTATCCCCTTTGCCTCTAAATATTCTTTGCGGACGTATCCACGCTTGCCATCAGCGCCGACCAAGTATTTCCCTTGTATTTCAAGCACTTTGCCATCTTTACGTCGGTAGCTCGCCAGAATCCCACCAGGCACTTCGCGTATCTCTGTCACCAGGCTTCCCAGTCTCAGCTCCGCGTACTTCGAAGTCTGTATAGAGTCGCGAAAGTGCTTTTCTATTCAGCTATCAGTAACGGTTATATGTAGTTCATAATGATTGCGCAAATCCTACCAAGTTCGGGCTGCAAGAGAACAGTCCCTGGCGCCTGGGCCTGTTCAAGCCAGTCACGCTCATGGTCGATACTAGCAAACGGTTTCGAGGAGAAGGTGTTTTGGTGAAAATGAATACCGGTCATAGCTACAGTTACGATCAAGTTTAGAGTCTGTACGACAAGGTCAACTGCATCGGAGGGGAATATGCTTTGACGCACTTTGGCCAATCTTGTCCATTTTGAATGCGTTGATGCCAAGCAGGTTGACAATGCGAGGGGCATCACCTGCAACAGCAATTGCCCGTGGATCCTCGCATATCTCAATGTTCTTCTCCAAAAGGACCGACTTTGTGCAGTTAGTACCCAGAGATAAACAGCTACCTTGTATCAAAGGGAAGAAAACTTACTTTGATCTTCTGGTCACTTAGAGCAAGGGCGAGGGCAAGACCAGACGGTCCTGCGCCAACAATAATAACGTCGGTGGAGTCCATTTGTCGTTGCAAAACAATTGTTGAAGTCGAATGGTACAACAGGTGTCACTTTACTAGATAGTTAGTTACCTTTCTCTCAGCCCCTTTTCTGTTAATTTCTAGGAAGAATTTAAGCCACGATAGACTCGGATTTCTCATACAGATGTGTCTTCGGTAATGATGGCGCTAAAGTTGTGGAATTACTCCGAATTGCGAGTTCCCGGCGTGGGGCATTTCTAACCTCCTGGAGGAACCTATTCAACTCGGAGGAACTTCCCCACGTTCAGGTTTCTCCGGAGGACGAAGTTTGGTATTTTCCAATTTTCGGCCTAACCGTCTTCAATACCCAGATACGCCAATGTGCATGCTACGGCTATAAGATCAGATCCAATCATAAGTTTGTCAACCGCCATCACCCCGGCATTGATTCACATCCCCGATCAACCTCTCATTTAACATCTTTATTCTATTCAGGACCATACAACTACTGCAATGGAAAGCTGGAGCCACCCGAGCACTCAATTGACGCAGCTCGATGCCTTCCGAAGACACGTCAATGCGAAATACAGCTTAGACCTAGCTGACTACGAGCAGCTGCAAACGTGGTCCGTGGACAACATTGAGCCCTTCTACCAGGAAATATGGAACTTATGTGGCTTTACATACTCTGAACCACCTAAAAATATCGTCAGCGATAGCTCAACGCTCTGGCCCCGGCCAGAGTGGTTTACTGGAGCCCGGCTTAACTTTACCGAAAACTTGCTTGCCGTTGGCTTAGCTGCTCATCCTGACAAAATAGCCGTGTCAGCGTGTCGTGAAGGTGGCACGCAATGGAAACATTTGACATGGAAGCAGCTGGAGCAGCAGGTTGCTCAATATGCTTGTGCATTGAGACATGCGGGTATCAGAGCGGGAGACCGCGTAGCTGGTAAGGACCAAGATTATCTCAATTCCCCATAAGCAGTCGCTAACTTCACTGAGCTGTCATGACAAACTCTATCGAAGCTGTACTTGTTCTGCTTGCATGTGGGGCCGTCGGCGCTATTTTCTCCTCGGCATCTCCAGAGATGGGTTCGCGGGGAATATTGGACAGGTACACGCAGTCCCGCCCAAAGCTCCTGTTCGCTGAGACTCGTATTCTCTATGGGGGAAAGCCACGAGACTTAAGAAGGAAATTAGAGACTGTGGTAAAGGACCTAAGGGAACAGGTTGCCGAGCTTGATAATATTGTTATCAGCGGTCCGGTTTGGGAAGACAACACCTTGTGAGTTATAGCATGCCCGGCGGCTTCTTAAAAAGGCTTATTGGAATATGCTAACAAATCTAGGGTGTCCCTCGAGAAATTCTTAAGTGTTCCATCAGAACCTCTTCGATTTGAACAACTTCCATTTGAGTTTCCAGTCTATATCTTATACTCGTAAGAAGTGACCCCAAAGCTTCCCACAAAATATTAACTTCTCAATAGCTCTGGCACTACTGGCCCGCCAAAGTGTAGGTTAGGCTCAAGCTCTTATCCTCCAGCTATACAACACCTAGGTCTCAGATATGACAAGAACGAGGCTAATTAACGCTTAGGTATATGTCACTCTGGGGGAGGAGCACTGTTGAAACACAAGATCGATCTTATGTTAGGGATGGACCTTGGAATTCACTCAACCTACTATCAGTACACTACAGTAAGTGTCTCATATTGATCCCGCTAGAAACGACACCAATAACCTTGCACAGACTGGGTGGATGATGTGGAACGTCCTTGTTGGAGCTCTGAGCTTGGGTTCCAAAATAGTTCTATATGACGGAAGCCCGTTGCATCCGAAAAGCTCTCAACAACTACGCTTTCTTGAAGAGCAAGGGTACGTATCGAGCGTTTCTTGGCACGTTAGTTCTATGTGATCTGTGGATATTGACCATGTCATCATCATTAGTATTACGCACTGGGGCACGAGTCCAAAATTTCTGGGGACGTTGATGCGAGACCTTCATGGTCTAACACCACAAGTCTCAAGCTTGCAGGTCGTACTTGTATCAGGCTCGGCTCTCTCCGCCGAAATCTGTGACTGGTTCTACACAGTCTTCCCGCGCAGCGTCGGTCTGTTCAATGGTTCGGGAGGCACAGATATGCTTGGATGTAGTAAGTATTCAACACCTAAATTGTGCAAGGAGTCTGAAAGTTGACTAAGTCTGATAGTCATTGGTTCCAACGTTCTATCCCGTGTACATGGTAACGAGATTGCTGCAGCGACCCTTGGGATGAAGGTCGAGATCTGGGACCAGACTGGGCATAACATCGAGGAGTCTGGGCAAGAAGGGGAATTGGTTATTACGAAACCATTTCCTAGCATGCCAGTAACATTTTGGGGCAAAGGAGGACTGGAAAAATATCGCAAGGCATATTTCGATACTTTTCCCGGCGTTTGGACTCATGGCGACTTTGTCTCCAGAACGAACAAGACCAAAGGTTATCTAATTCACGGTCGCAGTGATGGTGTCCTAAATCCTGGTGGTAAGTACCTACATCCCCTTCTACATCTTGCTATACTAGTGGTAACTAACAATGTTAAGGAGTTAGGTTCGGCACTGCTGAGCTATATGGTGTCCTTGACAAATTCAGCGAAGTGGACGACTGCATTGCCGTTGGGCACCGACGGCATCAAGATGGGGATGAGCAGGTGCTTCTTTTTGTTAAGATGAGAGAAAAGAACATGCTCAAAGACCCGTTACTGTCGAAGATTCGCGACGCGATAAGGACAATGTTGAGCCCAAGGCATGTACCTGCTTATATATTCCCAGTGGAAGACATCCCGTATACACTGAGCGGCAAGAAGGTTGAGAGTGCAGTAAAGAGCATAGTATCGCATCAAGAGGTAAAGAATACTAGCGCTATCAGTAACCCAGGGTGTTTGCAGGAATACAAAAAGTATATCAATGTATTAGGGGAAAACATTTTAACAAAGCTTTAGATTTAGATGGTTTTGATAAAACACAAACATGCATACCCGGGCAAGCCATGGTGGGAATTGCACAGGCGCTAAAGCATGTGTTTCGGTTGCATCTGATGATGAATTTTGGCGCATCATTTTGACATCAGGAGTTTCCCGCCACATTTTTGAGGGATTTTCCCCAATCTGTGTTATATTACATGCTTCTCAGCCTATGATAGCCAACGTTGAACTGTTTCTCGCCAGGACTCAATTTTCTAGGCCACCTGGCTTTGTGCTGTATTCGATGCTTGGCCCTGCCGTGAACGAGCCGCGGTAGCACTCTAATGGCACAGCAGAGTCATTCCTATTGGATCTCTCCCTTTAGCGATCCACTGTCAGCCTTTTTTTTACAGATCGCAGTTGCATCAAAGCGTTCCAGGGGTCTAGAGTACCACATGACGCTCTGCTTCTCGGATGCTGAAGGCCCCGTAACACTTTCTGCGCTTTGTGATTCTTGGCAATTCCTATTCCAGCCACATATACGAAAGGCATCAAGGTCCCGTGTCGTAACGATTGGTTCGCTTACCTGCTGGACAGCAAAGTGGCCTTCTTATGTAGGCGGCGATTTCTGTTCTTGGTCTGAATATCAGAGCGCCGTAAAACCTCATGGATTTGCCCCTCTGCTGTGCATTTTGTGCCACGAGAAAACATGATGTCCATGTTCCATCACCGTACATAATTGGGGGCCTCAACATATTGGGAGGAAAAGGCAGGTATTGCTATGTTTGCGTACCTAGGCTTAACGTCCCGTGTCATATTGGATCCGCCTTCAAGTCCGCGATGACTGCGGCCTTGAGAAATGTATAAATAGGAGGGAAGGACTTCAGCTAGAAAGCTACAGCAAGCTCAACCATCTCACAGTTTCAAACAACTTCTTTTCTGAACCGCAGCCTTTCTCCGAATACCTACTAGTCAATATGCACTTCTCCATTATCGTCCCGGCACTTCTCTCCTCATCAGCCCTTGGGCTCGCCGTACCCCAGGCCGAGGAATCGAGGCTCATGAAACGCTTCGACGTACCTGGAGCCTCCTTGGAGGAGGGCTTCACTATCCCTGAGGATACTCCAGACGGATTTTACCGGGTTCATATCGACGACGATGGGGTTGCCCATCATACCAAGGTTGACATGAACCTTGAGCCGACAGGCGAAGGCGATGACACTTCGTCGGCCTTGGACAAGCGCCAGAGCTGGCGAGTCACGTGTGAGGGCTCCTCACTCAACCGCAATGACGCCGACCTCACAGTCAAGCTGTTGAGGGACGGATGCGGGAGCGGTCACACTGTGCAGCCACGTGATCACTACTACGTTATCTCGGGTAGGGTGGCCAGTTACTTTTGCAACAACACCTCCGGAAGAACCACTTGCAGTGCAACGATTGTTCGCCAGCAGATCCAGGAAAGCGTGAGCAGCCGATGCGGCACTTTCAAGGCAGGCTGGGCACGTTGGGATAATTCCAATGGTCATGTCAGCGTGGGATACCAGAATGTAAACAGTCAAAACTCTTTCTGCGGCCGCAATCACTGAAAGGGGAGGAGTATCAGAAGGAATGTGCTTCAAACTTTGCTGGTTGGGAGTATTTGAGTTCTGAATATGGTAGTATTATAAAATATCACAGCTCTTGCCTCAGACATGCAGAGACCAGAAGATCTATCTCGCTCTTGGCTGTTTGTGATAAAATGATTGAGGAATAGCAACGCTCGAGCTTGAAGGAACAACGAGTATTCCATGGGCCCTGACTGTTTAAGATAAACACTTTGTATTTGTGTATTTAGGCACTTGTTACCTCTATTTACTCTAGCATGAGTGCCAAATGATGACAGCTTTGACATCTGTCCGTTGGCACAGAACAAGGTTTCCAGCAGAACTTTCTGAAGGCCAACGGAGTCTTGCCAGTCAACTGTCGCAATTGCGATAATCTCGTAAGGCATCAGAGGGAATAACGCTAATAGAAACATTATGCGGTATAAACGGTTTTGAATTTGACACGAGAGCTTCCCAGCTGGCCGCTCCCAGTACGTGACCGGGTTTCTTGTGAATGGCGTCAGCCTATTGGCGAATGCCGGCTGCCATATCAAACACCTAGAGAGTGTCCTGCTTGGGACCATCTGGTGCGTTGATATCCCCAACAGTGGAGACATGGTGCTGTTCATCGCCAGTACTCTCTTCTGCCGACACATTGCCCTTGAACCACTCCTGCCATCCGTCCTCTTCGTAAAGAGGAAGTTCAGACAGAGCGATGATCTTCATCTTTCGTCCATCTGACTCACGCTTTGTGACATGGATCCAGATGGTAGAATCACCCTTGATATCGTCATCATAAGGAGAGGGGAAGACTCGTGAGCGAATGCGAAAGCGGCCATTGTGTTTCACCACAAGAGAGCCCGGGGCGCCATCTTCTTTCTCACGCTCCAACATCCTTCCGATAACCGCGTTCTCAACGTCACTTTTGGACCAGTGCTCGGAGCAAGCATACGCCTCAGGGTACTTCAGCTCTTGCAAGTCTTTTCGGATCCTCTCCTGAATGGCCTTATATCCAGCACTGACGTCGTCTACCAGTGAAATTTGTGCGGCGAAAGGGTCCGACGAGGGCGGCTCGACAGGAGGTGACTCAAACGAGGGCTCGGGCTCCGTCGCGGTGGTGACGGCCTCGGCATCGGTGGGGATGGCTTCCGCCTCGACAGGAAGCTTCGAAGTGATTGATTGGGAAGTTGGCTGCTGGAAACTGTTAGATAAGCATTCCAGAAGCGCAGTAGGTACTTACGTTGCGACGCTGGGGGATTTTTGTCTGTAGATACTTGTCCTTGAAAGCACAATCTGGTAGTCTCTTGATTGCCTCCTTTGCCTCGGTTTGCAAGGTGAACTCGACGATGCAATAGCCCTGGTGATTCCATCCACTGGGCTCAAGCCACTCCGTTGGTCAATGCAGCACTGCACTGTCGAAGCCTTGATCATGAACGAAGGCTTCTACCTCCTGCTTCTCGGCATCGAGGGGAATACCGCCCAAAAAGGCGAGTCGGCCTTCTTCGAATAAGGAGTTTGGAATCTGATCCATGTCTCTTCAATTTGCCACCACTGCTGGTTGTCAGTACGAATAAGCGAAGGCTTCGATGCCGAAGCAGAGCCTCTTACCAACAATCATAAAATGAATTTGTTTTCCAGTGTCTCAAAAGGAGCGCTGAAAGGACGTAACGTTGTGAGTCGATCGCAGGCTTTTGTGTTTGTTGTACTGCTGTTGCGAGGCTTTTGCAGCGCTTTGGCTATGGAATCATGAAGAAAGAGAAGCCCCGGTAGTCGATGGGAAGTTCTCTGAAGCACGCGTTGTACTTGCAGGCAGGCATCTGTAGATTGCACGGTAACGCGTCACACCTGCCGGTAGCTGCTGCCAGTCAGTGCCAATGCCAATGCCAATGCTAATGACACACTTGAGCAAATTATTCCTAATGCACTTCATTGTGGGTCCCTTCCAATTCTGGTTTATCTTTGTCGTTCTGCCGATTTTATTTCACACTCGCCCCAACTCACAACTTTCGTATCTCAGCTTCCCCAGCACGCAAAATATCTGCTTAGGAAATTCTTTCTCAACACCATTCAACTCAATCTCCGATCAAGACGTGAGTAAATCTTGAGTCTCAAAAGCCAGGCCATACTGAGATTCCATGAGAAATCCCGTCTTCCGTCGATGCCGATATCGAGCAGGTCGCGCAAGTCGCACAGGTCAGTGTTGCAATAAACGAAATCACAATCATGTCTAACATCTCAATAGGCCTTGGATAATACATCTCTCGAAAGCTCCTACCAGGTCAATCATTAGGCTGACGCCGTCCCCAAGTCAACAAGCACTCCCGATCGAGTGGTGGGCGTTGGTGGAGTTCTCTAGGCTCGCGTGGAGGCAGTGTACAAAATGATCGGAGTTTATGTGGAACGTCAGGTCGATGGGAAATTGGAGACGAAGAGGATCAAATTTGAAGACCTAGCCGCCTATGAATCCGATGGCTGGGTGCAATGGTTTCCCAGAGCAAGGCGCACAGTCCCGACAATGGACGAGGACCATCGCATGGCCGACGAGATCAATGACGTCCTCACAGCCTCCGTGCCCTACAAAGATACAGCCAACATCATCTCCCGTGAGATAGAGCGCTCTTGTACCGGTGACAACATGGCTTGGGTCGAAGGACCAATGCTTGATGGACACATTCGGTTTCGTGTTCGTCAACTTTCTGCACAGAACAGCGTCGAGGACAATCGCACGAAGGTCACACTTTCAGTTGAACGCCAAGTCGACGGGAAATTGGAGACCAAGAAGATCGAAGTTGTAGCCCCAGCCGCGCATCAATATGATGGCTGGGTGCCATCACTGCCGTGGTTCCCTGCGCCAGAGGGAGTGTGTGCTGATTGGGGTGGTTATGATGCGTTTTACAAATGGCAAGTCAACGGCCGAGCCGTGAGTGAGTCTTGGATCAGTCAGTATGACCCTGATTGGCGAAACAAAGTCGCTAAGCCAATGAGACTTGTGGATGACGACGGAAATGAAGAGGTCGTTCATCACAGTGACGATTCAGCCAAAGCCATGCAGGAGAGGGCCGCCGAGCTCAAAACCGTGCATGAGAAGCTCTGGGGTGAAGAGACTGGCGAGAGCAACTAAGTTACGAGTGGCCAAGAGCATTTCGAAGTCATGGTAGTGTTTATGGAGGCAGAATGACTATCCATTCCTGGTGATGCTCAAATTGGTCTGTCAGGCTCGCTCCTCATACTGGCTTCAGTTTCTCGCCAACACGGTTGCCCAACGGGCTCACCACCAATGGCAACATCATCGCCAGACGGCGTCCACCTCCATTCGCGTGGGTCAATCCAACATTTTGAGTCTCTCATTGTCAGCAACTGATCTTTCGGACTGCCTGAAGGCTTCCAATCTTCCGAAGATACAATCCTCGACCTTCAATGCGACCCCTTCTTGATTGCGACGTGTCTTTTCGCTTGTGCGAGTCACCAAACATTTTCTTTTCTTCTTTCCTGTGCCTCACAGCACCCAACATGATGCGGCATACTGCTTTCAATTCACTCGGAAACTCACTTTGCCTCATACCAGAGCAACCATCACCGTTACATACGCGCACAGGTACAAGAGCCTTACGGCATCCCTCCAGCAAGACTGGGAGCATTTGTGGTCATTCGCTTCTGGTATTCTTTGAACGGCTCACGCCTTCGAGACTCTGTATACTTAGAATATACCGTTTTAGTTCCCCACTCCTCCTTCTTGTTGGGCTGAGAGGTTACATCCCATAAAAGTACTGCAATCGTGCCCTTGTTGTTCTTGTACACGTATGATTCCTTTGCGTGCTATTGTTTTTTCTTATCTAGGGCGCTATTGTTGGCCAACTACTTATTCTTCCCGCATGATTCAGTGTGCAAACCGATCGAACTCATTTTTGAGGGAGGAAGACATAATGTCGAGGTTGTGAATGATTTTCTCGGGGTGCTCAGCAAGTGAGGTCGCCATAAAGCGAAGTCTTGTCTTGGACAAATCCATAACCAAGACTCAGTTGACTGATGCTGATAGCGAGATCCTACGCTCACTCGGTTGCACCATCACGATCGCTCTGATCACCAGAAAGGTTCCTTGCCCACTAGCTTGATGGTAATTAAGACTGCCATCACCTGCAGCCTCAGCTTTCTCAGACGGGGACTGACACTTGGCTGCACCTTGCCTCTTAGCAGTATCGCTCCCATTTTCTTATTACAGTAGGGGAATGTATAGAGAGGACGCGAGATGAGACTAAGGTACCTTACCGTGCGCCTCTGATGTTTCGTGTGTTCAAGATTAGGGCTTTGGTACTGCCATCGCACCTACCCAACAGGGCAATTTCAGAGCGATCTAAAAGACCCTTCAGGGGAGCAAAAGCGAGCTGTGTGGTATCGAAAGGCTGAGGAACGATCGAGAATTATTAACAAGCTCCCAATCACCCTCGTCACACCTCGAAAGAGCTGCAGTGCCAGCAACTGCCCACCACCACACCCGAAGTCAGAGAGCTGCGATAATGACAAAAGGCCTTCAAACTTATCACGTGAGCGCTTGCAGAAGCCCTCGCACAAAGCGAGGCCAAATATTTCATCTCCATCACAACTGCACCAGCCAACCAAAAACGCAACCTCAACCGCAACCTCAACAACCGCAACTCAGAGACTGCCTCCGATGTCTCGGCCATCGGTGATGGCAAGGTGAATTCTTTTCCTTTAAAAAGAGTCTCCAGAACAAAAACTCCCATCGAGGCCTGCTGAGATTGACGCCAATCCGTTCCCGATGGCAGGGTGTCTTGACAAGTATCAGTCAAAGCAAGTACGTCGCTCCCCTTCTTGTTCTCACTTCGTGGCCATATCTTCACGCCTTAGACTGCGGTCTCTCTATTCATCTGACTTTCCACTCCGTTCAATCCCTTCCGCTTTCTGAAGCTGACAATGAACCAGTACTTGATCAGCCCCTCCCAGGTCACGATCATTGTTGGCGATGGGCGATCTGGCAAGAAAGTCTAGGATGAACCGCGAGTGAGCCGCGAATTATGCTGGCGTTGAACATCTGTACGGGCTATAGCAGCTGTCCAGCTAGAGTGGCATGTTGTATGTACTTGACTCGTTCACTCGACTCTTTGCTCATCAATGCAGGAACATTCGCTTTCCGACTCCCCAGGTCCGACCCCAGACGAGCATCGCGTCAAGCTGAAGACCCCCGCCATGAAAAAGACGAAGAAACCCTCTTGAGGGCGCAGCAATTATCACAAAAAGTCCAACGACTTCCGCCTCATCGGAGCATATCTTGGGATTTGCAAGGCATCCTCGAAGTTGTGAGCTTGACGAACATGATTCGGAACATGAGCTTTCACCAAACACGTTCCCCCACAAGCACGAATCACTTACCACGACGTCCCTTGATACAGGGCAAGGCTTAAATCGACTGCCTTTTTCTTCTCGTCAGCCCATACGTTCATTCTGGTCGAAGACTAGATACTCCGCCTCACGGCATCCCATATGAAGAGTTTGAGTTAGTGAGTGCGCCATGAGACGAATGGTTGCCTTCTTGTTGCTTGCCTTACGGCATCCCTAACACGAAGTTTGGTTGGTGGAATGTCCACTCAACGCATAGTTTGCAGGGCTTACCATTGTCAAATCTGCAAATGACACTCCTGCAACAACTTAGACACTACAACAGAATGTCGAGCGCAGTGCAATTGTGTGTAGTGGGGTCAAAGTCCGTGATTGAATGATGACACTGCTCACAGCTGGCCACCTTGCCTATGTACTTAGGTACCAATGCATGGCATGGTAAATGGGTAGGTAGGTAACTTTTCCCTTGAAATCTTCGGTTCATCCAGTCACGTGGTAACGCACACAAAGAGCTTTTCACATCCGCAATCACGCAACTATCACCAACCACATCCAACACCAACCACCAACCACCAACACCAACACATCACCAACCACCAACACCAACACATCACCAACCACCAACACCAACACATCACCAACCACCAACACCAACACATCACCAACCACCAACACCAACACATCGCCAACCACCAACACCAACACATCACCAACCACCAACACCAACACATCCCCAACCACCAACACCAACACATCACCAACCACCAACACCAACACATCACCAACCACCAACACCAACACATCACCAACCACCAACCAAGACAATGGAGAAAATGAACAGTCTCAAAAGAAATGAGGCCACAGCCGCCGAGGCCGCCGCTATCGAAGACGGCAAAATGAACCCTTTTTTCGAGAACAAGGAGTACACCAAGGAGTATCTCCAAATCCACGAAGATCGATGCAAGAAGCTCCCAGTTCGCTCCCAGCGACAAGAGTTTCTTGACAAGTACCACTCGGAGCAAGTAAGTGATTTATATCCTACCTATAGCTACATCATGCTTAGCTTGATATTCTTCCAATCTCAACTTGAAGTTTTGCCTCCTTCAGGTGCAGCAGTAAGGAAAATTGAATAGCTGACTGACTAACCATTTTCAGGTCACCATTGTAGTGGGTGATACGGGGTCGGGTAAGACAATACAAGTTTCGCAATTTGTGTTATTTGACGAGTGGGCAAGCGGCCTACGTGTGGCCTGTACCCAACCACGAGTAGTGGCAGCAACCAGTGTCGCAACCCGTGTTGCTCAAGAATTGGACGTGCCTCTGGGCGGTATTGTCGGGTACAAAGTCAGATTCGACAACAAAAGTTCAGGCTCTACGCGTCTTGGATTCGTTACAGATGGCCTATTACTCCAGCAATATGCTGGCGACACCAATTTCTCCAAATATGTATGTTTTTTATACTATTCTACGCGCCTTTCGTCTAACACCACCAGGCCTGTATCATGATAGATGAAGCTCACGAGCGAACAGCCAATACCGACATGCTGCTTGCGCTTCTCAAAAAGCTCATTCAAAAGCGAAAGGACCTTAAGGTTTGCTCAGTCTACTCCGCGTTTGTCTCAGTCCTAACACATATCCTAAGTCGTCATCATGTCGGCCACTATCAACCTCGAGAAGTTCTGTCAATACTTTGGTACTCAAAATGTTTTCGAGACAAAACGACAGTTTAACGCCCTCAAAATCAAGCATGTCCAGGAGCCACCAGTTTGTTACGACTCGGCCGCTGTGATGTTGGTCAGACAATTTGTTGCCAACAAGCGCAAAGGAAATATCCTTGTGTTCTTAACGTCGGTGCGGGATATTGAGAAGGCCTGTGCCATGATTCGACGGGAAGTGCGAGGTTTGAAGGTACTCCCAATGTACTCTTCACTCCCCAAGCATGCCCAAGATTTGGCTACTGGTGGTTCCACCAGACAGGTATGCATTGTCTCGACCAATGTTGCCGAGGCAAGTTTGACGATCCCAGGCATTACGTATGTCATTGGTATGTGCTACACTGCTCAGATGTTCCCGTATGGATAGATTTATCTAACATTCCGTGTCAGATTGTGGGAAGCAGATAGAGGCGAGGGTCAACTACCGAGTAGGCATGAATACGCTGTCCACTGCTCCCATATCAAAAGCCGCTGCACGACAGCGAGCAGGACGCGCTGGGCGAACCCAGCCCGGCGAATGCGTTCGCCTGTACACCAAAGAGTTCCACGACCTCGGAATGACCAGCAACACCCCCGCTGGCATTCACATGAGCGATGTATCATGATGGCCAAGTCTTACTTCTCAAGGCGTTGGGATTTCAAAATGTCCCTCAATTCGATTGGATCGATTCGCCTCACCCTGAGGCATATTTACGGACGATTGGAGAACTCAGGGGCATGTGAGTATGAATGACACAGACCAACAAATAGTTACAATTGTTTGCGAATCTTCTTAAAGAATCTTGACGTGTCCCCGCAAGGCAGCTCAAATGGAAGTGCATCAGCGCACATAGCGGCTGCACAGCTGTAATATCCCAAGAGACCGGAGACAAAGCCAAAGACACCGGCAGCTTTCATGAGGTTCTTTGCAACCTCGAGCTTTCCATCAGCATGGGCGAAGTTGGAGGCCGCGTCGAGGGTGAAGCAAAAGAAGATAGTGGTAAAAATGCCAAATGAAACCAGATTACTAAAGTTTGTCAACTTTGTGAAGACTAAAGAATGTCAGAACTCTTACATGGGAGCTGATCCAAGCATGAAAAACAGTGTCAAGACTGCCCAAACTACAGGAAGGTTAGCTGTCGGATCAATATGAGCATCAATTCAGACCTACTCAGAACGTAGAATCCCAATGCATTGTGATACTCGGCTGTCGGTCCGCCATAAGAGTCAAGGACCCCAAGTGATGGACATAGTATGACGCCGTAACCACCATAGAAAACAGCTAGAGAAGTGATTAGCCTTGGTTCACAGCGTCTACGTCGAGAATCGTCTTAGTCACTCACCATAGGCGCTCAAGGCAGAGTAGCCGAAGGTGTTGCCTCGGGCCATCTCCCATTGAGCAGAGACAAACATGCAAAGGCCAGCAGCGAAGCAAAGGTTGCCAATGAAGATAGTCTGAGTCTCAACTCCACGGAAGCCCATCATGGATAAAGACAAAGTGAGAAGCGTAGTGGCGAAGGTGCCCATAGCCAATGGGGACTATCAGGTTACGTTAGTTGCAGTCTAGGTGGGAGATAGGGTAGATGATGTACAGGATTGCCAATGCATTGGCCCAAACCCGGAGCTGAAGGGCTGGGGGAGTGAGAACGGATCTCTTCGATACTTTTGGTAGCCATGATGTTCCTTGTACCGGTTTTCGATAGTTATCCAGCTATCAAAATCTAATCAGGTTGTTTTAAAAAGACAATAAGCCTCAAGACTTGGCATTGAGACCTTTTATAGATACATCCTGATTCCTCCCTGCATCTTGCAGAATTTTCTTCCGTTCCCTTCCCTCGACCCGCGTCTCAACATTTAGGTAATAGTTAACCCATGACTACTACCGCATTAATTTCCATATGCAGTGGCGTCAAAGTGCAGGAGTTAAAACTCAGACTTTTCTCAACTGTGGAGGAAACGGTTAGCTAATAGGTGTGCAGCCGGCCCGGACTAGCGCCCCGACTCTCCCCGGATCATGGGGCAGTTTGCGGGGTTGGTATTTTCATGGGGTAATAGGGTATCACGGGACGTCAAAAAGAATGGAAGATGATGAAAAGCAAAGACAGCGGTCAAAGATAAGATTAGACTAAGCCGTGACTAGCCAGTTACTGGCGAGTGACATTGGAGAATCGAGATCATGTCTCGGTCAGTAGGTACAGAATTTACTCTCCCTCACATACCAGCAGACACTAAGGGCAAAAGGCAACAAATGTACTACCAAACAGCTTCAAAATTCTTCCCGTAAGTATAAAACCTGTATAAAGACTATCTTGGCCTGCGTGAGTCCATAGACCCCCAAATAAATTGCCCATGCACCTTGTGGAAGCATGATTCAATGATACCTCGCCAAAGGTCTACAAGATATCAAACAAAGCGGTACTTCATATATGGGATGACAGTTTTAATGAATGAAACCTTTTGCGGACCAAACTCACAAGCCTGGATTTCCTCGTAGGTCATACTCGCCGAGAAGCCCCCGATGGTCTTAGAATATATCTTCTCTTTTTTGCACGGAACAGGCATTTTAGCCTCGATCCAGCGGCTGTAAGAGACACCACCAGACGAAAATTCGAGTCTCTTTTTCCGAAGAGGTAGCTGAACTAGAATGTCTTCTACTGCTTTGTTGGCCTTGATGAGATTGTCAAGGGGGCCTTTCAGATCATTCCTAAAGCTCTTCTGGATATTGGTAAGACCATCACAGACTTTGCGACCAGATGCCGTCTTGGACAGCTGGGAGTTTTTAGCCCAGTTGGCAGAAAGAATTTGGTTGATGGACGTAGCAGCAGTCTTTGCGGCACCTGCATGGTTGCTGATGAGGTTGAAAGTCCCTGTGAGCTTCTTCAAGTCGTCTGCTGCCTGGGGGAGATATTGAGTCACCCTGAAGGCCTTGATGACGTCTCTCAAAGAGTTGACGTGATATTCAGTCATCAAATTAAGATAATAGGCTTCATCTGCCGGAGTTGCGGTGTACTTGATGGCATTCTGTGTAATCTGCTTCATCTTGGGGATGTTTGCAAGCGACTTCCCTGCAGCACTAGGAACACCTTGTAGACTCTTGACTGTTGCGATCGTGCTTGCATCTTTAGAATAGTTAGTCAGAGTTCTAAGCCTTGATGCGATAAGTCTTACACTTCTTGAACGCGTTGGCTGGCGTCGCCCCTTTACAGGCATTGTTTTTACAGACATTGGCCTTGACTGAGTTGACTTTGGTGGAAACAGTCTTGAGACGCGCTTGAACTTGCTTCGAATAGGTCTGAACATCTGTCGTCTTCTTCTTGAGAGTATCAAACAAGGAAACCCATTTGTTGAGCATCCCAACAAAATCGCTTTCGGTGACACTGTATGAGTTCTGAACGTAGCTGGCGAAAAAGGCACGAACTTTCGGTCCATCACATGTTCCGGTATAGCAGGACATGACTGCTTTGGCGAGCTTTCTGTACGTTGCCACGTCAATCTGAAACTTCGTTAGTGTCTGTGTAATGACAACATTGTGTCAATGGGCTGTCTTACCTCGGGAGCCCGAATGATGGTCCAGCCATTTGTAGCTGTAAGCTGGCTCCTAACCACCGATGCTCTGTCTGTCATTACGTTGTATCCATTGTCTGAAAGACACTTCGAACGGTCAGAGAATGGTGGAGAGAACACGATCAAGTTGACGTACTGTTTCATCCTTGGATATCAAGTCAAGGTACGGCCCCGTTAAGTGGGCATTGATCTGGCCATCGTAGTTGGGTTTGGCATTTGAAATGGTGCCCCAGTAAATGGCATTTGAGAGACAAGAGCAATATGTTTCGGCGTTATTCACGAAGTCGTTACTGCCAAGTGCCTCATCGACAGCGCTGCAGATATCCACGTCCTTAGGTACAATTTCTGTATCAATCTGGACACCATTGTCTGTAGATTGATGTTAGCTGAGAAAGAGTCTGAAGCTGCGTTGCCTTACTATATATGGCTTTTGGGTAGTCGGGATACGTGACAGTGCTACTACAGTCGATGACTCCCCTGACATCACTACAGGCATCATCAATGTGCTTCTGCTCAGCAGCGTCAGTGCGGGAGAGAAGGGCACCGAGGAGTATCGAAAGTGAAAAGGCCTTCATTGCAGATTTTTTTGAGGAGGTCTTGACAAATGGATGATGGTTTATCTAGTAAATGCCGGATATAGAATTGTATTAAATACTCAAGACTGGCCGTCGTTCACATGAGGTACTGTACTCGTGGTTAGATGCCAAGGACCCAGAACGTCGTCGCAGCCAGCCACTGGCAACCCAGATTCAGTCTGCCCTTTGAAGGCTTTCAGCTCTTCAGCCTCATTTTTAAAGTGCTAGGCCTTCCAAGCGGAACTTTCCATGTCACGCATCACCAGCTCGTTTCTGGCTGCCGGATGAAGAATGGTATGGTCCTGAGACAAAGACGATTAATGGTAGGGCTGAATTGACGAGCGTGTGAGTCGCAAATGGCTTAGCAACATGCCTTCCCCTGTGAGGCTGAAAGGCTTAGTTTTATGGTTATTGAACGCCATGGATTTAGCGATACAATTCCATGTTGATTCGTGCGTCATACGCCACTAAGAGTCTGGCCTCAACGACCGGACCGGCCTTAGCAGGCTGATTGCAGATCCCGAGTGCTAAGCAATGTGTCTCTTCTCCACGAGCAGTTGTATTTTCCTGTTTTCAGGCAAGCCTCATCAGTTGCTTGGTATGGGCAAGGCAGAGGTTGGTGGAAGATGTCTCAAGCCACTATTGTCCAGCTCATTCTTTTCTACCTGGGGAGCATTCAATGCAAAAAAATGCCTTGCCGCTTCGCCTCGACTCTTACCGCTCAGTAACAATACAACCTGCTGGATAATGTCCCTAACATCACACTGGGGCAAAAAATACATGTCACTCGATGGACGTAGGGCAAAAAACGTGGTTCCGCCCGGGATCGAACCGGGGACCTTCTCGGTGTTAACGAGATGCCATAACCAACTAGACCACGGAACCGTCTCAATTGGATATTGAAGGGACTTCCTGTTGGCCTTCAAGTTCCCCGCTGTTGCCGACTGTTTTTACTCAGATCAGCTTGCAAGCATGATGACGCTCACGATGAAGGAGAAAGCTCGCAGTCTTTGCAATTTACCTTTCTTGCCTACAATTTTAGGCGTATTTCTTCTTAGCTATAGGGTCTTTTGAGGCTGGCTTTATACACGTACCTCCACGCCGGAGACTGTCAGAAATGCGTCACGCGTAGTGATAGGCGGCCCAGGAGTTCATCATACAAACAAATTTATTCTTTCTATAACATAAATACGTGCATACTTAAACTAAAATTATTAAGCGATGGAACAGATCCTCTAAAGTCTAAGTGTATGCTGATAAAAGCTGTTCCAGATCCGTTCTCAGTTCGATGGCTCAGAGCCCGGACCAAAACCCCCGAATACTTGTTGTCGCATTCCTTTGAACCTCTTCTTTCGGCCATATGCTTCTGGTACCCTCCAACATCTCGGCCCACTCATTTATCAACTTGTCCCTTCCACCGCGACCTGCAAAATGTAGTAAGAAGTCCCCTCGCCTTGCATGATAGTCCTTCAAGCCATCTTCGTCCGATTTCTCAACGAATTCTGTGGCCGACCCTTTAGGATAAGTGTTGAACCACTCTTGAGGCACAACTCGAACGTTGGGTTTGAACTTTGGCTCGTTCATTATGATCTCCATCGCACTTTGCTCGGTAAATGGAAGCGAGACGTTGGGTCTGTAGTATCGAAATGCAGCAATGTCGCTGAACAGTTCAATTGCCCACTGGTTTACCCGTACGAAGAATACGCCGTTGTTAAGGCCGTTCCAGTCGTTGGTCACCAAGAGATGTATGTCATCGGGATTCGTCTCGTCTCTTCGCTCGGACTCTGAAGCGTCTGTGTCTTCGTCTTCGTCAGAATCGTCAACGTCGTGAGGTGAGAGAAAGCTCGACAAAGGGCGGCACTGATCGAGAATGAGGGTATCGCGGTCCACCCAGAACAGCCATTCCAAGCGCTCTTGAGCAGGCTTGACCATCTCTTTCAAGAGGAGAGACAAGATGAAGGCAGGTTTGTTCCAGAGTGAATCAACGACTGGAGTACACATAACCTCCAGGTCGTTGTCATGGATCATGCTGTGCAGTACGTGCGTACCAAGCGCCTTCTGATAGTGTTCCTGGACCGAGCCAAAGTGTGCAGTGACTCTTCCGATTCGTACGTCCGAGGATGGGTATGGAGGCATATTCCGGCATGCATTCCGTATCGTCTTTGCCTCTAGCAGAAAGGAGGAGTTCAGCGAGGTTAAACATTGGCTCCCACCATGAGGGTGAATAAGAGAAACAGGATCTTGTGAGGTGCCACGACTAAAAGATTTCGGCCAGCTCCATTCGCCGTAGAATGTGTAGGCTTGGTAGCAAAGAAGGATGCCAAAGAGGACGATGACTGCTTTTAGAGCAACGGCAGCTGTTGACCATGGCAGCCTCTTGAGTTGAAGCATAGTGATTGTTGATTTGCCATTCTGGTTCGTCAGCAAGATCTGACTACTTATATTGATGGAGCTGTGCTTCTGGGAAACGCGAGGGCCTCAGGAAGGGGCCACAAGACTTGGCCACTGACAAGTCTTGATTGTGAAGTCGTGACGATGGTTCTGTATCTGTCGTAACAAATCCAAAAGTTGCCTAGTTCCAATCCTATTTCCAAGCATATCTTTAACCTACAGGGATTGCGACTTGGGGAAACCCTCCGCACTTCATTACGCCGGTCCATCGTGGGACGAAGTGAAGTTCCATGTAGCGCAGATGCCCAATGACCACCATGCTCTCCAACTCTGCTGTGACATAACCGTGGTGGCTGTGGTGTTGGCTAGCCCTGTAGCCCGGATATCGAGGACTAGCGTGGAGATAAATTAAGACGAGACTGTCACTCAAAACACGCATTAGTACAGATGCGGCAAGTAGTCTCTTGACACGAGCTAGATCCCTCGGGAATACGAAATATCCATCATTAAAAAGGAAAAGTCGCTAAAAAGCATTTCGCTTCTCGGCTGAGTCGGCGACATGAAACAGCGGCCCTTGGTGGGTCGAGTTACGGCAGTACCAATGAGCTTACAGGCTACGGTGGCCCGCGGACATGGGGGCTGCAGCAAACGCTCGGGCGAGTCAACTATCACGAGCTAGCACAGCCCTATTCATACCGGTCATGTTATAAGTCCATTCAGGCTCCTCGACATGTAGCTATGGTTAGCCCTCTCGTAACAAATGGATCACCATGGCCACCATACAACCTCAAGATCAACCACGGAAGAAGCGAACCAGGGCCAAGGTTCCCAAGGTCAGAACAGGTTGCAAAACTTGGTAGGTCAAGTCTCCAAGACCTCGGGTCGGCAAAAGATTTCCCGGCTAACTCTTAATCTAGCAAGTCAGTTACTCAGATAATAGCGAATGGCACGAGCTGTAAGACTAATCTAGTGTTGCAGACGTCGCCACTTGAAATGCGACGAAGCAAAGCCATCGTGCCTTCGTTGCTTGAGGGACAAATGGACCTGCGAGGGCTACTCACAGAGCAGCCCTGAGCAGTTTTACGTCAGCGGCACTTCGTCTTATGAGCTGCCTTTGCATCCGAAGACTGAGGAAATGACCAGCGAGCCCAGCACATTACGCCCAGCTTTGACAAGCGGAGTGTTGGTCAATACAGCTGATAATGCTCTGTATTACCATACTAGGGAGTGGGTGATTCCCGACCTCGAGATGATTGATGGCTCAAGAGAGTTCTGGCACGACATCATATTACCACTATCCTACTCGAACACTGCCATTAAACACGCGCTATGTGCACTGGGGGCTTCTCATCAGCGGTTTCTCGCATCATACCCAGGGAACCTTAACAACTTGGACCATTCCATCGACTACGACCATCAAGCAAATCTCAAATACAGCGAAGCTATTGCCCTAATACGTCCAGTCATGGCAGAGAACACTGCCTCCAACATACAAACCGCATTGCTATGCTGTACGATATTTATTTGCATCGAGAACTTACACCGTCGTTATGCAGACTCGGTCCGCCATCTCCGCGCCGGCCATCAGCTTCTAGAATCACTACGAACCCTTCGATCACCAGAGACATCGCCGAACGGAATGGGCCGTCAGTCAGGAGACGCTGGATTGTTGAAAACATTAGCTGCAATGTTCTCCTCTCTCGGAAAAAGCGTTGGCGCCTTCACAGGAGATACGTCCTTCTCCAACATTACTCAGTGTACCCCAGAGATAGATATGGGCAATCCCAAAACGCCTTTCTTGACCATCACAGAAGCTGAAGACTCCTTATCAGCCTTGAACACCTTCTTCGACGACTGCCTCTTTGGCAGCGACACTCCGCCCGACCACGATCAAACAATTGGCTGCAAGAGCCTTGCACAATCAGCAACCGAGTCGTTCATCGTTGCCCTCGATCTAATAAAACCCCTTTTCCTTTCATGGAGTTCAAAGATGCAGTTGTTTGTCATGTCTGTCCAGATAAATCCATTTGGAACCCTGGAGAAACGCCGCTTGGCTGTGTTGTCGCTGTATCAGACAACATGGTCAGCTTTTCTCAATACAGACCCTCACAATACAGACCCTCACAACACAGGGTTTGCGAACAGTGACTACGAGAGAATACTCAGCAAGATTGAGCAGATCATTGCGCTAGAAAACTCTGAAACCCGGCCAATGTTTGCTTTTGACGGTCATCTGGTTCGCGAGCTTTCTACAATCTGCGCTTCATGTACAGACGCCGAGATCCGGAACAGATCGATCATGATATTACGGTCAATGAATAGACGTGAAGGAGTCTGGGATAGTTGGGAGGTGGCAAACATCTACGAGAAAGTCTTCAAGGGACTAGAAGACGGTACTTTGTCGTTTGATGATCTACCATGGGGCTTAACACAACTCTTAAAAGAGCTACCTAATTGAAGCATAATATATCTCCACAGTACACTAAAGGGCGATGTTTGTGCTTTGTTGAATCCCGTGATGACATCCATTTGCACTATGTCAATAAGGCCAGGCCATGCGCCTGTTGATCAGACCAAGTCCTCACGATTCCACCACCACCAAGCCCTATGACACGCCATTGGAGGTGGAATCAACCGCCAATGCTGACAACGGTAAATGGCTTGGAAAAGAGGATGATGGGCATGTAAGTCAACCCGGGCGACCCGGGGAACACGGGACTGGCAAGAGAGGTGGAAGCTACCTTGGCCAGCGACTTCACCCACCATGACCAGCTATAGATGGATGATAAGGTGGCCAGCACAAGGCAAGACAAGATTTACCGGATCATTGACTGATGTCAAGGAAAATTCTTCTCAATCTGCTTCTAGGATGTTCGAAAACATGGGAAGCGCTCGACAGTGGCAATTCGATCTTGTTGATGCTAGTTAACAGGTTGAATGGCCAAAGATACGATGTGCTCGGGCATTCTACCAACCAACCACGGAACGGATCTCAGTCAGACCATTTCAACTTATTTTCAGATAGTATTCATCTATCAATGACCTCCAATGCAAGAAACACGTGAACTAGCTTATGGGCAGCTTGCAAGGAGACAAGACTAGTTCTCATGTTTGCAGGGTCCTTTCATGTCGAGAGATGGGGCCAGAAATCATTCAGATTCATCTGGTTTACTTCACCAATCCATCTCCTGGAGACGCCAGACGAGGAACCAGAGATGGGTCGAGGAGGTTTAGGTCGCTAAGATAGCTTGTGTACCGAGGCAAGTTCTCCTTCACTCTCCGGTTCACCCTCCCAGATCTCATCCTTCTCAAACTTCCTCTTCACATTCTGAAAGAAGAGCAGGTTGCGCATTGGGTTCGAGTTTCCATAAATCGATACAAAGTCCAATCTGTGTGGAGACAATGCAGTACCCTCCTCCCACTACCGCGCACCAGCCCCCCAGCAGAGGGATAGCGATGGGGGAGAACATGAGAATGCCCAACAGATGTGGCCTGGTACTAACCGGATAGTGAGACTGGACCAGCCACAGAGATAGTCGCCACATAGTTTTGAGGACGTCCAAGCCGTGGGCTAGTTCACCAGGGATTATCGAGGCGCAAAGCAAGACGGCGAGAGACTGGCGAAGGCGCGAGGTGATTTGATCTTTGAGGTTGATGCCAGAGGCTGGCTGAGGCGGAGCCTCGCTGTATTGGGTGTCTTCTTGTACTTTGCATTTCCTGGAGAGTAAATTGTGTTGCCCTTCTGACCAGATGCTAGTGGATATAATCAGGATGGTCAAGACCCAGAAGAGGTCGCTCTGGAGGTACTCGTACCACGGAGACTCATGAGAAGGGTCGGTTTCGGTAGTCATTTTGGGTGTTGGTAGTGACCGTGGAGAAGTGAATTGGAATTTTTGGGATGAAATGGATGGAGAGGGGTTGTTTCCCCCAAAGAGCCTGTTTATATAGCTGATGGCGACGTCTATACTTCACATTCAAAACCTTCCTTTTTTTTAAACTTCCATATAGTGATTAGAAGCTCTCAGCCACATAGCTCGTGACCTGCCAATGACATACTTCACCGATATTCATCATTAGGTGGCCTTACTCGCCCCATTAGTGATCATTATGCTTTGCGTGTAATTTTACGAAGCTTTGGGGGTCGCCGTACCAGCGAACAAGGTCGTTGAAATGGTACACTATCACCCCAGATCTGATGCTAATCGTCTAAGTTGTGAGCTAGATGTGCTGTTTGTCTTTGAGACTTGTGAACGACAGCTTAAATCAGCCAAGAGAACTTAGTCAAATTCACGTCTGTCTGTCATATCAATATAGAGCCAATCATTTCAAAGGATGCTTGAGCACCAACTTCCCGAAAGTGCCCATGTTCTTCACGTTATACACCTCCTTGATCGCATCCTCTCCAGAACCCTCAAAGACCCGTACAGGCGTTGGCACATACCCGCCAGAGGCACCATAATTCTCAACAGCCCAGCGAAAGCCCCTCCAATGTCGATCAGCAGCAGCCATACCAACGCTTGTCGCACCGCCCCAGATCACCAATGTTCCCTCTGTGGCAGCGACACCCTCATCGGGCGTACCCTTGGCAAAATTCGGTGGCAGCGGAAGGCCGATGTCGTTGAAAAGGCCGGTGGCAGCTGTCAGCCCTACGTACTGTTAGTTGAGGGAACTCTCGCTTTTGGTGCAGTCACAACATCACCAACGATAGAAAGACCAGCAGCGTCTTGGGGCGGTAAGTTCTCAGGAACCTTCCAGACCCACGATGCAACAACTATCATGAATTCTTGGTGCGTTCCCCAACGCAATGGCGGGTTCTGGCCCCCAGAAAGGACCTCGGCCACAATGTCACCTGCTTTGAAGGACGTGGAGGCAAGGGTCTTAGACTCGAGGACCTCGCCACAGAATTCTGTTCCAATGACATAGTTCTTCAAGCCGAAGAAGTCAATGATTTTGGTATCGGCAGGATTGACGCCCGAGTACAGAACCTTGATGAGAAGTTCTCCTTCTTGGGGCTCGGGAAAAGGAACATGGCGAACGACAAGCTTGCCGTCCTCGTCGGCATATAACGCCCTGCTGGTGGCTGGTGTAGAGCCCATGGTTTCTAGGAGTATTTTATAGAAAGATGATGCTGTACTACAAGCTGATTGAAATATGATATGGATGATTAAGTAAAGGTCTCATCAAGATCTTTTTATAAAGTTTATCGCGTCGATCCATGCCTTGACCAAACTCCGCAACATGTCCGCATTTCGCAACATGGTCCAACTCCGCCGGCTACTGCACCATGGTATGAATTCACTCGCAGCTTTCCATTTGATAGACTTGGATCTGCCGCAGTACGTACCTCGGGACTCGCTGCAACTGGCATTGCCGCGAATAAAGTTGCTGGCCATAAGGTTGAACTCAAGGCTTTCAAGACCTACCATTCGGAGTAAGGACTACAGATCCGAAAATTCAGTCGCTCCCTTACTCAACACATGTGGCATGACTTAGTTGTTGTGAAAGAAGGACGGACCTCGTTGCGCTCTCGGGCTCCGTTAGCTCCAGGTTCCACAGATTGCTTTCGCTAGCGCTCCACTGGAACATTAGGCAAAGTACCGCTAAAACCAGTTGATCCCTGCGCCTACAAGCACTGAAACAGATAGTTTCAGCGGCCGCAGGTCGCTTTCTGTCCATGTTCCACCAAAGTTGATGGCCGGGTTATAGCCGACACAGTTAATTCTGGTGCCTGAATCAAGTCGATCTCTTTTGGCTGGAAAGATTGGCCTTTGTTTGTTGACATTAAATCGTAGCCTAACAGGCAACGACCAAACAACACCCTCTTAATACAAGGCTTCGGCCTCAACGCAACAAACATACGTAACACAGCCTCAAAGAACACTCCATTGTCTTATACATACTCCTTCAATATGACGCGTAACCTTTATATCCCTTTCGAGATCGTCCTTCAGATCCTCGAAACGTCCATCCCGTCTGGTGAACCCAATCGGATTATTGACGTTGCAACCCCGGAAGTTCAGCAGCTCGTCACCTGGACAAGGGTATGCCGCGCGACGTATGAGCCGGCCACAAGGTTTCTGCGGCAGCACTGTGTACATCTTGACTCGATACCTCGACTTCAGAAATTCTTGCGCTGCCTAAACTACTCCAAGACTTTGGAGGCAGGCGGCCATCTTCCCACTACCATCCCACTTTCTGCAGTGTCGTCCATCTATCTCGGTCTCAGCCTCGAGGAGATCCAGTCGATACGAGCTAGCGCGCTCGTACGCGATGTCTTTCTGGAGCTTGGTGGCTCTGTCCGCCGATTAATCGTTGATCTGCCGTTTCGCAGAATCGCTATGCAACATAGCATCGATGCGCATATCGATCAAGTCTTCTCTCGGGGTCTACAAGCGTTGGTCAACCTCGAAGAATTCGTCACCTTAGGCGGCCTGCCTTCATTAGAGTTCTGGAGGAGTGAGCTCAACGTCAGCCAAATTTGGCCCAAACTACGAAAAGTCGCTGGATTCAGCATCAACCTCAGTGACGAAGGACTCTGGTACAATGTTGCACTACACCGAAACATCGAGCATCTGGTGATCACAAGACCTTATTTACTTCGTGTTCAGACTTGGAACATCAAGCAGTCTATTGGCAGCGAGCTTTGGAACCCCGAGTTTGGGGGTGACTCGACCTATGCCCGGCCCTTGAGGATTGTCATTGTCAATCATGAGTTTAGCTCACCTATTATTGATGCAGAAAACGGAAATATTCACGACCCGACTGGACTCCTTGATGTCTCGCCTATTGAGATACCAATGCACGCGAAAAGGGTCGATTATGTCTGCCGTGAGTGGCTGATCAAGGCTGCGAAAGAAGATACGCTTTGGGGGTATTGACACAGTGTAACATATGATAATAGGAAACGTATTAATTGATGTCATGGTCCTGGGATCATCTTCCTTGGTCGTCTTAGCCAAGGCAGGGCTGCCTTGAGGGTCATCGTGGCGATGTAATTGGCAAGCGTTTGAACATTCTGCAAGAGAGCTAGTGGTGGCAAGAAAGCCCAAGACCTCTGTTCTAGGCAATAATAAGGTTCATTCAGGGTCGATATATCTTAGTAGGCCTTTAGACTATTGACTTTTGGTTCATGGCTATATTTTCTGTTGTGTATCATCCCTTCCCGTATGTCCTGCACTGCAATAGCGGCTACGTTTTATTTAAGGAACGAACATGGAATTCCCGTAGAGCTAACCCATCTCTCAAACAATCCGTCAACTCATGCCCCTTGTCGATGCAGCATTCAGGAAAGATAATGGGCTTGTTCATGGGGTGAAATGTGCCCAGGTATACCATTAAGAATCCCTCAAGTAATTGCGGCTCCCACCTCTGCAATTCCTATGCGTTCTGGTTATCAGTAAGTTTCTCAGTGTTCTACTAAACACCAAACACGCGAAAGTTTGAGCATACGTCGCCCTGTCGTGCAAGGTCGTAGTGGATGCCAGGTATGCCGGACTTAATGATCATTACCTCGTGCTGTTTTATTCGAAGATACCCCCGGCATAAATCAATCGTGGACCCGACGTATACTTTGCTTTTCATGAACGTGGAGATATTCGCACCAGGTTCTATTGGCCTAACAAGATGATGTGGTGGCTGTTTCGACGGCGTCCTTCTGATATTGCCGGCACCCACGCGAATTAGAACATTGATATACACCACACGGTTCATAAACTCTGATGGAGCCTCAGCTAGCTTTAAAGGGTCCTAGGGCTCAAGGTTGAAGTTCCTTAGGATTTGTTGCGATCGCAGAGGCTGAGGATGGCGTTGGCCAAGTCGTCGTGGTTGGAGTGCCTAAGAGTCACTCGAAAGGCTCTAGTTGTAGCTCTGTCAATGATGGGAAGCTTAAACCAGTGCATAATGGTGATTTCATCTTCAGAGCGCATCCGGATAATCAGTTGCTGAAGAATATTCTCGAAGTTTGACCGAAGGAAGACGTTTTACATCAGGATTTTGGGGACCAAGTGAGTGCTGGACATTCTATTCCTCGATCCAGTCCTCTGCCGTGTTGATCGAGATTTATCACAATTCAAGGGTCTCTTAATGTAATTTGACGTTTCGTGACGGCAAGCGATAATATTCTGCCATGGTCCAATGATTATCACATCGTTTCAGGAGCGGAAGTTGGCGGAATAGGTCCGCGCCTATTTCATCCATTGACCTACCCTACACAGCAGTATCAATGGGCGATTTCAGTGCTTGGCCTACATGAAGTAGGACATCATATGTACGGGATCAAAGAGACTATAATCAACTAATGAGACTTTTTATTTTAATACTTTCTATATAATGTGTCAGGTTCTGAAGTATTTGTTGTGTTTTTCTGTCGTTTGACAAGTATGAACTAATTGTCCTGTTGGTTTACTATCGAAAATCTCTATTGTAATTTTATTTTAGTCACGTCTACGAAATAAATCAAGTTTAAACAACCATAGATGGTCCTCACACCTAGGTGCGCAATGCTTTAATGGGCATCTGCTTGCTGCAGCGATGTAGTCCCTCATTTGAGCGGCCATTACCGAAGAAAGCAGGTCGCGTGGCCCAATGGCAAGGCGTCTGACTACGAATCAGAAGATTCTGGGTTCGATCCCCAGCGTGATCATCCTTACTTACAACAGAACCTGTTGCATCTCATAACAAGCATTTCTTACCACGATATCACTGAAACCTTTGCTTGGTATGAGAGGTGACAGGCACATAACCTTTTTGTCTAAACAAGTTGCATTTTTATTATTTTCGTCGGTTATTTACCCTCGACGAGTGTGTTCGTTTATTATGATTTGTATTTTAACTTATGCGACATTTCTTCTGTCTACTTCTTCCGCAAGAGTTTTACCTTCATCTTTTTCAGACGTCGACTCTCAAACGCCTTGGTGACCCTCCAATTGCTGACAATCATGATAAACACAAAGAAAAATATGAACAGCGCTCCAATGAGCGGCACAATTAATGTAAACACCGTCAATCCGTAACTCACATCCTGGAACGCCTGGTTCTCGACCAGCCGATCAACACCCAATCCGACCTGCATCGCCGTGAGCGCGATCACGACATAACCGAGAATACCAGCAAGGACCGAAAAATTGTCGCGAATGAGATCGCCGTAGACTGTATGCGACGCGACTCGTGAGTAGCCGCGCAGCAAATATCCTTTGCGAAGCGCGTAGACTTTGTTCAACCTGCTCAGCCGCAGCTCTCCGTACCAGTAGCGCGGATTGACGCGATCGTAACGGTGGTTCTCGAGAACCTGAGCAGTCAGTGCTTTCCAGCCCTCCCATGTCACTTCCTCAGGCAGTAATCCATGCTCCTTTGCGATGCGAAAGTCGCTTTTGTATGCGATGAGTGCAGCGTAGGAGAAGAGAAATCCCCGTGCGGAGGCATCAATGTTGCCCTCGGTCACGTCAAGATGGGCTGTGTCGCTGATGTTGCTGACCCAGAAGTCGGGATCAAGTAGATAAGCCGGTATAGGCTTGAGAAAAATACGATTTCTCCACCAGATCATGTGCAGCTCAGAGAGCTCGCTGATAACGATCTCTCGCGAGATGAGCCGTTGGTGATGAAGTGGTCGGGGCGGCATTGGGCGGCCGCAAGCCCAGAGCCATTCTTGCACGTCATTGAGGCGTGAAACCGATAGTTCCCGCTCTAGGAAGTTGGGGTCCGATGTAGGAACGACAATGTCATCGTTGAAGCGGTTGCTGGCAGGGAGGAGGCTATTAAACTCATCCTTGGACTCCAAGCCGTCGCTAAGGAAGTCCTTTTGTAAGATGCGGACCGTGAATGGCGGCGGTGGACTAGCCATAGTGAGATGTTAGATTCAATGACACGGCGTAAGATTTAAGTTTCTCAAGGAGCATAAATAGAGAACGAATGCCCCGAGGATGGCGAGTCTCTTGGAAAGCTCGCGTAAACAAAGAGAAAAGAGTGGAAATTAGAGCTGACCATATTACCAAGCAAGGGTCAGTCATAAGGCTGGTAGGCAACCCCTGCTTTCAAGGCCGATAGCACCATCCATGATTGGGCTGTAAGCGGCGTTCCCCATTATCTTGATCACACGGCCCGCTCTGTGCCCACGGATTTCACCTCGGGAAAAGGGGACAGGCCGCTGCGCCGTGCTGACGGTCCAATTTCTTTAATTAGGCACACCCTGCGTCTTAGCCCAAAGGAGCAACCAGACCGGGCAGTGGCACCATGTACGATCGATGAGACACTAACGAGGTATCGCCTGTCCAAGTGCTTACTCTGGAGAATGAATGTTAAGGGCATAACGCCGAGTTAAAACGCTCAGCAGATGCTGACATACATAGACCCCCAGTAAGCCAAGATGTGGGGGCCAAGAATGAAACGGGAGTACCTACTCCTCCGTAAGACGAAAATTAGGAGGCGTGAACGTTGTCAGATCAACACCAACAACTAACGTCGAGTACTTTTCTGATCGAATTGGCCAATATGTCGCTTCGTCGAACAGCAACGCGACGCGGCGGCCCTCCTGGGGCTGCTCCTAAGCAGAAGAAGGGCTATGAGAATGTTGAGCAGGGGATCAAGCAGCTCTATCCAGAGCCGGACTCAACCAGAAAGACCGATATGGAGTAAGCATCAGCCCATAAAAATTGATTACTGAAGCAATGGACTCACCAACACGTCAATAGTATTGTGTTTGTGCCGGGCTTAGGAGCTCATCCTTTACTGAGCTTCAAATCGACTACGAGCGATTTCAATTGGGCCAGTGAGGAGGGTATAGCTCGCGACTTTCCAAATGCTAGAATTCTTCTGTATCACAGTGAATCCTCATGGACTGGTTCCATCAAAGTGAAGCAGTTTCTTGGCAACCTGGCCCAAACTCTGCTCGAAGGATTGAAGATGAGTAGAGAGGTTTGTTTCCACGTCTTTCGACTCGGCTCAAAGAGTTTGACCTGACAGACACTCTAGAACATGGCCTTTCCTCGTCCAATTACGTTCATTGGGCACAGTATGGGAGGACTTGTCATAGCTAAGGTATGATCCATCGTTTTGGCGTTGCCTACCTGTTCTGACCTTGCCAGGCTATCTGTATCGCTGCAACGAGACAAGATCTCTTCCCAAACATGTTCGAAGACATAGCCGGTTGCGCATTCTTTGGAACACCGTTCAAGGGCGCCGAAGCAGCTTCTCTGGCATGCATGCTTTCCTCAGTTGGAGAGAAACTTGGCCATGCAACAGCCTCCAAACTGCTCGAGCTCATGAGACCAGATGACGAAAGTCTAGCTGAGCTTCGGAAGGAGTTCGTGAGACTGGTAATCAAGACAACGCCCAAAATCGAGCTGTGTGGTTTCTACGAAGAGCACCCTACGACGATTAAGGATCTCTCTGGCATGCCTCAGTTCTTATCGGCGCTGAGCATTCCGATGCCCAAGAAGTATGCAGAGTTTGTCACGAGAGACTCCTCCATCTTGGATGGTGTGATGGAGACGATGGGCTTAGCTGCGAATCATCGAGACTTGGTCAAGTTTGATAGCTCCAAGGATGAGCGTTACACACTAGTCCGAGGGCCTTTGAAACGACTTATCAACGGCTCACATCTGCGGGTCAAGAATCGACACAATGCAACAAGACGCACCGATCCAGCCACTATAAACCTTGCTCTACGAACTCTAGAAGGTGCACCAGTCCAAAGCAAGAGGGAAAGCATTGCTCAGAACACAACCACCTCCCCGTGGTTCTCGAAAGAGCCAGAGTTTCTGGGTTGGTTAGCCAAGCCTAGTGACGGCGAAGACAGTTCGCTTGTCAAGAAGGAGGATTGTCTCTGGGTCCGTGGCCGTGATGGTCGCGGCAAAACAAGCGCCGCGTTATCAGCTATTGAGAAGATCGAAGAGTTGACCAAGGACGAGGAGGTATACGAAGAGGAGATCACCGACGAACCGTACACGGGCTCATCGCGAAACTATCTTTCTTACTTCTTCTGCGACAAGACGCCCGATTATGGATCTGCTCAGAGTCTATTGAAAGCTCTCATTCGCCAACTTTTGGAACGGCAGGGACTTCTGGCGACGCATGCCAAGTTTCTTCTTAAGAAGAAAGGTCGTGAAACACAGCCTCTTTTGACTGTGGAAAACTTATGGCAGGTCCTTCAAGATATCCTCGCGGACGATGTATTCATTGGAGCGAGGGTATACTTTGTCATCAACAATATCGAATCCCTCTCCCAAGATGCCGTGTCTACAAACACTCTATTAACCTTTCTCAGCTCGGAAGTTGAGCATGACGGTACCGGAAGACGCCCACTGGTTCGATGGATGATCACAAGTGGTCAATCCTGGGACATTGACCGGGCTCTGAAGAGGGATACCGTCCGACTGGTTGATCTTGAAGACGCAAAATATGGAGACCAAGTCCAGCTCGAGCTTCGTAGGCACGCACAGAAGAAGGTACTGGAGCTGATCGAGCACAAGAAGTATAGCAGAGCTCTTGCATACTTTGCTAGCAGTGTTATTGGGAAGCGGGCTCAAAACACGCAGTGGATTGACATCACATGTGACCATCTCGAGGAGCTTCCTCAACATCAGAATGACCTCCAAGTCCGTCGTCTTCTCGAAGTCATCCCACAGGAATTGGATGCTCTGCTCACTTCTGCATGGCAACAAGTGTTTGACAACAACCGGGGTAAGGCCGGAGAGATCAAGGAAATGCTTCGTGTCTTGGTTCTTACTTATCAAGACCCAACTGAGGCTGAGCTTGGTCTCCTTGCTGGCCTTGACTCTTCGCCAGCGGAAGTTTCAGAGCTACATGATCTGATTCAGAAGTGTAGACCCTTAATCGTACTGAAGGAAAATGGCCTCCAGGAGAAGACGGTGTGCTTCACTGAACCAGTGGTCAAGACCCATCTTCTTGAGCATGCACATATTCTGCTTGGTCTCACCAGCGAAGATATCAAGCTACAACATGGTATTCTGGGTTTCCGAGCGTTCAGTCATATCCTAGAGACCTTTGACTTTATGCTTTCCGATATTCCTCAGCAAATAGACGGAGCGGTGGGTGAGGTTGCTGGTGCTATAGAAGCCAGTCCAGATGACGGAGAGAGTGTTGCCTCGGGAGAAGCAGAAGCAAACAACCAAGAATTTATCGAGAGAGCGGACGAAGAGGAATCCGAAAATGAATCTCGGAACGATGATGAATCTCAAAACGACAACGCCTCTGTCGCCTCGGAGGAGTCAAGTGATGGGGAAGATGAAGAAGATGAGGTGGATGAAGACCCTGAAGCGCCATATCTCAAAGACATAGCACTGGCCTATGCTGTTACACACTGGCTATCTCACGCCAGCCAAGCGACTGCTGATCTCGCAGAAGCGCTGAGTCTGGAGGAAAAGTTCTGGCAGGCGGATTCCGTTATTCGACGCCGTTGGTTGACTGAACACAACCGACTTACCGGCTCCTTTGCTTATTATGCTCGGGAGAAGTTGACAGGACTTCATGTTGCTGCTGCGATTGGATTTAGAGACCTAGTCGCGGCTTTGATGGATCATGGTTTTAATGAGGACAAAAACGCGATGGACTCAGACTATAACACTCCGGTAAGTGATGACGTTCTGCGGAGGCAAGAAAAGATGAGACTCTAAGCCGTAGCGTGTATGTGCTAATATTAAGTAGCTGCATTATGCAGCCGCCTTTGGGCATGATGACATTGCTGAGGAGCTTCTTGACAGAGGAGCCAATATCGACGAAGGCATCAAGGGCAATCTTATAACTCCTTTGCACAGAGCAGCAGCAGAGGGAAACGTCAAGGTTATGAGTAAGCTACTGCAACGGGGAGCGAATCCGAATGCTAGCTGCGGTGCTTACGGAGGTGTAATCTGTGCGGCTATTCAGTCTGGAAACACTGAAGCCGTGAAGCTTCTGGTAACTCATAATGTCTCGCTCGTCACTCAGGATGATGGAGATGAAGACGACAAGGCTGATGGGGATAATGGTGAGGGAGAGACTAACGACGAGGAGGCCACGAATAACAATGCGGGCGAGGAGAGCGACAATGGCGAGGGTTCAGAGTCGGGCTCAGATTCCGACTCTGACTCCGATGAAGAAGAAGAGGAGGAAGTTATCACATCGCCTTTGGCTCTAGCAGCTATGAGGGCTGACCTTGCAGTGTTCGAATTTCTGATCAAGGAGTATTCCGACAAACTGCCTGCTGAAGAGTTCGGCATCGCCCTGGTCAAAGCAGCAGAATACGGTCGGTTTGAGGCTTTCTCACGGCTCTTTCATGACTTTGAGCACAATCAGCAGTTCAAACAGGACGCCCTCGACGGAGCATCTTTCGGTGATCATTGGGCGATCGTCTCGTTGATCCTGGATCATTGTCCTGGCTTAAACTGTGACAAAACCTTCCTACAAACCGCGCAGGGAGAAGATGGCGATGACGAGATTCGTATCCTGGGAGCTATGTGGGAGTATTCTCAGGGAAATATCTCACCCGAGGCTCTGGATGAGTCCTTGTATGAAGCTACCGACTTTGAGAATCAGAGGACGGTGGAGTTGCTGCTGAGATATGGAGCCAACGCGAATGCAACTGGTGAACTGTAAGTCTTGGTTGACATAACTGACAGATACAACGAGCTGACCGTGACTTACAGATACGGGAATGCATTGACTGCAGCTTCTTTTGACGGCACCATCGAGATAATCAAGCTGCTTCTCGATGCTGGTGCCGACATCAACTCCGCAGACGGTTGGGCTCTCCAAACTGCGGCGGACCAAGGTCATGTCGAGGTTGTCAACCTTCTCTTGGAGCGTGGGGCCAACGTCAACGCAACTACGACCAATACCAACATGCCCAAGTGTACCGCTTTGCAAGCGGCCGTTGAGTCTGGCAAAGGAGATATTGTCGATATTCTCCTCGAGCATGGCGCTGATCCTAACCTTGGAGGGGGCGAGTTCTCTCATCCCATCATCGCTGCGGCTAGCAAGGGCGAAGAAGCTATCTTCAAGAAGCTACTGGAAGCCAAGGCAGATGTGACGGTTGTCGGAGGAGAGTATAACTCGACTCCTCTGACATATACAGCGATATATCTTCCTCTTGACTCGATTCGTCTGTTGTTGGACGCAGGTGCCGACATCAATCATGCTGATAACGAAGGAGACACGGCACTTATCCTCACATCATGGAGCGGTGATCACGAGTCAGTTCAGTTCCTGCTTGACCGTGGCGCCGATGTCTTGGTCAAGAACAAGGCAGGTCTCAATGCGCTGCAGAAGGCCCTTGAAGCGGGCAGAGAAGAATGCGTCAAGATCCTGACCAACCACATATCAGACATAATGGAGGCAATCAGGGTTGCGATGATTTCTGGCGATGCTTCCATCACTGCAGTGATCCGAAGCGTGCAGAACCAGAAGCAGGAGCTCCACTACGATGACCCGAAGCCAGTGCAAGAGGAGAGTAGGAGAAGTTCAATCTACGAACCAGAATCGCCCGAGGCCCAAACTCAGAGAGCTGGTCCATCTGTCAGTTTTGCTTCTGAGAAGATTGTGGTGAACGATACCCCGAGTCACCATGTCGCATCACCGATAACTAGACCATCTATCACGCCATCTGGCCCTTCATCCAACTCTTTCGCAGACCTATACAGCCCTGCTCAAGACATCCTCGACTTTAGCCCAAATCCACTGTACAAACGTCAGTCTGAGCTGATCACACCGACGAACGAACAGTCGAAGGGGCCCATAAGAAGGAAACCTATCACGGGTGCCAAGCCTCCTATGTACAGACCGTACCAACCCGGCGGAGGTGGAGAGAATGTGCGACACTCGACTCCTCCCGGATCATTGGCGAATGCGTTCCAGGCGTATCAACCGATGCAGCAACAGACTCCTCCACCAGAGAATCTCCCCTCGCTTTCACCCCCGGAGACGTATACGCCGCCGAGCCAGACTACACCTGATCCTAGTTTTGTGCCTTACGCGCCACCTGGACCTGCGAACTACGGACAGCAGAGTCAAGAGCCGGCGAGAAAGTCGTCGCGGTCGTCGTTTATGGGCATGAAGGTTCCATGGGCAGATGGCCGGTTCAGCTAGAGCGTGAATGTATAGTCGGGGTATTGTACGATTAGTCCTTGAAATGTAGTAGAATGTTACACGGTATTGCTTTTCTGCTGAAGTCAATTGCCCAGATCCGTGACGATGCGACACTAACATCAATCTGTGTCTTTCACACTGGAGTCTGTTAGTCGAGTATCTTTCGTTATCTTTCGTCTTCTGGCCGAACAAGGCTCGTGCGATCAGCCTTTTTGACAATTCCAACCTCTTTTAACAATTTAAAAATATGGAAGAGAAGAAGCATCATATTGAGGAAGCTGACTCTGCAGTTGTAAGAACGAGCTTTGTCCATGGAATCGAATGCGAAGGCTCGGGGAAGTGAGTGAGCCAAGATTGGCGAGTGGAACGTCGGACTTTGGAATGTCCGAGGTGCGCAATCTGCGACGGCTCGAAGGATTGAACTTTTGAAGTCGAATTTATCTCGTGAGTCACGACTAATACAAAAAGAGATTATAGGAATGATATCTTGATGATTCAAAGTGACTCACCTGCCGAATAGCCATAATGATGCTGCAGATGTGAGCCGGTAGCCGTGTTATCTGCCTTATCGTGGATAACTTATCGTCTGCTAATGCGATAAGGGTAGATCTCTGTGACAGAGACTGCTCACTGCTGAATCTGCCATATGGAATAGCGAGAATTATTGATGGATTTCTATGTCGGAAAGTGGATAGATGAGACGAAACCAGATTTTCTCTGAACTTATTCCCGAGCATCTCATCCAACAGAACCATCCCAATGAGTCAATTCCACGATAAGCCCAGATTCGTCGTCATTGAAGCTTTTGTCATCCTGTTCGATTTGTAACGTTGATCCGAAACTGGTTAGCGGCCGTTAGCTTAGAAATTGGTCTGACTGTTGCAGCTGCTGTCAAACCCATCATCCACCAAAATCTGCTTATGCGGACGGCATCGTTGTCCGAGAGGATTACAAAGGCCTTGCTGACAGGCGCAGCAAGAGACCGAACACCGAGCACGCAATGGAAGATACAGAATAGGCATGTCCAGGATAGATAGATACATCAAAGGGTGAACGCCCAGTAGTCATGTTAAATAGAAGCAGGCTTGCCCTCAGTTTGAGTACAATAAACAATCATCAATCACTTCCAAACAGCCAAAAGCATCTCTTGAATTGTCCAAAACGCCGAAATTTTGATGATACAAACACAAAATACTACAAAGAGTACTTCAGTAAAGATGCGACACTCAAAGAAGATGCAGGTTGCCGATGGTGATGGTGAGCCTCCCAATTAAGCCCAGGACTCTAGGTCCAGACTGTTAACAAGTGCAGTTCATTACACGCCCAGCAAAAAGTCGCAAACTTCAAGAAAAGGCAACGGATCTGGCAAACAACTCCAGCAATTATACAGATTATACGAAGATGCCAGGGACATTTACGACCAATCCGCTCTGGCTAAGACAATTGAAGACATGCTGCGAACAAAAAACCGACCGCGCATCACCAAAATTGTTTCGTTGGGTCTGGGCAGCTTGTTGGACGCTAAGGACCAACAGCGACGCATTAAACAATTGGTCGTGCTGGTGGCCATCGCATCTCATCTAACGTTATCAACGGGCGATAAGAGGAAATTGAGAATTTACGCCCAAGACCCGACATTCACAGCTGCCGACGAGACCTTTCTCCAGAGCCTCGATATCTCTGTACTAAAAACACCGTCAATTGCAAACTTGGGCGAGGCTGGACAGATGATGGACGAGGAGACACTTGTCTACAGCCCATTCCTCACTCTTGAGACATACAAACTCCTCTTGTCTTCATCACAATCCTCAGACGGAACAGCCAGAGCACCGATATTGGTCAGCGACGATTTCAACGCCCTGAGATTAAAATGGGACAAGCGTACATCGGAGCGAAAGGACGTGGAGGGGTTAATTCAGGGGGCACGCGAATATCGTCGGCGCGCGGTTAGTGGGGAGGGGTTCTGGACGCAGGCCGATCGCCCATTTCCCATGGCCCTGTACTGGCGGGATGTGGGCGCTGCCCGAAACACGATAAGATCGGAATCTCAATCTTCCTTCTCGCGATTCGAGCATCGCGCGATCCCGATACATGCTTAAATCATGTCTAACGGGGGAGACGTCCAAGGGAGTCATGATTGGTGAGGTCTCAGACATCAGACATTTCCCTCGTCTCCCTCGCGTCCGGAGGAATTTCTGATACTCTACCAAGAATGCAAGGAGTTCAGATCGGGGCGAATAACCTGGATGCATTTCAGCCTTAAAATGTGGTCTCATTAGCGATAGTCATAGCGTTAGAGTAGCGATGAATTTTTTTTAGTCTCTGGTTAGACTCATTTGACATTTTCTGCTGCTTGATAAGGATCATCATGAGGTCTGCGACGTTTTCCTGTTCCTGCATGTGTTGCGAAGGCCGGTCGGGCACTAATGCCAATAGCTTGGGGAAGATGGCGCACCTGAAGACAGGGGCCAGTGACAGAAGAAAAACGTCGGGCGCCTGGACTGAGTTAGACGCTCGACGATGTAGAAGCGAGATGGCTTCTTGCGTTGATGATAGAGCTGGCCAAGAAATGACAGAAACGTGCAGTTGATGAGGTCATGTAGACAGACATGCCGTGAGTATCGGACGATTCACTGTGAGGGCAAGGCACTGAAGTGCATTGATGTGAACTTATCAAGATGCTAAAGAGCAGACAGGAAGCATCACGTTGCTGAGGTTTTCGGGCTCGAGTTGACCGGGGCAAGGGAAGAATGTTGACCTCAATAATCGCATCGCGAACTGATTAAACTCCAGGTCGGGGCTGGCAACTTTATAGCAATCTCTCATGCTCCATCTTTCCAGCAACTATTCATCCTGTGCTCAGACTTAATCTTCAAGACTGGAGATTTGTTTCACGAGATCATCAATCGTCTGCTTGGCAGACCCTACGTCGCTCCCATCATGATCCTTTGCGCGACAGCGATGTTTTGGCGCTGTAAAATTAAGCTTGTCCGTTAGATCGCTGCTGTGTAGCGCTCGTCACGCTAAAACGGCGCTGAGTCCAACCCCTGATTTTAGCCTCTGGGGCTGAGACATCGCCCAACAGTAATTAATTCTAGACGGGTTTAGGTCGGCGATAGCGCCATGCACAGGTGGAGTCGGTTTTCCTTCTGGTATTCTTTTTTTCCCTCCCTTGAATCGATAATTCAGCAGACCAAGATCTTGGCAAGCCACTTTGTCCCTTTTTCCCTGACAAAATGGACAGAGGTACCTGTTTGTGGCGATATGCCAGTGATTTTAATCAGTCCAATAATGTGCAGTTGGTGAGGGAATGGACTGCGTGCAAGGGAGGGTCTGGAAATTCCAGTGGCTTTTTTTCTCCTTTTCTGCGCATCTAGCACCGTCGAACTCCCTGGTATATAGTCATGTCACAGCGGGACCCCTCAGCTTGCCCCTCGACGTCCTTCGTTCGATCATCCATCCATTCATTCATTTAAACACTCTTTTGAAAGCGCAGGTTAAGCTTGGTCAGTTTTGTTACTGATCTGAATCAATCTGCTTCCTCTCTCTCAACATGACGGGCACTAATGAGGGTGCCGGCTGGTTCCGCCAAATGTTCAGCGGCGGTTACCAAGAATTGCCGACAACGAATGTCGTCAAGGATAAGACTGAGACCACTCAGATAATGCCGAGGAGGTTTTTGCGATTGTCAACAAGAGGGTTCTTGCTCGTGCTGGCAGCTATTCTTCTCATTCCCACGTTTTTGGCTCTTGCAGCTCTGGAGGTAAGCAGCGTCGCAATCACCGAGGGGATCTTCAATTGATTGACAATTTTAGGGCCGACAATACCTCTCCGATGGAACGGCCGATGTATTCGAGATGGGCGAGACTCAAGATGCAAGCTCGCCTGTCGCTTCACCCGCTTCACCTGTTTCCCCCGTCTCCCCCGCTGGCATCCCCGTCATGGTAAAGCCTCCCAAGAAGGCCGGCAACATCTTCAACCGCCGTCTCGTCATCCTCCTCCCAGCCAACGCCCCCGGTGTCAACGTCTGCAAGGCCATTGTTACAGCTGTTGCCCTTGGATATCCCGCTCCCGTGATCCTGAACTGGGGCAAGAGTGGCTCGCATCTCGCCAAGATCGCCGGTGTCCTGGATTATCTTGACTGGAGCTCTCGTCAAGGCAGCTCAAGCAAGGACCATTTGAACGAGGATGATCTTATCATGGTCGCCGACAGCGCCGACTCTTGGTTCCAGCTCCCCCCAAGTGTACTCCTCTGGCGCTACCATGCTCTCAACGAAGAGGCCAACGCGCGTCTTCGCGCTCAATGGCCACACAAGTCTGAGATGCCTATGAAGCAGACCATCATGGTGTCCGCCCAGAAGAGGTGCTGGCCTCGCGCCAAGTCTGGTTCCAACCTGCACTGCGATGCTCTCCCAGAGTCCCCTCTCCGTGAAGATCTCTACGGACCCGAGACAGACCAAGATCCCAACTTGCGCATGGTCGACGTCCGACCCAAGTACATCAACAGTGGTGCCTTCATTGGACCGGTCGGCGACATGCGAAAGTACTTCCGCCGCGCCCAAGAGCGTTACGAGCTTGGAAAGGCCGAGCAGGGCGACCACTTCTACAGTGACCAGGGCTTCTTTGGTGAGATTTGGGGAGAGCAAGAAATGTGGCGCACATGGCGACGCGAGCTCGGCGATGCCATTGATCCCTCTCACAATGTTTCCACTATGGTCCGCGATCAATTCGAGTTCCACGTCGGCCTCGACTACAACCAGACTATCTCCATTCCCACTGTCTTCGAAGAAGATGATGGCGATATCCTGACACTCAACAACCAGACATACATTGCCGAGCGATCTCGAGAGCTCGAAATTGAGCCCGTTCGTCTGACTGCTGTCCCCGAGGAGATCGCCAATGCGACAAATCCTCTTGCGCGCATTCTCTCAGAAGAGGACCGACGTACATTGAACTGGGGCGACATGACTTTGTACGCCGACTTCTTCACCACCGCCATCCCCATCAACATCCATCACAACGCCCACATCAACAACCTCAAGACCCGAAGAGTATTGTGGTGGGACCGCATGTGGTTCTTCCCCTACCTCCGCCAGCTTGTCAACGCGCAGCTCACTCAGCGCCGACAGCAGCCTCTGGGCAGGGTCGAGATCCCCGAAGGTCGGGCTATCTACTGGGGTCTTGAGGCATACCGAACTATCAGGCGGTTCATGCCTGCTCAGCGCGGTATGGTCAACACCGACTTTGACACCGTTTGCACGTCAAGTTGGGCCAAGAAGGAGAAGCAGAATTGGTGGGATGTTGTGTTCCAAGATGAACAGGGACCATTGGTACTCAAAGCGTGATTTTAGGTCTTTACATGGGTTATTTGGTGTATATTAAATGTTTAGAAAGGGTTAATCATGGCAATTCTTGGGTTTGAGCGAGATTTGAGTCTTTAATTTACCATCCGGTGATTAATTCATTGGTCATAATGCTTCATTATCAGCTCCGCCGTGCCGCCAAATTATTACCGTGTACAGCCCTTCATGATATTGCCCTTGATGTAAATGACAAGTGGCAGATTGTTGTCTCAAACACAAACCTAGGCCACTACTACTGCTCAAACATACTGATGCTCTGTCGCCGCCTCCTAGACGTCGACTGGACTGTCCTGCCCTGGGTTTGCTTCCTCGTAGTGCATCATCTTGACAAGCCTGAAGTAGCCAGCAGCAAGAGCACCACCAAGAAGAGGTCCGACCCAGTAGAGCCAGTGATAACCAGGAAAGTCTCTGCCACCGACAGCGCAGCCAAAAGACCGTACAGGATTTAACGATCCGCCTGTAACAAAGACACCTAGATTGCGATCGTCAACAGCATGCCAAGAAGTAATAACAAGGGAGGTTTCCTACCTGGAATGAGGGCCACAAAGACAGAGAGACCAATGCCAATTGGCGCGAGAAATGTATCGCGGGATTTCTCCGCTGCAAGCATCAAGACGACGAAGACCAATTGAGCTGTAAAGAACATCTCAAGAAAGACACCTTGTGCTATCGAAGTATTGGGACCGAGCGTGGTGTTTGCCTGCGAGGCACTTCCGGGGAACATGGCTTCGACTAGACCACCTGCGCACATCGAAGCGATGAGCTGAGCTGGGAATAGGTACAGCGCTCGCATCCATGGCAGTTGGCCAGCCAGACAGAGACCAAAGGTGACCTAGGTGCAGAGCCGTCAGCATATCAAGCTTGTCAACGAGTGAAATAGCTTACCGCCGGGTTAAACAGTCCACCGCTGATTCGGTAAAAGGCCCAGACGTTGACCAAGAGGGAGAAACCGTATGCCATTGCGATCCAGATAATGGTGTTGTTGGCCAATGTGCCATTAGGCCCGGTGGCAGGCTCTTGAAGAACGGCGATAATGTTGCCGGCATAGCCAAAGTATAAGAAGAAGAAAGTACCAACGAATTCGCCAGACGCCGCTACCATGTGAGTGCCGAATTCGCTAAGATGGGTTCTCTGCTGTTTATGTTGGTGGTGGCCATTGAAGCCATTCGCACCCTGAACTTCAGCAGCGGATGCCATTTTCGCAACGTCGTGAATTTTTGCGCACGATGACTGGTTGGTTTTCTTCGAGGCCTGGACCCTGAAAGGAAGGATTCAGCAGAAAGAAGAAATCTGGTGTGAGTGAAAAACAGGGAACGCAAAAAGTAACGGGGATGGTGGAGGTAATGTAAACCTGGGGAATGCTCAACGGCTGACGTAGTAACTACGGCCTGCTCCCTTTGGTAGAATGCCCCATCACTTTTCGATTCTTTCATATTGGCGTGGCTGCAGGTATGACGCGCACAAAGCTGGCCTCTGTGAGACTGCTGCGCTGCGAAAGTGTCAAAATGACAACGTCAGGATTGCAACGGCCGTAGGCAATTCCACAGCTGACATCAAGCCCGTCTGCTTGGCGCCTGTCGAGTCTCAGACTATCGAATTGGCAATGTCAACGGGGCTGATTATTACCACTTCTTCATTGGGCAGACACTGGACTAGCCGGACTTGACGTCCGGGAATGAAGATCACAAAGCCGAATGTAGAAAAGTGTGCAGTGAGTCTGGCGTCGTACTAGACCGTTTGGATCAGGCCATCGGACGATCACTGTTCAATCTGTGTTTTGCAAATATCACATCATATGCAACGAGCCGCGTTTGTCGACCAGGGAATTGTTTATAAAGCCGAGCTTTGGTGCAACCTTTGATCAATCGCTTCTTGGCGTACATATCTCATCACGGCAATTGGGCTGCTTCCCCATTTTGGTGTCGACCAGCTGACAAGTCCGTGCTGAGCTGGGCGATCTTGAGTTGCTTTGAGTCCAGCTGGATCACGATTTCGCGCTTGAGGATCATCAATACACTGACGTGTACTAGCAGTGAACTGAGGGTCTCTGCATTTGCATATCTGCTGATCAAGACGAAACTAAAATAACCGCCAAGTATCCAGACCCCTCATGGCGCTGCCGTGCTCTCAATGGAGTGGCAGACCGCAGACGATGACCGAATGTTCTTTGGAGAACCAAAACTCGATATTCCCTTCCATCTCCGAGCACTTCCAGTCATCGCCGCTGTGTGCGTGGTCCGATTCACTTCCAATCTCGACGTGAAAACCTCGCACTATCGCGGGTGTAGATTGGACATGACAGTAGCACAAACGTCGTGGGCTCAGATACGTCTTGACACGATAATGGCCAAATCTACAGTCCCCCAAGGCTCTCTGAGCGCCGTTACTATAGTCGAATATCATACCCTTGCATTCAAAGTTCTCGTCTTCTAGAATCTGAATGCCAGTCACGTCTTTTAATGGTGCCACGGAAAGATACATATGCTCGAACATTAGATGTAGGAGAGGATCCATATTCGGCCAGCGGTTGTTGAACGGCGGTAGGCTATCGCGTTGCTGCTTCCGCGGATATGTTCCGAATACAGTAGCTGGTCCGACATCTGCAACATTGTGAATGAGCAGCTCCGGACTTGACTGGCTGAGAACGATATCCCTATGCTGCCTGAGATGGCATGGGCCAACATACACATCCCCGGCTAGCTTTGTACGAATCTATCTTCATTAGTACAGCCAAGTTAATCATGAAAGGAAGATGTCACCATGAAAAAGGGCTTCTGCGTTGTGGCCCCTCCGCCTTCAACCTTCAACCGCATCGCGATCGCCGTGATTTCTTCATCTCTCGGCATCGGTAGGTATATCGATACGATGCTTTCCTTTCTTTTCGCAGGAAGGCGGTCAAAGGTTTTCGTTGCATAAGGCCTCGCATGTGTATGCGCGTGTATTGCATAGAGCTTGCTGAAAGAGAAGAAAAACGTGAGGCCCGTTACACTGCGTAAGTTGGTGGTCTTGAATTGCATGTACGGTGTCACGCGGCCGTAAAAGTCGCAGTCCTCAATACCGGGGGGGCTGGGGGTATCCCAGATGTGAAACCCCAACAAAGATGCAGGGAGCTCAAGTCGCAATACGTGAAACTGGGTGTCCTGGTCAGTTCAGATCATAGCAATATCCAGAGCAACCTCATCACCTTTAGTACAGCCACGACATCCTGCAAGCAAATCGCCGGTGCAATGACGAATGCCTCCTTATCCGAGCGTCGGGGGTGGTATGCTGAATTCGATAACCGTTCTATCTTACGTATTCCCCTGTGATCAAGAGTCAAGCGTACTACTGGCGGGCAGTTGCTTGATAGCACAGCAGCGCAATCTCCTCGTGTCCAAGATAGGATATTACACAAAGGTATCGAAGTGACCGGCGGAGCGGCATCGGACTGTAAGTGGGACAATTCCCGAGCTATGCTGAGAACATGGATGTAGCGCCAGAACGTTGCCGAATCACTGTACTCTTGTATCATTTGGATAAGCTCTGCTGGTAGGAGCTTCAATAGTCGAATGCCGTAAGCTTCTGCATTCTCGCGGACAATTTCGATGTCAAGTCCTGTTTCACGGTCCAGTTGAAGCATTGGAGCACGTTGCCAGAGATTCCTCTTGCCAATTGTTACCCACAATCTGTCGACTGCCTTGTCGATTTTGCAGTGTTGTTTGAACAGACTCAGACACGTAGAATGCAAGCCTACTGCCTCGGTAGCATCTGTGCATCGCCTGCAGCTCGGTGCCCAGCAAATGACTTTGGTGCCAACCCTGATGCTCCGAGAGTCGGGGAATACCGCACGGTCTAGACAAATTCCTGATTCTGGTTCAAGACCGTCACCTAGCACTGCAAAATTGCTGTTAGCTGATGGAATAACATGAGAAGAGTGATGTCAAAACTAACAAGCCACAAAGCTCACGCCAGCCAACAATACTCTGCTGCAGATACCGCATTGAGTACGAAGGCGATGATGCCCCGTGGCTCCAACTACCAAATAGCTCATGATGGTATTGAATGAATATGTATTACGAAGAGGGGAATATCTCGTGTTTGACGTGACCTCGGTTCGGATTATTGAGGAACCGACGTACAGATGTCAGCAATTGGATGCGATGATGCATCGATGATTGGTTACACGGTATGAGATGGCTGGGGGCTGGACCTTAGAGGAGACCTAATTAACAACTATGTTTAAAATTTGAAATCCGGTTTTACAAGGCTTTGGTAATCTAAGATATTCCGCCAGGATCGGGGCTATGCGATGGGACAGGTAGAGTTCGCTGGTAGAGAGACCTGGACGATAGCATCGTAAAGATGACGGGTAACCAGGAGATCCAAACTATATCTACGCTATCTGGCTTCCATAGTATATGAAAATGAATAATGAGAGGGTCCGCTGTCGCTATACAATGGAACGAAACGAGTGTTGATGAAATAGAGAAGACCATCGCAGGTCACGTCTACTGTTCAAGAGCCTATTTCTAACCCCATAACCTCCACAAGTCTCATAAAAGAAAACTCCATTGAGTATAACACTATAAGATAGTTTACTGCAATACAGTATAGCAGCTCCGGTAGCACTGCTTCGAACAATGTAACTATACCTTACTGAATCGCATGGCACTTCGCCGAATGAGAATATGTCGATGAGGATGAGATTTCTCTAACTTGCATCTAGCTCTGGATACTCAAGTGCGCGACACTTTGCTATGTTAACCCGGCTCGAAATTATCAGTATGTCGCTTCCAGCTATCCTGCTGTTGAAAGTGACGCCGATGTTCCATCACTCAGCCTAGGCCTCTGAACGCTGGATTCTGAAGTGGAAGCATTTCAGTACACAGGGAATTAGAAAGGATTAGCGAGACCTATTACTAGCGTTTCTTTCTAATAAAATCCGTTTGCTTCTGAAAAAACGACAGGCAACGCGATTCTCGTATCTTCGCCTATCACAGGGAAACACAGAAAGCAGGCTCTACAAAATATTTCCAAGCGGCACAGGCCGTATGTTCACCTATCATTTGGAGACCAGGCTACAACTAGCAGAAGAGGTTTCAAGCCAAGAAAGACCGTATCTTCGCCTATCACCAGCAGTTGGTAACGTCTCGGCAGTTGACATGTCTTGCAGTCGTACAATATTCTTGCTAGGATGGACCCTGCATTGTTGGCTTGTGCGACGTGAGATCTCGGGAGAAAACGTGGTATGGTATTTCCCCAATTATCTCCGGTAAGGCTGTTCTGCATCGCGAATATTAGTCTGCCTCTTCACCCTGCTGCCGATCTCACCAAAGCAGGCTTGATCAGTTCTCACTCGACCGTGTCCCAGGGTTCTGCGATTGACAAAGACAATATATCAAATGGTATGCCTTGATAGCTTCAACTTCGATATATGAGTAGTTTATGCTTTATTCAATAATTCTCGATGATAACAACGTTGCAGCCGCACAGCCCAGGTTACAAAGACCGACGGGCATTATCGTCGAACCATGGAAGCGACGTCGCCAGAACCGGGTAAGCTCTCATCCACAAATCCAAAACGTTTGTAAAGTCCGGCCCCAGACTTGCTTGCATCCACATACGCTGCAACTCCGTCCTTGTCTGCTAGATCACAGCCAAATTTCATAAGCATTGAGCCAGCTCCGCAGCGTTGATAGTCAGGGTGCGTGACCAACGTATCGAGATCTAGATGAATTGCGGTTAGCAGATCCGGGGTACAAGGTAGGTCCGAGTGGCCCCTTACAGTAGTGCTTCAGGCCTCCCATAACGCGGAGTCTTTCCGCTTCCTCCTTGGCGATGAACTCGTCGCAGACTTGACCAGGCTGATCCTGAGTCCATGGTGGATATCGTCGACCCCGCTCGCGGGGCATCGAAGTATCCCACTTGGCGAAAGCCGCGATGCGTCCACGGCCGTTAGCATCTTTAGAGTCTGGATCGACAACTTTGACGTAGCGCTGAAACGATTTATGGACCAAGTCGTGACGATTGCCTTCGGTCCACCAGTTGCGTACCGCCGGTGTATCAGGCCAGATGCGTCGGATTCCAGGATCGGTAAAAGCTGCGAACCATACCTCTGTCAGAACGGGTGCATCTTCAAGCGTGACTTCTTCGAGTCTGAGGTTTTTCCGTGCAGTCATCTCGATACGAAACGGCGGTGAGATGTTTAATGAAAGGAGTAGGATTCAGGATGCAGTTCTGTCTATCAGTGGAATTGCGTAAGCTTCTATTGGCTAACGAGTTTGAGGGGTCTTTGGTAAACAAAAGCCCGTCTGAGGCCCAGTTTTCACTCGTTACATTCACTTGAAACAAGGCATTTTTAGTACTTTTGATCCCTGGACTGTGTACAGTAGCTCAAGTGTTTATTATTACTATTACCATTCGCCTGTTGCTTAGTGGCGTTTGTTCCATTCCGTTGCCACAATCTGAACTTGCTATAACTTAAATATTACCAGTTTATGACAATGACGATACCAGGGCTTTCAGGTTGTTGAGTGGACCAAGGTACGAGTTAATAGGTGTGATTTGCCGGAACGTTTCATCCAGCAAACTGGGCAGGTCAACTCCCAGGTCAATCATATACGCCTGCGATGTCTGGCGCTGGGCGTATAAAGCTATCGTGTATAGGTAGGCATTAACCATCAGCGTGCTCGACAGGTTCCTGCCGGTCAAGAGGTCGTTAAGTGGGAGCCAGAGTTTGTAGTCTCGCAATAGCCGGATCCGTTCGAATTGTTTATCGGCAGGTGTTGATGGCTCCAGTTCGGTCAAGTCCTCCGCGAGGGCGATGAGTAACCGCAGTTGTCTCCAAGTGTCATCGTCCGGTTCTTGCTCCTTCAAGAGGGCCTTGAATTTCTGCATCTCGACAATTATACGTTGTAGTCCATTCGGCTTCCCGCACTCCGTCTTGAGCGTTGTGTGCAGATGGGCAGTTTGACGCCATGCTTTTGATATCATGTGATAAAATCCGGATTGGTGACCTAACCGGTGGCATGTTTGCAAAATCTGAACTTTTATTAGTTTTGGTGCAACGCGTGGCGGAAGGTTAATACTCACCGCTGAGATCCCTTCTGCAATCTGTCTTCGGCTCGACCTGGTCATGTCAATACTTCCGTCCATCACCTCAGAGAGGCGAACTCACATGTCTTCACAGAGCCATAGCAAGGCCATTGAGGCAACAAGGGCTCCATCAGCATGCTCCGGCCTAAAGTTGGACAGACACCTTCTGAGATCCTGGATAGCTAGCATCTGGTATTGATACTCTTTCCGACGGGCATGTTGGCAGTGAGTAACTGACGCAACTTGGTATGCTGAAAGGGCGAGTACCCCATTCATCGCTAGGCGAGACGACGAGATGATACGAAAAAAGCTAGAGAGTCAACATGATGAGATAAGAAACTGCTGGACAAACCAACCTCGGTAAGTATGATGATATAACAGTGAGCTTACTCACTCCCATCGTTGTAAGTCTATGTTGATTGCTTGCTGCTTGGTAAACGAAGCACAAGTCATCCTCAGAGTATATGGTTGGTTGCAGGGTTATTCTGATACGATCATCCGGTATGGGCATTGACCCTGTCCTTCTCCACTGCCTTACCTCTGCCCTGGCCTTGGCCGACCATGGTCGGCGAGGTTTAGAGGTTGAACAAGACTGTGATGGAGTATTCTCAGGCGGAGGTTGAATGAGCAACTCTTCTTGTGACGGTGTATCGTGAAAGGAACATTTGACCTTGTGCTTAGTGCAGTTCTGGCTGGGGAATCATGAGCTGATGATCACCTTAGTATAGAGGCACGGCCCACCTACCACTGGGGATAGTTCTCGTCGCAGCGGATGTGACGTCGCTTACTGGACCAGACAAATACTGATTAGTATGTTCGACTAGTATCGAAAGTCTTTAAAGTCCCACACACCACGTCAAGCAGCCCATGCGCGACTTTGTATGGCTGCATTTCAGCTCGGTCAGTTTTAAGGTTCGGCAGCGCGAAGGGAAGAGGCCTCAGAGTCGTACCTCCTACGGTTCCCATTTCTGGCTTGACTGAGCGACTTGGATGGCATGATTCAGGCGTAGAACGGGTCACGGCGTGCAGAACAGGCGTCCTTGCGAGGCTCTGCTCACAATCGGTCACCGGAGATAAAGATAAAGGCGGGGAATTAGACGCGTGGGAACAAAACGGCTCTATGCTTCTCTTTAAATACCCTCGCGCTAAGACGTTGGAGAATGGCACAGATTGGGTCTAGCCCTGGCTCCCTCACTCCAAAGTGCTAAGTCTAGAACAGCGATACTATCGGAACGCCGCGTATTACATACATGCACTATGAGAAGCCGTTGACGTGTCGTCACTGCACGGCAGGGTTAAACATTACTGTACAATTTGGGCGAGGACGTGTCTTGGCCGCACGCAATGTCGCGGCAGTTATTATCAGTCAACACTATTACTGGTTAAGTAGTCAAGGCGATCATGGCAGGGGGTCCGGACGAATCGGATGGGGCCAGACCGTTGAAACCTTTTCCTGACCCTGTATTTAAAACGCCGGCTAACAGGTCGATCAGATACTGCAGAGTGACTCCTTGATCTTAGATTATCTCCCGGGGGAAGCTTGGTAGTGTTATGGTATTTGAGGCCCAATCCAGTGGTTCAAGTGATCCTCGATGTCTGTGACAGCGGTCCTAGCCAAATGACAGATATCTTCCAACGTAGCATTCAAGATAACGGCTACCCCGTGTTTAATGAGACAAGACAGTTGCCTTGCAAAACTGGCCTGGGATAGCAGTCGCGGCTTCAGAAGCTGACACTCCCGGAGGCCTAAGCCATTGTTCTCATCTGCTTGAGGGTAAGCGTGGAACGCCTCGTAGGCTCCAATAGGCGCGGTTCATCCGGAGCCCTTGCTGTGGCGCACATCAAAGAGTTGATACAGCGATAACTCCAAGACACCAAAGCTCGTAATTTTGGTAGCCAGGGCCCAGGCCGTATCCCAAGACCAGGTCTATGCTACATAAAGCCTAGGTTGCGACGCTTTGACGTTTTAAGGACCGATACTAACCATGGAAGGCCGTAGTTCCACCAATGTGATCTTGGACAAATGACATACATGCTTACTCAGGCAGCCATTCGAGACATGCCAAGCCTGATTGGTCTTTTCTAGATAAGCAATGGCCAGAAACTTCTCCCATAGGATATAATCTGCAAGAGTTGATGCTCAGTGCTCCACTGAGAAACTCACATGCCCAAGAGCAACATTTCAGCCCAACCAACAATCCAATCCACAGGTCTGAGTGGCTTGACCAATATTCCTAGCCGAGCCAAGCCCCAAGACACGACATGGTCTTCCCCGGAACCCTCAGCCGGGGCTGCAGCCGCTGCAGGAAGCGAAAGATTAAAGTAAGTTTATTGGTCAATCAATCTGAATTTGACAGGTCAACGGTCCAGCCCCTATACTAACCTGTTCCTACCAGTGCGATGGCAGACGCCCAGGATGTCGACGTTGCGAGCTCTACAAGGCTCCATGCCCTGGCTATGATCGACCACTAGCGTTCCGCTTCCACGGAGAGCCTGGACATAGTCTTGTTCGTGATGAGCCCGGCAGCTCTTCCGCGCAGACCCGAGTCTTGGGCATGGGGCTCGGCTATGAAAAGGCGAGGCCCAGAGGCTCAGGGGTTTGTCGACAACCCCAACCCTCGTTCGAGGATGAGTCCATCTCGTATTTCCTGCACGAGTACTGCGTCCAGCCGGCGCCAGGCGTCATCAAGGGGCACCTCGACTTTCTAGAGGGCATGTACAGGAGCTCTAGCCGGACATCATGCATACGCCCGGCCCTCCTTGCTGCAGCCCACATGTCGCTTTCGCGACACTACAAGTCGTCAACGCTCTATGTCACCGCACGATACCACTACGGGGCTGCTTTGAGGACTGTCAACAGAGATCTGTCTGCATCTAAGCGGCCCCTGAAAGATGAAACATTGGCATCCCTGATGCTGCTGGGCATGATCGAGGTAAGTCATGTGCTGCAGTGATCGACAACTCGCTGACGAACCCCCAAGGATATCGAATGCCAAGGTCAAACGACCAAGGCCGTGCACATGGCCGGCATTTCCAAGTTATTCGACGTAGTCGGGCACCGCGTGATAACAAATGTCGAAGAGTCGAACTTGCATTCATGGATCTTCACTCAAATGGTTAGTAGGCCTTAACAGGACCCTTGTAGCATGGATGCTGAGACACAAAATAAGCAAATCCCCTCACTCATGGCCAAGGACGATATGGACTGCCTGGTCATTCCCGACTCACAGCTCGACACATCAAATACAGTGATCCGCTTAGCCCTGGTCGTCACTCGCATTGGACAGTTCTACAGGGCAGCTAGGCGAATCACGAGTGTAGATTCGACATCGACACCGAATAAGCAACGGGAATTACTCGTTCCGGTTATCCAAGAAGCCTTGGCAATCGGCGCTGAGCTGGCCATGATTGAAAAGGCCATGCCTACAAGACTACAACCTCAGAAAACAGCGGACAAGCGACCCGCCACTCCGAGTAATAAGCCCTTGGTCAGCTTTCAATCGCGGTGGACGGCGTGCACGTGGGTCTTCTTCAACATGTACCTCATACTGTTCCTCGGGAGGCTGCATGTATGTGCGGCAACCCTCCTGCGGCTCGTGGACTCAAAGAGCAGTCCGCAGATTCAGCTCGCTCAGACCACCGCCACCATCGCTGAAAAGCAAGTTGTTTCAATGACTCAGAGGCTCTGCAGTGTCTTGCCCTATCTGATGGGAGAAGTCGACGAGCAGGGTGTCCCACTTCCCGTACCGCAACGTCAGAGCGTCGTCATGTACCATCTGGTCTGGCCCCTCGCTATCGCTATCTCAAGCCCGCACAGTAGTCCGGGGCAAGTTAAAGAGTGTCAGGCCAGGCTCAACCTGATCCGAGATCTGTATGGCATCAGACTCGCGTCTTTTGCCCCTGGCTTGGCTAGGGATCTGATGGCGTAAGTCCTATTGAGCGGGCGTATTTGCGATGAGGTTCCCAAACATGGAGAAGCTTCTTCTGAAAAGTACCAGTGGCGTCCTGATGGAAATGCTAGTGATTATACGTTTCAGGCTGATGATACATAGAAGTTGAGCTAACGCTTCCGGTTGAGAATGGTGCATGGTCGGTTACGTTGCATTACGAATTATTTAGATTATAGATGAGTATGTATGATAGTTACATGAATAACCTTTTTGCTGGTCACATCTGACTCTAGAAGCCTTTTTGCTAGGTACAAATGAATCGCAGCATGGTATGGCTTGAGAATGCGTACCTATTCAAGCGCTTCAGTGTCAGTTTCAGGGAGCCTGGCACGAAATGTCTGCAACGGGAAAGGAAAAGCTTCAGGGTAAAGGTAAGTAATGTTAACTTGAAAGGTCTTAGCTCGTTACACTATTTTACTGTACCTGGCTGATCTGCTCCGGGGCTATTCTCGTACCTCGTTAATATCTCGTTCCTTGATTGGAATTATTCCGGCTTACGCGCCGGTTGATGTACCCGCGAGGTAAGTAGGAGAACATCTATTAGCTTTTTTGCTTCGCCGAGATATCTTCAAGAGGTAACACTAGCTACCCCAGTTGCGCGCACGAGGTCATAATACTGTGCTGTTGATCTCGTTGTTTCGGCCAGAAGCGGCATGCCTTGCGTGCTTGCGTGATGCATCGGTCGATCTCTGCCAAGGTACAGGGTAATCTAGTCTAGTTAGGCGAAGTGTCACCTAACGGTCAGACCCGAAAGAGGCTAGACCGTTTCACTGACAACTCCACTTGATTGCTACCGCGTCAATAAACTTCCTCCTCTACTATCACTATCATCTAACTCGTCTCGGTTAACCATGCGAACCTCGCTCCGAAGATCTTGCAATGCCTGCGCGAAGGCGAAGCATAGTTGCGATCTCGGAACTCCCAAATGTTCACGATGCCTCAAGAGAAAAGTCACGTGTATCTACGCAAACGTGCCTTTGTCTTCATCATCGACAACATCATCGTCAACACCGGAACAGCCGGCTCGGAGCGGGTCAATAGAGAAGTCTGAGGTGAAGGCGTATTCTTTGAAGAGCCGAAACTTAGATTCGGCCTCTCAAGATTCAATGGAGCTATTCGCACCCGCTGGCAATTCCTTCGATCCGTTTGACTCATATCCAGCCACCAGACTTCCCAGAGTTCACGTTCAACGATTGATACAGCACTGTAAAGCATTGTCTAACAAGTTTCAAGATAATCTGATATCTAACCCAAGGACTAGTTTTATCAAATATCTCCTTTCAATACTACCCTCTGGATCTCAACATGTCCTCAAATCCATTCATCGTCTCTTGGTGGCCATTGGCTCTTGCAGATCCAGCATTGTTCCATGTTTCTATACAGACAGCATCATTAGATGAAGAGAGGCGCGCCCAGAAGGGCTTCCCTATATCGGAACTTCTCATGGTAGATTCTGTGTCTCTAATACGGAAGAAGATAGGGAGTTCGTTGCTGGCTATTCAAGATGAGACTTTGAACTCTGTTGTCACATTGGCTGCCATAGAAGTGAGTAATTTCTTCGAGACAGAATATGACTCTGTTAATTGACTCCTGCATTTAGCATGGAAAGGGGAATATTGAAGCCAGTAGAGCGCATATAGACGGGGCGAAACGTATTGTTGGGATCCGAGGTGGACTTGATCAAGTGAAGCAAGTAAGTCCATTGACCGCGAGGATGATTGCTTGGTGAGTCACATCTTCCTACCACCGCGAATGACTTGCTGAATTCGTCACAAAGGGTATCGTTGCTCGTCACAGGCTGTCCTCAATATGCAATACAGGACGATCTCGGAATTGGAGATGGAGTTGGTCCAACACTGCAATGGCTTCTCGCATCATCCTTCCTTGAGGCCCAAGACCCTGTTGTCGACGCTCTCCTCCTGGATCGTGAGGTAGCGGATATTCTGACTCGCTTGCGCGGCATTTTTCACCAACCGAACGCCTTGAGTTTACTAGGCACCGAACTTCACGATCTTACATGTTTCGTGGTTCACAAGCTTTTGCTCATTCCGCCACTTCAAAACTCGCCTCAATCGGAGTGTCTGCGATGCGCGATAACGCTCTACATGCTCATCATACATGGCACAACTTATTATACGCATACAGAGCTCGCCAACAGCATTATTCAGCGCCTCAAGAGCCAGCTCCAGCCTTTAGCAGGCAAAACGGGCAGCGTCTTCTTCGGTTCCTTGCAGATCTGGGTACTCTCAGTCACAATTGTCTCGGCTACGGATCCAACAGATATACAATGGCTCATATATGCAGCCAAAATTGCAGCAAATGCGATGGGCTTGCAGTGTTGGGATGATGTTGTTGTCCATTTACAGAACATTCTGTGGCTAGAGACAGAGCGTGCAGAAGTGTTCCGCCAACAGTGGGAAGCAATTCTGACATGAGCACGCAAAAATATCAACTGAAATAATTACTACAAAGTCCGAAAGTCCTGGAAACGGATACAGAGACGCTCTCGAAAAACGTACGACACGTTGGTTCGCAAATTGGCTGCTGCGGCGCTGCAATTGCGTATTCGGTTTCATGATTTTCGATCGGAGACTAGTCCTAAAGAGTACTAGTCTCCGCAATGTCAGGAAGCCAAGCTATGCTGCAGCGAGCGGCAATAAAGAAGCGAGGCATCAGGCTATAACCGGGACCAACGACGGCAAGCATATTTGACAGCAATGACATTGGAATAGAATATACCAATGAAGGTTGAGATATAATCTATGGTTTGCAAATGGACTCTGAGATCTCTCGGTGGGAGGCGATGGAGCTCACTACGAGGCAAAGCGAGACGTTCTTTGTATGGCCTGATACCGATTCAGAGGAACTGACTGAGCGTTGAGACAGATTTGATATGGTATAGATACACAAGTCATCTTCTCCACCTTACAAATCGGAGTCTAGTACACATGCAGTAATCTCGAATCTAGCAATATCAGCCCATCGCATTTCGACGACCATATCGGGAGGCGCATCAAGTCAAATTAGCCAGATTCTTTGTATTAGATGGACATTCCATCCAATACCCGAGGCATCCTCTGGGAGTTCGTATTCTTGTTGTAAGATCCGATCAGTGCTGGATGTTAAGTTCCTAGACAGTCCTTGTGCTGGGCCAGTATGATTTGAGTCCTCCCTTAAAAGGCCTCTATCCCCCCCGGATCTGTACCAGTTTCAGTGCATAGATTAGTTGCTCCGTTCACTTTCGTTCCCATAATGGCATCTATAATCAGCCCCAGAGACGACGCATCTGTCAGTAACGCCAGCTTAACCTTGACAGATATATCCAAAGGGAATGGGCTGCTCGCAAGCTGCCTCAATGGCTACAGCAACACTCAAATACTCCTCACGATCCTTGTTGTCTTGATTGCATACGATCAATGCATGTATCTCTGGCGCAAGGGCCCCATTGCCGGCCCAGCTTTCAAGATCCCTTTCATGGGCCCCTTCATCCGAGCCCTCTATCCCAAGTTCGACCACTATCTTGCTCAATGGGCTAGCGGTCCTCTGAGTTGCGTTTCAGTGTTCCATAAGTAAGTCCACCGCCCCATTCTTCACGATGAAACCCGCTCATATCATTTGTAAGATTCGTCGTCCTCGCCTCCGACCGAGATATCGCACACAAAGTGTTCAAATCCCCAACATACGCCAAACCATGCATCGTCCCCATGGCCGAAACACTCCTGCGACCAAGCGCCTGGGTCTTCCTTCAAGGCAAGGCACATACTGAGTACCGCAAAGGACTGAACGGGCTCTTCGTCAACAAAGCACTCAGCACTTACCTACCCGTCCAGGAGAAGGTATACGATGATTACTTCGGCCGGTTCGTAGCAGCAAGCGCTGCCAACAAGGGGAAGCCCATGGCATTCATGCGTCTCTTCCGAGAGATCAATTGTGCTCTCTCTTGTCGAACGTTCTTTGGAGATTACATATCTCAGGATGCTGTCGAGAAGATCGCTGATGACTTTTATGAGGTCACGGCCGCCCTTGAGCTCGTCAACGTACCTCTCTCCGTCTACGTTCCCTTTACGAAGTGTTGGAAGGGAAAGCGCACTGCAGATGCTGTGCTGGCGGAGTTTGCAAAGTGTGCTGCGGCTTGTAAGGCTAACATGACTTCTGGTGCTGAACCACGATGTATCGTTGATCAATGGGTTTTGCACATGATGGAGTCCAAGAAATACCACGAGCGTATTGCTGCGGGAGAAGAGGGAGTTGAGAAACCTCGAAACTTGATTCGTGAGTTTACAGACGATGAAATCGGGCAGACTATGTTCACCTTCTTGTTCGCTTCCCAAGATGCCTCCAGCAGCGCTACTACGTGGCTATTCCAGGTGCTCGCTCAACGCCCCGATGTTCTCGATCGTCTTCGAGAAGAGAATCTCGCCGTACGAAATGGTAACAAGCACCAACCGTTCGAGTTATCAATGCTCGAGTCCCTTCCCTACACCAACGCAGTCATTAAAGAGCTTCTTCGATATCGTCCTCCTGTCATATTTGTCCCCTATGAGGCTACCAAATCCTTCCCCGTCACACCCAAGTACACGGTATCCAAAGGCACTCTCATCGTCCCTACGTGCTATCCCGCGCTTCACGATCCTCAAGCCTATCCAAACCCTGAGACTTTCGACCCTGACCGATGGATCACTGGTGATGCCGAGTCCAAGACAAAGAATTGGCTTGTCTTTGGGGCTGGTCCTCACGATTGCCTGGCTCGCAGGTACGTTCCGCTTACTATGGCTGCCATGATTGGCAAGGCTTCTCTGGAGCTAGACTGGGTGCATCATGCCACCAGCCGTTCGGAAGAGATTAGAGTGTTTGCTACTTTGTTTCCTGAGGTAAGTTTATTGCATGCTCAGTAACAGTCTCGCCTACTAACTTCTGATGCTATCAGGACGAATGCCAGTTAGTCTTCACCAAGAGAGAGTAGATTGTTGCTCGTTACCGCTTGGGAACTTGGTAGAGTCCGGTAATTAGGCTGTGCGTCGACCGTGGAATAGACAAATGACTTGCTCGAGAATGAGACACTATCGCAGATTACGGATAAATATTGTGTGACTGTGTGATGTTTTGATCTATTCAAGTCATGACTAGATGCTCGCTAATACGAATGGAAGATGAAGCTATATACAAAGTGTTGAAGGGCTTCGGCTGTCTGGCCGATAGGTTCTTAGAAAGGATGTTAGAAATGGTGCCCTATTATACATTACAGCAAGCCAACGCGTTGACTTCTGGCCACGAACTTAGGCAAAGACACTGTCAAGGAGGAAAGCAACCTCCTCCTTTCGGACGTTGTCGACAGCAGTGTAGCTGAGGTCAGTCTTGTTGACATCGAAAACAATATTGAGGGGCTCTGCAAGTGTGTACTGAGGCCAGGTAGCATGGCTGGGCGCAGTCTTGACGGTATTGGGGGTCAAGTCATGCATGAAAGAAACCCACATCTTGCTCATGAGGTCGGCAAGCTCAACGAAAGTCTCGGGCTTGCCTTCAAAGGGGTTGGGCTTGTAGCCAACACCCTTGACGTTGTTGAAGACGAAAGCGACCTCCTGGAAGTGGGTAGCTCCAATGATGGCGGGAAGGCCATTGACGTAAACGTTCCAGAGGTAGGAGAAGACGGGGATGGAAGAGGCGGAGTAGACCTGGGCCAGGAGACGTCGTCCAGCGTGTTGCTGGAAGTCACCAGCGAAGGCGGCGGCACGCTTCCACTGGGAGCCATACTCGTTAGTGGGACGGCCAATGAAAGATGCGGGGATCCCCTCGTCAGGGATATCAGGGTACAGAGTAGTAGCAGTAGCGACCTGAGTCTGGCTGAGGCCGAGGCTGGAGAGCCAGGACTGGAACTGCTCGGTAGTGTTGATACCCTTCTTAGCGTAGGCAGTGCCCTCATCGAAGTTGTTACCCATGAGAAGAGGAACGTGGGCGAACTTGCCGGCCAGAAGGAGCTTAGAGGCCTGGGCGGTCATGAAGTCACCGTCGATAACAGCAGTGAGAGTTGGGGCAGTGACGTCGAGGGGGGTAGTGTTGTTGAAGATGTTGTTAAGGGTCTCCCAAGGAAGGCCACGAAGACACTCGAGGTTGTCGGAGGCAGAGTCGCATCCAGTCTTCTTGACAAGAGCGTCATAGTACCCCTGCCAATCAGAGGCCTCTTTGAATAGAGCAACAGGGCTACCAGACTCGAGAACAGCAGCACGGAAGAGGTTGTTGTGCTGGCCCTCGTAAGCGACGAGCTGCATACCCAGGGATCGAGCACCAGCAGACTCTCCCCAGATAGTGACCTTGTCGGGGCTACCACCGAAGGCCGCGACGTTGTCCTGAAGCCATCTCATAGCCAGTCGCTGATCCTTGAAGCCCAAGTTACCAGCATTCTCCTTCTGCATCTCTTCGCTGAAGAGGAAACCCCATTGCGACACACGGTAGTTGATGGAGGCAGCGACAATGGGCTTACCCTCCTTGACAGATTGATCAACGATGTAGCTCAGGTTGTACCTAGGATCTCGGGAACCGCCGTTGGTGTAGCTCTGTCATATTGTTAGTCATAACATAGCATTGGGTATATAAGACGGGAACTTACGCCGCCATGAACCCAAAGACCAACGGGGAGCTCATCTCCGGCCTTGACACCAGAAGGTCGTACGATGTTAATGGTCAAGCAGTCCTCATTGACAGGGTTACCGAGGCTCTGGGTATCAGAGCCGTAACCAATGCACATCCATCCGAACTCGGTGGCAGATCGAGGTCCCTTCCATGCCTTATCAAGAGACTTGGGTGAAGAGAAGCGCAACGGGCCTACGGGAGGTTGGGCATAGGGCATGCCAAGGAACAGATCATGATCATACGTGGTGTCATGCTTGCCCTGGTAGGTTCCGTTGCAAACTTGAGCAGTAGGAGCGCCTGGAGGGGAAACGTGGGGAGGGCCGGGAGCGGGAGCAGAGGGAGATGGAGGGGGAGGAGGATTGGGAGGTCCTCGAGGTCCTGGAGGCCCAGGAGGTCCTGGAGGGTGATGATCACCAGGAACGCCAGGAACAGGAGGGGCAGGGTAATGGGGAAGGGCAGAAGCATAACCAGAGAAAGCCGCCAAGAGCAGGCTTAGTGTGTTTGAGGAATGCATCTTGTAGCGTCTTGACAAAGGGACTGACAAGGTGCGTGCAGTGAGGATCGCGAGCTGAGCTTCTAGACAACGTCTGGAAGAAAAAATGAGGAAGCTCGTTTAAGAAACTTGCATCAGTGGCTTGTCATGTCGATCGCTGTCTTTAAGTTCAACGGACGTCGAGGCCTTGTGGGCCGTGAGAAAGGAGCATTGTCCATACAAACGACATGGTCTACCATGTCATGACTTGGGTGAAATTACATTCTCTTGCCCCAGGGATTGTGCATCCGAAGAAGAGCCAGCATTCGCCTAAAAGAACTGCCACTTTGTCGCTCACAAAGAATGGCAGAGCGGGCACGACAGAATATCTCGCTGCCTGGGAGGAAATATGCTTTGGTAGGTCTGTCGATCCCTTCCATATTCTTTCTCCAACACCGACCAAGTGCGGCCGATCAGGTTCAGCTCCCCCACATGATGCTCCGATCTCGAGTCATTGACATCTCGAGTTGCAAATCTCCCAAAAAGGATTGCTCCATGAACCATCAAATAACTCTACTGACTACTGCAATAATTCTCCATTATAAGCACTCGCCAGCATGAACTCGCTGGACCAACTGACCTAAATCCCTGCGCCGGAAGACGGTATCCCGGGGCCTTTAGGTAAAGAAAAGCCGTTGGCACTTGGCAGAAGGTTTAGATTGCTTCTAGAGGCAAAGGGCCGCCAACATCGCAACCAGTCCCTAAATAGGCTTAGACGGCGGGCTAGGAGATGCTCAAAACGCACTAAAATGGCGGACGTAGCCCCCTAGAGGACAAAGCCGATGCTGAACTGTCACCCGCTAAGGGATTGTTGCGTGATTAAGGGACGGCACCGAGAGACGGACACTGAATGGAGTCACTCTTGGTCAATTCATGAAAGAGCTTATGGGAATTATGCTCCATCTATGGATATTCGTAAAAGAAATCCATATTTTTAGAGTCTTGGCTCGCTTCGGGTACCTCAAAAACTTCCCTTGGTGAGATCGTTTGATGGTTAGTGAGCAAGCTAGAGGGACGAAGGATGCTCAACTTCTCTATAGGTCTCACGATCGTATTGGCTAGTGGGTTGTAATGAACCTTTTAGTAGCTCCGGGATGAATTTCCTCTGACAGATCAATGATCAATGCGATGATACGCGGTTCATTAAAATACTGGACTCGTTCCCACTCTGTAGCCATGATTTCCGTCAAGGGCTTGTAAATCATTGCTCCTCTGGGGTTACATCCGACATGGTTCTCATCGCCGAGCAGTGACAATTAATCGAGCTCGGGTATTTCGCTTGCTTTTTCTGACCTGTAAGATCTGTCAAGAAAACGGTTCACGCGAGGTTCGTCCCATGATTCTGGGTTTTTTCTCGAGAAAAGAAAAGATCATCGTCGTTCCTTGGTACACACGTGGAATTGCACCCGGATCAGCATGGACCCATGTCGCAGGTAAGTCAGTAAGCAGCCAACACGTCTCGTTTCACCAGGTTTATGAATAAGGTGAAAGGGCCTTGGATTAAATATCCGTCTCGCTTGGCAGTGTGTTTGATCCTCGCATGCAATACCCGGTCGGCCGCGGGAAACTCGGCTCTTGAAGACAGGCACTTGTTAGATCTGAGCTGGGAACGAATTTCTCCGACGTATCAGTGGACGGCAGAAGGGCCCAACTCCATACTTTCAGCCACCAACGCACCAAAATCATGAGTCTAGCGGCACTGGTCCGCTATTCCAAACTTAGCAATGACCACTGTAGCCATTCTCATTGATCAACCCAGTAAAGTCGGCTCCGACAAGGAGAAAAAGGGGCGCTGCAGAGGCTAGAGAGGTTCCTGTTGCCACCATCTCTACGCTGCAGCCCTATCCTGGTGGGTGCGGAATCAAAGCGCTGACCCAGCTAGCCCAGTAATGAATCCATCTGTTCGGCCGCTACGTCTGTCAATCCCTACTGAATCTGATGTTGATGACACGATTGCCCACGGAGGGGACCTTTTGATCAAGGTTAAATTCCAAGGGAGGCCAAGCGTCACTGCGACGTTGTATATAAAACCCCAGGGACCACTATTCCCAGGATCTCCGCTGTTCGCTGCCCGAAATCCGGATCGGCGTCTGGCTCTCCCACCATTGCTTGCCGCACATGTCTTGACGTCTCGTTTCTTTTTTTTTATTTCCCTTGTCTTCTCGTTCCCTGAGCTTCACAATGGAAGATGAACGAGGAACCAGATTGCTGGTGTCAATATGGACTCTATGCCTGCTGAGTCTCATCTTGTTGTTTCTGCGTGTTTACTGCAAACTATGGAGAGGAAAGGGTTTATGGCATGATGATTGGTGCCTTATTGCGGCTTGGGTAAGTTATCTGCAAATGCCTCTCTTGATGCTGTCTCTGACCATGGAATGTCCTGAGTATAGGTGGCGCTCGCCATTTCTGTCTCCCTCAACACATATCTCGTATCTCTCGGCTTCGGACGGCACGCAGCTACGATTAGCGACGAGAACCTCATAATAATAAACAAGACGACCATTGTGGGAGCTGCTTTTGGTATAATGGCCACGACAATCAGCAAGACATCCTTCGCTATTACGTTATATCGGATTGCTACCAACGCATGGATGAAGTACTTCCTCATCTTTATTATCGTCACTATCAACGTCTCGATGAACTTGGTCTGGATTTTCGGTTTCGCCAAGTGCACGCCTCTCGAGAGGGTTTGGAATCACAACGTGCCTGGAACTTGCTGGGACAAGTCAAAGCTTCTCACGTTCCAACTATTCGCTGCTTGTACGTCCTCGGATATCCACAATGATTGTGGTTGGCGACTCACACTTCTCAGATTACTCCGCGATTCTTGACTTCGTTCTTGCTTTATTGCCTTGGGTCATCCTGATGCGCATGACCATGCGTAGACGAGAGCGTCTTGGCGTTGCTGTCGCTATGAGTTTAGGTGCTATGTGAGTACAAAGTATCATCAGCATACAGTATCAAGTTACTAACACACCAAAGCGCTGGAATTACTGGTATAGTCAAGGCTGTACTGGTCGTCAGCATGAAGAGTGAGGACATCACCTATGACCGTGTCGACCTCACGATCTGGACCTTGACAGAGCCTGCCGCTTCCATCATGGCCATCTGTATTCCAGTTCTGTATGTTACGATTCCGTTTCCAATCACGTGGCCGCCTTGCTAATTCAGATAGCCGTATGCTGTATCGAGAACTCAAGTCAAGTTCACGAAGCTACAACCGTAACAGGACCAATACAACGCCCCGCGACGTCGACACAAGAAACACAGCCGGAGCATCAAATGCTCGGCAGTCAAAGCGATATAATCCCAACTCACGCTATGGTCGAAACTCGGTCGTCATTATGTCAGGATGGCAAGAATCGCAAGAGCATCTCCAGGACGATTCCGACGGAAGCCAAAGCCAGACTAAGATGTCCATGAGTTCCGGGGGCGTGATGAAGACTGAAGAAGTTAGAGTTCACCACGAACGTTTGAGTACATTTAGCGATGAAAATTCTATAGAGCTCAGGGGGTTGCCGCCAACGCAAGGGAAACCAGGGCATCAAAATGCTGAAAGAGCGCCCTCGTTTTAAATTAGATTAATAACATTGTTTACTGTTACTGGCCCGTGTGTATACACTCGTACTATATATTACGTTTTACACTCCTCAACTCTCGAGAGTAGAAGGGGCTCCCGGCGGCACAATTTGAATTTTCAGAACACTTTGTGCAAGACTCAACCTCATGTCTTTCTTCACTTTCGCTGATGCTGGCGTCTTGAGCCCCTGTCATGTGCTCTGTTTCTTTTTCGCGTTTTCCATTATTAGTATAAACAGTGACAACAATCAGCTCAAGTAGAGATTCAGACTTGAGCGAAGGCTCACAACCTTTATTCGATCTAGGATACATGCCATTGCACCTTTCTTCCTTTTTTTTCTTTTTAGTCTCACTGCATTATCATACAAATTGGAAGGTCTATCAATCGCAGAAGCTACTAATGATCTTCTCCAACAAAACTAATGGTACAGTTACGAAAGAATCGAGCCTGTTAAATACAAGCTCAAAGATGGTACGAAAAGTATATCAAGCCACTGATCATGCAAATCCTGTTCAGTAGTCCCGGGACATTGTGGCAGTGTTCACGGGGGGTTACCCCGTGACTCTTTCTCGACATCATCTGTTCCTTGCCAGCATATATGATCTACGATCAGTCATACGGCCATCAAGTAATACTCGAAGCCTTCTCTCAATATTGAGAAAACCGGGCTTATTCATGGTGATCTGTTTATGGATAATATCACCATTATTAGCTAAGAAATAAGTGACTGTCTTGCCCCCTCTTCGCATACGTATAGCAAGCCACTTGAGAATAATAGCGCCTTTCCTATATGTTTCCTATACTATGAGGTTACTATGAACTATCCAGTGTCAATACAAGACATGCTATGTCAGAAAGATCTTCCATGCAACACTTTGCAGTTATGCATTGTGGTTAGAATCGATAGCAACACTTCGGCTGAAAGCATATTGTATATAATTCAGAAGGTCAAAAGGAACATTCCATGACAAATTCGAACTCGCGAACTACAAAAAACGAAGAGTGGGGTAGAGAAGAGAGTTTTAGGATTTTAGGTTCGGATTTTAGAAGGGGTATAGGTTATAGGTAGATACCCCTACACCACTCTTCGCCGATGACATACAGAGTTCTTTTGGAATATAAGGGTAGACATCATGAGACAGTCACGTGAAGAATATTTAATCTAGTGTAAGATCAAACCTGGACTGAGCGATCACACATTCGTTTTTGCACAGTTGCTCTCTACTCATCCACTATTTACGTGTCAGCCATAGGCAACCAAGTACTGCATAAGAGATATATATCGCTGAAGTCGCGAATCCTTTATAAAACATGCTTCGGGATTATCAAAAGAAAATCTCGAGTTATTTTTGGGAATGGATGTTCACGTTCATCGAAGAAAGAGGCATGATATGGAAAGTCGGCGAGAACACAGCGGGTACTTTTGCAGTCTTCCTTGAGAGCACTCCTAGATCCTATTTGGAAAAACGCTGCTTATGTTATAGGCAGCCAGTCAAATGGTTTCCTCGTGATTGCAGGGCGGCATGCGCAATAAATGATTGCGGTGTTTTGGTGAATAATGCATCAGGACCTGAGACCCGACGACTGAACGACATGCCCAGGTCTTAGAAATGGATGCCGTATCCAAAATAAGCTTATCTCAGCTTTCGTAAATAAACTTGGCATAATGCCGCGGCTTTTGTCGCTATTCTGCCCGCCATTGCCGCCGGGTTCGGACAGCAATTCTTGCCAACGGGTTGCAGCGGCGTTCCCGACTCCAAGTCAGCCCATCCTTAGCGTTACATTGCATATGCAGACAGTCACTATGTTACATGCTGGCAATAAGCCTTGGTTTCAGCCTGAAATGCTTATAATGGTCAGAGTTTTAAGCGCCAACGGGAACTTTTTTAGCGCATGAAACACTACGATGCGGGTTTGGACTCGACAGGCTAGGTCGTTGATATCATCACACTACGTGAATCATTCGGGAGCGGATCTTTTGCTTAGATTCAATATGTTCATTGCATAAGGTAACTTTGTACGGGTCATAAATGTAGATACATGGACAACACAGCTCTGCTGCTTGTGAAAACGTGAACCGACTAGCGGCAACCAATGAATATCAGAGCCCAAGGCATGCCCGTTGCCCAGCTCTTTGGTCCCAAGCTCGACCTGGGGGACTAGAAACCACTTGTCTGCACCATCTCGGAAGCGCCTTAGATAGATTGGACGGAAGGGCCGGGGATGGGGTAGGAAGAGAAAGACTGGTAGAGGTTGAAGAGGATACCAGGGTCGGTAGGAGTGTAGAAGGTGGTGAAGTCACCGCCACCGCTGATGGCCTGGCTGCCACTGCCAGTAACCTTGAGGTTGATGCACTGGGGGTAGGCCTGGGCACCGTTGGCCTGACCGGCAGAGTGAAGACCAATGATCTCGTGTCGGAGAACGTAATTTCCGGCCTTGAGGTTCTTGGGCACGGTGAACTTCCATGAGAAGCCATCGCGGATGAGATCGTCAGAGGCCCAGTCACCGGGGTTGTTGCCAGACTTGAGACCCTTCTGAGCGACCTTGACCCATCGGAGGCTCTGCTTGTTGATGCTGGCAAAGTCACCGCTGACGGGAGCGAGGTACTCAGTGACGGGGCCATGGTGAGACTCGGGCCAGGTATCCCATTTCAGAGTGACAACATCGCCAGCGGCAACGACGACCGAGTTGGAAACGGGCTTAGCGCTCTTGTGGCAGATGATATCGGCTGTCTTGAAGGCATCGGGTGCGACGAAGCCGTTGTCCTGGTTGCCAGCAGCCCAGCCGACAGCGTCAGAGGGAGCACTGTGGGGAATGCCACCGGTGTACTCCTTGCCACCGGCAATGACCTTTGCGACGTGACCGTGGGCGTTGGCTCCAGCGAGGAGAGCAGCCACGACACCGAGAGAGAGGTTGCAGTGCATGTTTACGGTTTAGAAACTGTTAAAGACAAGAAGGCTTGTTGGGCAAAGGTCGATTGGTGAGAAGTGAAGAGAAGCTTGCTGGAAGGCTGGTTTGGAATATCTCGACAAGACTCTCTCACGTTTATATAGCCATCTGATCTATAATACCTACATGGAGCATCTATTCCTGTGAGTCTATACACAAAACAAGGTGACCCTTTTGGTCGACGGAGATAAAACTGGAACTAGACGAATTCGTGCCCTATCGAAAGGAGTATCAGCATCCGTGTTTCCCAAAGGGAGCTAGGATCGTCATCGACAGCCACATCAAGAGGGCCGATATTAAAGGAGGTAGTAGCCAAGCGTCTCGCCTTAAGAGCTGGCGTATCGTCTGGCATTATTTCGGTCTGCAGTGTAGCATCAGATCCATTGCGTCTTTTCGGCCATCGGACAGAAGAGCCGCCTGTCGATTCGCTGTGTCATGTTTCAGGAACAAAAAATGACCAACAAAAATCGGAACGTGAGCCCGATTATCCGCCTGTCTAAAGCAACGTCTTGGCGAGATCTTGCCTGAAACAGATTGGACGGGTACTGTGTCTCCATAGTCGCCTCAGATTTATTAGTGACAGTATGCGAAAATAATGGACGAAACGCGTATTTAGAGTTTTATTCGTGGAAAACTGAGTCTTTTAATTCGTCCTGTTTCACGGCGGGTTTTTCATCTATCAGAGGGAAACGTCCCGGTTTAATTCCTGCTGATCGCATGGCACTAAAGTAGCTTCCCGGAGGGTTGGTTAAGCATATAATGGCAATGCAGCATGCAATCATCACGATAACTATAGATAGGAGAATATCTGCGGCACGGCCGAGTTCAGATGACTTGCTATGAATACCAAGCCGGAGAGGTCGAGTGCTTATTACTGTATTGGGATGAGCAGGGAAACAAGAAGATGCGAACCGCTCGATCGCAATAGCCATGGATCAAGATTTCATCGTGGTATGAATCGTGTCACGGTGGAGATGTATGCAAGCTTTGACCAAGATGGACGAGTTTTCCCGTGGCCCTGTTTCAAGAAACAAGGTTACGCGGCCCGGTGTTTGCATTCCCAAGCATTCTTTGCTTCTTCTCGCTTGGATAGACGGGATGCATGTCGATGGAGGTGTGAAACGAGATGGTCCAGTGAGACGGTGGTGAATCGTCTGATGTAGACGGCTGCTGGCGTTTATGCGTGTTTTGGTTTCAGGCTCTTTAGCACGCTGACGTCTCTAGATCTACGACTTCAGAATTAAGTTGCTCACAGGTTTCTAGGCCAAATCGGTTCTGACATGAACTGAGGTGCTGACAGAGGTTTTGTGATGCAAAGTGGCAGTAGTGAATGGACTGTTGTCGTTATCAGCTGCAGTTGCCGGTCTACCAAGCACATACGACCATAGGTAGTGGAAAATACGGGATCCCGTCTGCTCTCCCATAGTCAAGCCACTAACCGGCGGATTAGTAGTTGGGTCGGTGACGACCAGCGAATCCCCGCTGTTGTATGTAAAATTCTCTTTTTGCTGGTGGTGAAGGATAAGTCAGACCCTCTTTATGGGAGGAATTTTTTGGTCTGCGTTCAGAGCGCACGTGATGCAACCAACTTTAATTGGATGGGGATTACCGGGTAATTTCCTGGTGTGAGTCTTACAGCTATGCTAAATCTCTTACCCTAAATATGTTCTTTAATGCTGTGAATAAGAGATAAAGCTGAAAGGGTAACTGTAATATTAAATGTCATTATGTTTTAATGATCTTGGAGCTAAATGGCTCTTTTTAATTGTGTCGTGCAGTTATATGAAAGACATTTCGATATCGTGAAATATTTATCCAAACATGCAAAATGCCATCAAATCAATTCACACTAAAGCTCAAAAACACCACGACAGACAGAACCTTTTCGGTCATTGACTCTCGAAAAAAAAAAACCGCATGGATTTTACAGTCAAATAACAAGTCGTTTGACGGATAGCGAACTCCCTTCCAAAGATTGGTGTACTTCGGAGCTCATCGACACATTGTACATATTGGATACGCCAAAATTTTCACATAGCTGTATATACCGAAAAACCAAGCATGGACATCGGATCACTGTGAAACGAACATAGCGCGACGAGTCCAAGCAACAGACGCGTTTCAGCGCATTGTTGAACCATTTATGTAATTACTATTTACACTCTTCTTCACCACCCAGGCAAGCCCAAGAAAGCAATGAAAAGGGATGGAGCTCAACAAGCGCGCGTTCGCGTCACCTAGAGGCAGTGTAATACTAGGGACACTGTGGACGGGATCATATGCAAGCATAGAGGAAGCCGTCCGCTGGCCAAAAATAGGAATAATCACGATTGATGTCCTTAGACATCTTTCAGAGATTAAACTGAAAAGAACAGATACTACACTTGATCTAAGCCAAAAGGCAAAGAGAGCTAAGGAGAAAAGAAGAAGAGAAGCGTAGCTTAGACGGGCTGGACGAGAAATTTATACTGAAGACTGGGGCGGTGAAAACCAAGGTTTGGCAGAATATGGTTTGGGACCTGAGGCATTTGGTGGTGGTTGAAAGCTTGAAAATGCGGTGGCTGGGAGAGAGTTCATTTCGCTTGGTCGAAGCGAAAGCATCGCAGCATCATTGACCAGTAGACGAAAGTCTGGGCTCCCATTGCCTCAATCGTTGCCTGCCACAATTGACAGAGTTCGAGGCAGTGCAAAGATATTTCTGGAGGGGTTGAAGATGCACCAATTGACTGCATCATTTGCCGCGCCTCTTCGGGTCGCATCAGAAAACATCTACGCCGCTGAGTGTCAAAACTGGGACTGAACACGTGGGCGAGCCTCGCGATATAACAGATCGATTCATCCGACATCACGTTCAAAAGTTCCCCATCAGACAGACTACATATATCCGGGTCGCAATTCGCTGCGCCAAGAACCTCCAAGTTCTGGGTTATCGACTCGGTTGCCATATATCCGCCTGGCTCAAGCACAAAAATGTCTACGGTGATCAAAATGCTTGCAAAACTAACCTGTCAGCCGAAAAAAAGTAATTTCTTCAAGTATAATTTTCCTCGTGACTTGGCCGACCTCGATTGAAGACATCATGGCTGAATGCAATCTCGCATCGCGTATTTGTCGCATGCTGGCATCAAATGAATGGAGCGCTTGAGCGACAGTATTATTTCCGGTTGACATTATCTACTCGAATGGACTGAAATGTGCGTAAGTCGTTCATCGTAACATCATTGCATGAAGTCCGCCTCAATCAAACCCCCAAATAATTATGCGCAACCATCAGACTTGTAAACAAGAGCTGACGGATCCTCCTTCTGCAAATAGTTCTGCTCAATCAAAAACTTGACATTGCCAGTTTCTCCAGTGAAGAACTGCGCTCCGAGACCGGGCTGCCCAAACCAAGGCGCGATGGGTCCTCCAACCACTGTAAGAGGCTTGATGACCCGGTAGACGTGATAGTTGTACGGGAAGTCTGGGGTATCGGGGTTCGTAGCCAAGTTCGAGGGAGGGAGAGCTCTTTGCGAGTAGGGAGCAGAGGCAGCAGAGACGTACGATCCTAAAACGCTGTTAGACTGTTGTTGGATCGAGGCGACGCGACGCGACTTACCATATTCGCTTCCAAATCGATCTACGAGAGTTCCGACCTGGAGAACCATGCTGCCGTTGATGGCATTGCCATTCGCGTCAAGCTGGAAGCCATTTTGCGGAGGGTACTTGTAGTTGCCCTTCTCGTCTGTCCATGTCTGGAGGAATTGAATTGGTGTAAGCCCACCAAAGCGATTGTAGCTCTCCACGGTTGCGCTCAGCGGGAGCTTCTTTGGGAGCTTGGTAGGGCCGAGCCGAGCATCGCGGCAGATGTAGTCTTTGGAGCTGGATCCACCGTCGCGAGTGCCGGAACAATCGCACGCTGCTCTCTCAGCGACAATTGGGTTGGGCAGAGCTGAGACTGTGGAGAGGCACAGCAGCGACGAGAGGAGAAAAGAGGGAAGCATTTTGTATCAACTTTGCTATCACGTCAAGGATATGGGCTTGGGGATGAGCTGCTGCCCCCAGGAACAAAGGACAGAGGCATTTCTTATACATATGAGCCGTGTCTAAGCCAAGAGCGCATGTGAAGCTATTGATATTGTCTCTGTTGACGAGCTGAGATCTGCATGATGACTCCGCTGTTACTCTGATGGCCTCAGACGGCGCATCCGAGCTCAGCAGAATGTCTTACTCCCCCCTCCTTTGGTGCAAGGATACAGCGGGCTAATGCAGGAATGCCGGCAAATGAGCTAGAATGGCAGTGAGTGATGTAGATGCCCAGATTCACATGGCCCCAACAAAGTAATTACGATACGTAATGACCTGACCTTGAGTAATTGAAAAGCACATGAAAGAAGCGGTCGCGGTCGCGGTCAGGTTGAGGGTCGAACTCATGCCCCAAGTAATTTTGATGCTCGTTGAGCTTTTGCGCGTCGATGGAAGATGGCCTAAAGATGCACTATAGAATCTCGCTGCCGTGTTTTGTTCCAGGCCTGGTGAGACAGCAGCCTCTCCGCGATTTAGTGCGTTGCTAGGCTGTAAGCCTTGTGAGTTAGTCGATTGCTCCCCATGCATGGAACCTTTTAGCAGAACAACGAGCATCATTTGGCGAACCCTCAGCACAGCAACCAGCCATTCTTACAGGGATCCGACGGTCGTTTTTTTGGTTGCCTGAGAGCTGACTTTCAGGTGGCTGGCTGATTAACCAAACGGGCACTGTGCATATCAGCTAAGACATGGCTTCACGCACTACAGCGCATTTCGTCTTACGTAGTGCAGGACCCAGCTCCGACATTTTCTATAGCAACAGCCCGCCCCATGAGACGGGGGAGTTGGTAGCACAGGCGATCACGATGGCGGTCTGGGAATGATCAACATCGAGTTGAATTGAAATGGCTCTATCTGTACTATCTACCCCGTACTCTCGTGCGGTCGCCTAACCCTCAAGCCAAGCCAACAATCTTGAGCGCGTCCTCCCAGAGTCGAGCCTCGCGTTCTGGGTCATAAACATGTGGCGCATACCCTTTACCAAAGTGAGGATCAATCTGCTTAGCTGGAGGCGCCTCCTGGCAATTCTCCAGGTATTTTCCTCCAGTGTATTCCCACTGCTTGCCGATAGCCGCCCAGACTGTCGTCGCAGCTCCCTGCTCGGGGTTCTTCAACATCTTCTTAGCCGTGTCGCTACTAGCGAGAGACTGCAGGACCTCCGGGGGAATATGTCTTGAAAGCTCGGTCAAGATGCCTCCAGGATGAACGCTTGTCGCATGCAAGCCCTGGGAACCGTATCGACGGTCTATCTCGTTGGCGAGGTAGATATCAGCCGTCTTTGATTGACCATAGGAGAGCCATGGGTCGTAACCGCCCTTCTGGAAGTTATAGTTGTCGGATTCGTTGATACCGCCATGCTGGTGTGCTGATGAAGAAAGAACAACAACTCTAGAGTTGAGCTCGGGAGTCACGGCCGCGAGCAAGGCTGGCTTGACAAGCTCGAAGAACAAGAAGTGGGCGAGGTAGTTGACCCCGAACTGCATCTCATGGCCATCCTTTGTGAGCTCAAGTTCTGGGACAGCCATGCAACCTGCATTCTCAACTAGAATGTTGATCTTGTCGGTTTTATCCAGTATGCTCTTGGCAGCAGCACGAACACTGTCGAAGGAAGTCAAGTCGAGCTCGATGAACTCCATTCGACTGGCATCAAAGAATTCTTCGCAGGCTTTCTTTGCCTTATCCAGGTTTCTTGCAGTCAAGAATAATTTGGCGCCCGTTTCTGCCAGAGCTCTGGCAGTCTCGATACCAATACCAGAAGAAGTTCCGGTAATGACGATGACTTTGCCCTTAAGCTTGCCTTCGACGCCCTCGTCTTTGATGATCTGCAGGGCAGTAGGTCTGGCGTCGCCAGGGCCCTGAGTGTCCTCATGTGCGGCAGAGTATCGAGACATTTTGTCTTGGAATATGAGATGGAGATATTGAGATATGGATGTTGTAATGTGAAGGGAGCTTGAAGGAGATTCGATTCATCATGTTCGTAGACAAAGGCAGGACTTATATACTTGATTCAGTCACCTCATGTTCCAACAACGTTCGATCTTGCGACTAAACCTACAGGGCTTCAACATCGGAGTAACCAATCAAACCACTCAAACTCACAGGCGATGCACGCACGACGATGACAAAGTTTAGGCTCTCGACAACTACCGCTTAATTCCGGACCCCTAGTTGCGATCATGATGCATCGAGGGTGACAGTTTCTACCCGATTTGGTTAGCGTCGGAGTTTGGGGGTTTGGCGGAGTTCAACCCTTTGTCAGCTGGCTGACGTCTTTTTCCTTTATGAGACTGGCATATATCTCAGGGTCATGGATGACTTCTTTTTCCGTTCTTGGTATCGCAATTTCAATCGTCTTGTCCCCACATCAAACTCTTGACAGGAGCAATGGAGGCTGCCGACCATGACCAGGAGCGCAAGGCCCGTAAGCGGGCACAGAACCGGCTGAATCAGAGAGCGCGGAGTATGAAACCTTATCTCCGCTGAGCTGCATTGGTACTAAACGTCATTTCAGGGGAACGCTTGAGGAGAGAGAATGAGGATAGGAACGGGCCGGGCAAACGCCCTTATCGAGTTGACCGCTGGAGGATCGGTACCGACGCAAACAGTGAAGAAGAACCTAACACTTCTTCAGCCAATAACATGGCACCGTCCAGGGAAGAAGAAGAGTCGACATCGCAGCAAATTGTCATAGCAAACCAATCTAACTACAACAGCGGCGTAGTCATCTCTGTTGACCATCGCCTTCTTCATCTCATCAGCTACAATCTTTGCCGAGGCATGATGACCAACAAGAAAATGCTGAGGATGTTTGCAGAGTTCATCGTAACATTCGACTTCCCAACACTAGAGCCCCAATCAAAGACATACTGCGACATCGCCGTCATCCGATCCATTGATCGAGAACATTTACCACTACCAACTCGACTTGAGCCAACTCAGATCCAGATGACCTCGCCACATCCTTGCTGGATCGACATCTTCCCGTTTCCAGAGCTCAGAGACAATCTCATACGAAAGCAACTCACATATGATCACATACAGTTTCTGGAGGATTTGGTCGGTGATTACGTGTACATCTTACCTCCTGCGGTTCCGTCAACAAGATGCATTGTACCGCCGTTCAAAAAGTTAGAAGGAGGAAATCAGCCAAAGGAAAATGCTGGAATGATCTTATGGGGCGAGCCGCATCTCAGCGAGAGTTGGGAAGTTACTCCAAGTTTCCTAGCAAAATGGTCATGGTTGATTGGAGAGTGCAATGATCTGGTTCAAGTTTCGAACACTTGGAGACAAAGTCGAGGGGACCAACCACTGAGATCTGTCCGTGTCTCCTAAGTAGGAACTGGGCATAAAAAGAATGAATTACAAAAAGAACAACTTGATGAGACTGGGACTCGAACCCAGGAGGATTGCTCCACCAGGAATTGGTGTTAAGGTTGACCTTAACCTGGCGCCATAACCAACTCGGCCATCTCACCGATTTGCTTGATGACAAAGCACTAATCAGAGTTCTTGACCGGAACACGACATAATCCTCACGTACTCCATGGAATTACTCCCTAGTTGTATTTGTGAGAAGGTATTCTAATGGAGAATCCCTTGAATCAATATCTGAGACTTTGCTCGTGGAAGTCAGGAATCGACATTCATGTAACTAGTGCCAACCTCGTAGCAATTTGACAGCGTTATATCTGCACTACCCTTGAGAGCCCTGGGGCTTGTATCCGAGCTCGTCTGTTCAGAAGTTCTCAAAGAGATATCTCATTCCAGCCCAGATCTCCTCACCAGACTCAACAATCTGTTTCGGTGGAAGAACAAACCCATTGCCCCTCAACCTCTGGGGCCGAAGCTCCATACCCCAAGCAAGCTCTGCTCCAGCAACATCATAAACCCAGTCACTACTTCCTCCCGAAGTCTGATAGATGGTCTGACAAGTTGGGCCGTAATAGAAATTCAAGTCGTTGACCTGTTTGATAGCGTCTGCAACGCCGCCAGCGAGCTCCATCTGTTCGTTGATATCAGTGATGTTGGTGTCGCAAGTGTAGCCGTACGGAAGGAGGATCAACTGGCTGAAGGAGTGAAAGTCGATGTAAGACTTTATGCCATTCTTCTGCGCAACTGATTTGGTATGCTTGACGAGAGCTTTGTTTTCGGGGGTATCACCAGCCTTCATACCGCGATACGTCTCGTTGCAAGTATCAGTGGAGGAGCCACCAGGGATATCCCACTCATGAGGCCAGTTTCGGTTGAGGTCGGTGCCGATACATTTCTTACCAGCTCGCTTCTGTCGGTTCTTTCGCCACAACCGGTCGTCAGTTATCGTATAGACGAAGCCTATGAAGCAGTCAGCATCCGTGTTTCACCTTTCAAAGAGACCTCCGAAGACTCACCATCGGGGTTTGCGATCGGAATGATGTAGACGTCGTAGTTGTTGAGTGTATCTCGAACAAGACGATCCTTATTCTGATAACCTTGGACAAGCTTCCACGCCATATACTCAACGGTCTGTGAATAGCGTTAGAATACTACATCTCTCTACTGAGTTGAATGCTTCCTACCATTCCGCTAATCCACTCGCGTGCGTGAGAATTCGCGTGCCAAACGATGGCAGGGTTTCTTCCCTTATCGCCGTTACCCCAGAGGTGAATGCCTTGGATTTCTCTATTCTGTACAGTCCTACCAGTTGTGAAGACTTCCGAGTTCTTGGGGAACGAGGCTTGCAAATCGGACAGGAACTGTAGGTGCTGCTCGAAACTATGGTAGGACTTGAAGTAAGATTTATCGGGCAGCTTCGCCTTGTCGCCGGGCAGTTTGGTGGTAGCTACCAACCATCAGTCATGTATGAGCTGAAAAAATCACTGGGGTTACTTACCTTTGTAGAGCCCAAAGCTTCCCTCTTGGGCGATCTCGGCGCCTATGTTATCGCTCATAACGGCGGTTTTCAGGCCAAGACTCTTAAAAGCACCCAGTTTTCCAGGAGGAATGGCGACCTCAAAAACGTTGTGATTTTGCCCGCAGCTCAAAGAAACGTGATCAATGCCTTTCAGAAGGCTCGGGATATCTTTGTCGGACGGGCGAGCAGTGATGGAGAAGGCTTTCCAGCCATCATATGACACCTTGGCCGCAACAGCAGGCAGCAAAAGGCCTGCGTATATAGTACTGAATAGCATATCAAGGACTGCGGTTGGCGAAAGTTGCTGGAGATATGTTGAGTAATTTGCTTCACTTTGGTTGAGAAGGCTCCTGTCGCCCCCTTTATACTACTTTCTAGGCACTGACAAACTCATACGGAAACGGAGGAACATCTGGGATTATGATTCATAGTCCGTGAATCATCACGGCTTCCGGGCACTTGGCTGTGCTAGATGTTGGACAAGTCACAATAACCAACCGCACCATGTGGAGTGCCTAACACTGATTCATGTGTTTCGACTGGAGGAAATAACACTTGTCATGGAAACATGGCCGTTCATGCTATGAATAGCAGTCATGTCTCACAACTATCAGATTTCGGCTTGATTGTTCTGTTGGTAGGTGCCTAGACAGGGGCATCGGATGAAAAGAACAATATTAAGGCCTGTTGGTTGTCTTGTTTCACTTCGCCCCTCATTGGACAGTAACACAACAAGCTCGTCTTGTCCAGTAACTTATCACTTTATTCCGCATCACCGCCAACATGGTCCGCGCTTTGACCCCTCTCCCAATTCTTTTGCAGCACCTTGGCCATTCTGCCCCAGATGCGTCGTGGCATCTCGTGTCCAACATCCTCCCATAGCACATAGTCAACATCACCAGGAATCGCTTTTGCCAAGGCCTCTCCGTGAATCTCCCCAAAGATCTGATCCTTGCCTGCCTGCACAACCGTGGTCGGGCATTTGATCATCTTGAGTGTATCAGCCCCTGGCCAACCATCTTTTTCGTACGACGCGGCGCCGTGATTCGGAGCTTTGCTGTACAATGTGCCACCTTTGATATCCCGTTCCACCAGACGTCTCACCGCCTTCTCCACCTCCTTTCTCTCATCCGCATCAGGCTGCGTTGTGAGTGCGTCATAGACGGTCATTCCGTTTTTGATGGCCGTTTCCCTCTGATCTCCGAAGCCAGCCAGCATTGGTTGGAACCCAAGATCAAGTCCTCCTTTGATTGGGAGCTCAGGGCTCACGCCGGGAGACGTGTACAGAAGCGACAGGCTTCTGACTTGTCGGGGCCTACGCGCGGCGACTGTGTAGGCGACTGGCCCTCCTTTACTCAGACCAACAATATGGAAGCCCTTTGAGGTATCGTTGAGATTCAAGTGATCTGCAAGTCCCTCAATGTCGCCTGCCATGTCTCCAATTGAGTATCCGCCAGGCACGGGAAACTCAGTCGATAGGCCCGTGTCTCTTGGATCGAAGCGTATCACGAAGTATTTCTTGCCATCTCCCGAAGATTGAAGCTTTTCGATGAGACCTTCTGCCCATACTATCATTGAATCCGCATTGCCGGGCACGAGTATGACCGCAGGATCTGACGGGTCGCCAAAGGTTTGATAACAGATACGCAATCTGTTGGTGAGCTGGGCAAAGAGTTCTGGTGAGGGGTTCATTTTGCTATTACAATGTTGATAAAAGGGTTTACAGAATCTCTTGGCGAATATGGTGCTGTTACAAGAACGGGAGCATCGCAGATGTTTGTTTGCAGGATAGTGGTGGGGGCTGATGTCAGCACTAATGCAGAGCAATCCAGGGTGCTGAATGCTCTAGTAACCAGTCGTTACTGACTCCCAGCAGCTAATAGCCTGATAACTGATATTCTTTTGAATCTCCATTGGTTTGTTCGCATGCCATTGCCCTTTCTAGCAGAGTGTTTCAGGATCTGGTAAGGAGGTCCATTGATTTTTGTAGGGATATATAACTTGAAGTAAATAACTCATCATAGCGACTGTCATGTCTTGCGGGTGGCGTCGTAGCTCCGGTTGTCATACAGCATGTATATATCGAACTCTCAGTGTTGCTTGATCGCTACTATATCAAAATTGTCCTGTAACTTAGGTCAACGTTGACGCGAACTGCAATCGTGTATATTTCTTGCTTCTCTGGTTCCTCTCTCAGTTGCTGTGAAGACCGACAGGACAAAAAGAGTGTAGAGGATATCTAGAGTCAGATCCTAATGCCTATTGGACTTCATGACGCCTGAATGGTTGAAAGATCAACCGTGCTGAACGGGTTGAGCCTGGAGCCTGAACAAACGACTCAGTATCGAACCTTGCTATCAACTGACTTGATGGTAAGCTTCACTGAAGCTTCAGAAACCTCTGTCTTGGTTCCATACCTCTATTGAAGACAGCTGGCATCATAATAAAATCGTGATCTTTCAATTATATCTTGGGTTAAACTGAAAGAAGAACTTTATCTAGAGAGTTTGCATATAGAGTCTACGGTTATTGGCCGATGGCTACCACCGTTCTTGACAATACGGCTTGATAGAAGGTCCTGGCCATGAATACGATAGTGAGTAATGCCTTCACTTGATTTCGCCAGCTGATCCGCACGACTCTGTGTTTGGTCACTTGGATTGCTTGACAACAACCGCTTATGCACTCCTTCGATTGATTGACGTTTATATTTATATGTTGCCGGTCCTGGTCATAAACCTAAAATATAAGACCCAAGTGTATGGACATGGTCTGATCCTCGAATTACGTCCCGCATGCTAAATCAACCAAGCACAATCCATTACCATACCGGTTGGGAATAGCGCCTTTGTAATGTTATTTCTTGATATGGATTTCAAGAACCGGCGTACAAGAGAAACACTTTTTAATGCAGGAGTCAATATTTTCAAAACAGCGAGCTGATTTATAGTCAAAGTCCAAGATATCTCGACAGGATATATCAAGCCAACACACTGGAAATCCCAATTAACTTCAGAACACTATACGAATGCATACGTAACTGAGATATCAGTAAAGGAGAACTCTGATCCTAGCTGAAATGAAAATGTCTTCTCAAGCTGTCTCCGGGAGGATGAAGGGACGTGAAGAACGCGTGCGATCGCAACGTGGGCAATGGGCGAGTTTGTAGAAGATGCAGACGGCAATTCGCGCAGAAACTTGTCACTTGCTAGGCCATTGGTACCAAGTCAGGTTGACCACGATCTTTGGTGGCATGCTTACATATCATCCTCGGGGTGATTTACATAAGAACTCCATACTTGAGTACCACCATGATATCACCAATTCCCTTGAAGTCAAATCATAGGAAGTTATATAGAGACTACATCCCGAGCTTCGGCGTTGTCCCCGCAGATTATCAAGCTAAGGTAGATTGGTAATCGGCGTTCCATGGGGATAGCGTTAAACACCAAGCTAAAGTCTAAGCAGCCAATCAATGACGCATACTCACCATTCTAAGTTCCACTATCATGACGCCATCTAGCGGTATAAATGTCCTCAAGAGCTTCTCTATCTTGATGATACTCATCAAGCAAGTCTTATCATTACTCGCAGAACAGTAGCTTCACAACAACAGAAACCAACATCATGACTACCAAGGCTATCGTATTCGTTGAGAAGGGCAAGGCCACTATCCAGGAGGTCTCGAAGCCCAAGCTTCGAGACGATTATATCCTCGTCAAGGTCAATGCCGTTGGCTTGAACCCTACCGACTGGAAGCATATCGACTTCGGCCTCACTAAACCTGGCTCTAGAATCGGATGCGACTACGCTGGTACCGTCGAGGAAGTTGGTCCCAAGGTTACCAAGGCTTTCAAGAAGGGCGACCGGATTAGCGGTGTAGTCCATGGAGCGTCAGTATTTAGCCATCATTGGGTTAAAATCTTCTAATCATATTTAGTGACGCAACTCAGCTCGAGAACGGAGGCTTTGCCGACTACATTGTGGCAAAGGGAGATGTACAGATCAAGACGCCCGATAATGTTACTGACGAGGAGGCTGCTACCCTTGGTATCTCTATTGCCACAGTAGTAAGTTTGACCTGGCGAGTAAAAGTAAAGAGCATACATACTGATCACCCACGCAGGGCCAAGGCCTTTATAAGACTCTGGGATTGCCTCTACCCACTGAGGGCAAAAAGAGCGATGAGTTTATCCTTATTTACGGCGGCAGCACTGCAACTGGCATTTATGGTATTCAGTTCGCCAAACTTTCGGGGCTGAAGGTTATCGCGACTGCTTCTCCTCACAACTTCGACTATCTCAAGTCGCTCGGAGCCGAGGCAGTCTTTGACTACAAGTCGCCCAACGTCGCTGAAGAAATTCGCAAGTACACCAACAATACACTGAAACTCGCCTGGGACTGCACCGCGCAAGGCGTCGCCATCAGCGCTGGAGCTATCAGCACCGAGGGCGGCAAGTACGCTACTCTTCTGCCAGTCGACAAGCAGCAGTTGCTCGACGTGAACCCCAAGGTCGATGGACCCTATGTAACGCTTATGTATTCCATCTTTGGCGAGCGATTCTTCAAGGGACAGGAGACGCCTGCTCAGCCTGAAGAGTTTGAGTTCGCGAAGAAGTTCTGGGAGATCAGCCGACAGTTGCTTGAAGAGGGCAAGCTAAAGGCTCCCCAGGCGTTTGTTAACCGGGGCGGCAGTGGCTTTGAGGGTATTCTGAAGGGCTTGGATGAATTGAGAGCGAACAAGGTTTCCGGAGGAAAGCTTGTGTATACTCTGTGAGATGTGCATTGACGTATAGAGGCATTAAATGGATAAGACATTATATGCGCCTCGTATGAACGAGAGTTTAGAGCTACTCTCTCTGCATATTGTGGCTGTGAACCTAAACTTTATTCTTATTGCTTCAAGGAAATGCATGAGTAGAGTGAAAATGGGGTTTAAAAAACCACCTAAAACTCTATGATTAGATATCTGATGAGTAAAAAGACAATCGATGGATATGTTGATTGCGATTTACTCAAAATGGCAAAAGATGGAGAAATGCCTCCACACCGGATTGAACGATGGACCTTTGCATTACAAGTGCAACGCTCTACCACTGAGCTATAGAGGCGGTTCTATTTGATGACTAGTGAGTTGTAGTCTGGACTTATGTACACCACATGCACTGTAAGCTACTGCATTAGTGCCTGTCATCAAATCTTGTTGCAGGAATTGCTCGTGTGCCCAATCTCTCATCACCAACAATCACATGCATGATGCACTAACCCTTGCAGTAATTGATCAGCAGCAATATCAATTGATCCCCGCTTACTGTTGTCTCCAGAGATATCGACTTTCTTGATCAAGATTGGCTTGCCACTAACTCCACGACAGTGTCTCCTCTTCCCCAGCCATTCTGTGACCCTCCCCCAGGTGAAATCTCCTCGCTGCGTCCTAATACTGGGCCTCGTCAACTGCTGCTGAGCGGGAATTGACAGGTGATAGAGCATATTCGTATTCACCTGACGTATCAGTGCTAGTGGGCGCTCTGACAGGCCCATCGGCAATTTTGAGCCGAGCAGAGGACGCGGTTGGCGCCACCGACGACCAAACTCGGCAATAAATCGACAACAAAGGATTCATGTGCATCATCAAAGTCAATTGGCCCAACGCGCCGAGTGCCGTCCGTGTCGGTTACCTCCGGTCACTCTCTCCTATGATGTTGGGCTCTTGAGTCTCGTGTACGTAATGATTCGTTGGTGCAACATTACCAGCTTCTCAAAACAACTTGGGTCAATCACTCAGTGCCCAGTTTTTGTCCCACAGACGCCAGACCTTATCTCCCTGACAAGAAGCCATTGCTCCACCACGAGAATGGCCCCCGTTTTCTCTTAAATCCTAGAAATCCTGTGACACCGAGTCAATTCTTTTGTTCTCCGAGGCATCACCAATCTTTGGCGTTTTAGTCGGATCTCAACGTGACCGTGGCTTTGGCTCCCCCTCTCTTATAACTGTGACTAGGCGTGCACTCTTCCCCACGACAACCAGAACCTTATCACCTGTGATCAATACATCCTTGCCCATCCACGATGCTGGGGTTCGGCAAGAAACGCGAGGGCGATGCCTCTGACGAAGCCCCTCATGATGAAGTGCACACGCCTCAAGACGACGTCCCCCAAAGACCTTGGATGGAGACTGCCCTCCCAGTGTTTGCTTGCGGTGCTGGTCTTTTCTCAGATGGCTACATCAACAACGTGAGAACTGCTGTAAATATCCTGTCCTTCATTTCTAACGCGCGTAGGTCATTGGTTCCGTCAACACCACCTTGAAACGACAATATGGAGATGTTTATGCCAACTCTAATGCCTTCAAATACGTTTCTGATATCGCCTTCGCTGGAACAGTCGTTGGCCAGCTTGTCTTTGGTTTCCTTGCTGATCATTGGTCGCGAACTAATACCCTCATGGTTTCGACTGTTATTCTCATCATTTTCACTGCTCTGGCAGCTGGGTCTTACTGGCATGGACAGGCGGTCGGAATGTTTAACATGCTGACCGCTTGGCGATTTTTCGTCGGTATCGGTATTGGAGGTGAGAAACGCAACTCTTGAATGTGCGAGCCTGGTACTAATGATTTCTAGGTGAATATCCCGCTGGTAGTGTCGGATGCGCCGAGTCCAGTGGCCAGATGAAGAAAGGAACCAGAAACCGTTGGTTCATTCTCTTCACAAACTCAATGATCGACTTTGGCTTCGTCATTGGCGCTTTCGTCCCTTGTACGTTACAACTCAATCCTAATCTGACTATAACTAACCCTCAATAGACGTTGTTGCCGCCGCATGCCATAATGGCCACTACAGCACCATCTGGAGAACCAGTCTCGGCATTGGAGTTGTCTTCCCTCTCGTCCTGTTCGTTCTTCGGCTTCGACTCAAGGAGCCCGAGGAATTCGCCAAGGAGTCGATGAGACGCCAAACACCATACTCGCTGGTTCTGCGCTACTACTGGTTCCGTCTCCTCTGTGTCAGCCTGGTTTGGTTCCTCTATAACGTAAGTTTTCAAGATACGACAATCTGCCCTCTGCTAACGCGACTAGTTCTCCTCTTACGCCTTTGGTATCTACTCCTCCTCGATTCTTGCCGGTATCTATGGCGATGGCGCAAATCTAACCACTGTTTTTGGCTGGAACACCGTCATCAACATGTTCTATCTGCCAGGTACTCTTATTGGTGCATTTGTCAGTGACTGGATCGGCCCTCGATACACTCTTATCCTCGGTGTTACTCTCCAAGCCATCGTCGGCTTTATCATGGCCGGTGTTTACGACAAGATCTCCACCCAGATTGCGGCTTTTGCCGTCGTCTTCGGAATCTTCCAAGCTCTTGGTGAACTCGGTCCCGGAAACAATATCGGTCTTCTCGCTGCAAAGACATGTGCTACTGGTGTCCGTGGCCGATACTACGGTATCGCTGCTGCCGTTGGCAAGATTGGTGCTTTCGTCGGTACCTATGTGTTTCCCTACATCCAGGCCGCTGGAGGAAACAAGACTGAGTCCGCCCAGTACCCTTTCTGGGTCTCATCCAGTCTCTGCATCCTCTCAGCTCTCATCGTGTTCTTCTGCATCCCCCACGTTGGACAAGACACCATTACTGTTGAAGATCAAAAGTTCCGTGAATACCTGCAGGCCAATGGATACGATACTGCGCAGATGGGCTTCGACTCTGTTGGTATCGAGGGCGGAGAAGTGAATGTCACAAAAGCAGACGAGAAGTGAAGGCGTGGAATACTGTGATTGCATTTCGCGTGACGATTTGCGACGTTGGGACACCAAGCCATGAACATAATGACCTATTTCTAGCCAATTAGTGTTTATAATCTAAGATCCCCAGCAAAATTCCCGTATTAATAGTGACAGCATGTGTCAGAATCTAGGTGGCAAGTGAAGCCTTCAGTCATGGTGGCAGGAGAGAATGTGTTATGAGAACTGATTCTTGATAAATTACCAACTCTAGAGTACTTATGTGAACTGTTGATCCATAAGACTAGCTTAAAGTCTTCCCTGTGCGTTCCACAATTCTCCTTCAACACGCTTATCAAGACCAATGATCTACTTTTGTAACAACAAATAACAAAAACACCGGCTCGCGGCTGTACTGATCAAAAGCAATGTGATGCTTCAGCCAGTGTCCATGGCATTCTTTCCATGCTCGCAAAGTGATAACTCGTGGGATAATCACATCAATAATAAGAAAATCAACTCCTCACTCGGGCATTCTTGGCTGCTTGGGCCATCTGACTCTTTCTCTTAGCTGGCTTGACTCGCTTGCCTCGATTCGCTTCAAAGGCCTGCTCATTTTTGTCCTGTTTATACTTCTCCTCCAGTTTTGGACAACTCATCTTGATGTGATTTACAAGAGCTGTTGGCTCCAGAGTCGATTCCTTGCAAAAAGGGCATCGATACCTGTTTTCATTGTTGAGAAAGTCGCAGGGGACAAGATCAGGTCTTTCTGTTCCAACTTGCTCCAGAAGTGCTTTGCGAACGTTGGGAGACAACTCAGAGAGGAAGGGATCGAGAGCCGGATTACGTCTCGGACCCTGATCGAGCTCATGCGACTGATAGGACCGTGGCGTAGAGTTTGCTATCTGAGGGCTGCCTGCGAGTGCATACTGCTGGAGTTGGGGCTGACACGCGCTTTCGGAATGTCTTCGAAGGTGACCTTGAGGCCGATTAGGTTGGGCGTACTGGTGAGCAGACGGTGCTGATGACTGGTAGCCTGTACTCGAATAGTTTGGCAGCATGGTCGGCAAGGGGGCGTGAAAAGGCATGGCTTGAGTGTAGCTTGAGTTTGGCCTGCGCGGTTCTGCGTGCCCTAAGATTGGTGACATCGTAGCAAGTGGAGGGCGCATGTTGCTTGCCGTGTGCGGTCTAGAGATCTCGGCCGCAGATAGACGCGGTGATTGCATAATAGGCGGCGTAGGCTGTTGATGTCCCGTATAGTGTCCAGGTCGAGCCCCCACAGCGGTCTGCGGCGGCGAGATCATGTTCTGAGTTGTGTGGGCTTCAGATCGAGGACGAGAGATGTTTGGTAGTCGAATAGGTGGCAATTGATTTTCCGCTGTTGGCGCTTGTGGTGACAAGGTCCCAGTTGATGCATGACGCTGGGAAACATAGCCCTGCCCCTGCATCTCAGGGCTTTGATGAGGAAAACGACTGAAAGGCTGGTGAGGCGATGGGGGTGGCTGCACCGGAACAGCATAGGGACGCCGTGGTGATGGAGCAGGACGATGATTTGGATGCCTTTCATAGCCCGAAGCATGGCGAGGGATTTCTCCAGGAACTTGTCGGGGAGAGTACATCGGCTGTGACCCAGGATGCCCTTGGAAACTGGACTGAGGTCGCTGAACTTCTGCCGCCAGTTGATGGGGAGAAGGCATGGCCTGTGATCTAATATGCATTTGGGATGCAGAGCCGGGTCGCGATATAGATCGAGCAGCCAGACGAGGTGAAGGCATAGGCTGCGGTCCAGCATGTCCCGAAGAACTAGGTCTCGACAGGGATGTCTGTTGTTGGACTAGCATTGTATTGGGGAGATAGTGTCCTTCTTCAGGGACATTCATGGGCGGCAAGCGGGGTGAGTTTTGGTGTACCGGGGAAGTAGGTCGAGAAGCATATCTAGCAGGTGGCTGGCCTGATATCGTTTGTGCTGGTCGCTCTACCTGAGCTGCTGAAGTGTTCTCTGCCCCGGAAGAATGTTGAGAAGAAGCACTAAGGGCCTGGTTTTGTGATGGCTTGGCCTTGGGGGCCTCGCGGCTCTTTACGGGTGAAGCAGAAGGTCTAGGTGACGGTCTCTCGTGAGGAAGCGGGCGGCGCGCAGCTGGGGCTATAGGTCTGGTAGCAGACATAACTGGCGGCGTTGGTGTTGTATGTGCAGGTTCTGAATGTCTTTCATGAGCTGCTGGCATCTCTGTAGGACTGGCTACTGCTGCTGCTGGCTGTCCAGTTGTCATGGACTGTAACCGCGCTTCATTGACTGCTTGACGGTTAAGCAAGACAATCTCAACTGTGGGCTTGGATGGTGCCTTGGGCTTTATCGCACGTAGAGGCTCTTTGGATCCGGGACTGTTTCCCAGAGCCTGCGCAGACGCCCTGGGCTGAGCTGCATGAGGATGCCTCAAGACTTCAGAGCGATTCTGAGCATCTTCTGGTAGTGGACTCTGTACTTGTGAGTGGCGGGGAGGTGCCAGGACCTGCGATGTCTGCGATGTCGGCCGTACATTGTGTGGCTGTTCGCCGTTAGACACAGCAGGTCCAGGAGACATTGCTACTTGCGCTGCGGGCCCCATTTGCGCTATTGGGGCACGGAACGGTGACCCCGAAGGCGATTGTTGAGATGATGAAGGTGGGCGGCATAATGTCGAGGGCCTGGCCGCTGGAAGCTGTGATAATTGCGGCGGTTGCGAGGCTGCCGTTAGCTGAGATGGTGCAGGCCGACGCGCAAGAGCTGATGATTGTGATGACCCTAAGCGCTGTGGTGTCGTTGATGCCCATGAGTTGTCCAGCGGCCATGATGAGACTGGGTGCTGTAACCCTGAAGGCGGGCGTTGCGATGTTGGTGATCGTATGACTGATGACTGAGAAGAAGGCGGAGGCTGTGACATCCTAGGCAGCTGTAAAGGAGTCGAAGCAGACGGCGCTGTGGGTGAGAACGGTATTGTCGCTGGCGGCGACATTGCAGGTGGGCGAGATACAACAGGTGACTTTGATAGCGATGACATTCGTGACTGCGCAGCGAATGCGTTGCGATTAGGAGTCCCTGAACGAGCCCGTCTCGAAGCAGGTTGAATTTGCGGCCGTGACTCAACGACGTCGCTTGGAACACCCTCTGACAAGGAAGAAGCTCGACCCATTTCAGCGTACGATAGGCGTGGCCGTGGAGTCTCGTCATTTGAAGATTCCGTAGCGACAGAAGAGCGCTGAGGTTGACTAGCCTCCCGTGTCTCATCTCCAGAGTCCGTTTCCATACGAGTAACATTGGTTGTCTCGGGAGTAGGCGAGGCAGGCAAGCTTTCTTCCTGTTTCGTGTTGACAACGTCATTTGGTGCGTTCGCACGACCAACTGCCTCACGGGAAGGTGGAGGTGCTGGCCTTTGACCGAGTTCTCTCTGTTCAGACTGTGAAAACTGGAACTCCAGATCCTCGCCTGCAGTTAGGAGATCCTCTAAATCGACACTGGGTAAACGTTCTTCTCTTGCTTCCTGTGATGGGCTTTCCTGCTCTCGTTCCGCGGTGACTTCCTTTGGTTCCTTCGGGGAGGAGACGTTTTCGGCTGGATCTTCCTGAGTATCAAAAACAATCTCCTGATCGTCTCCATCAGGCTGAGAGTCATTCTGCTGCAGAGGTTCCGGTGTTGCATCTTCTGGAGTTTCCATCACAACATCCTCGCTGTCCTCGGTTGGTTGTTGAGTAGTACTGTCGGTAGAGCTTTCCTCTAGACTCATGGCGATATCTTCGTTTTCGACTGTAACGGGTTGTACGGGTGACTCGGCGACTTTCCCAGGTTCTGGTCCAGTTTCCTGCGCGTCTTCAACTTCCATCTCGGTATCCTTCTGCACTTCTCGAGGTTCCGGCGTGGCGTCGTTCTGCACTTCTCCAGACTTCAATATGACGTCATTCTGTACTTCTTCAGGCTCTGTTAGAACATCCTGCTCTTCTTCGGATTCAAATCCAGTGTCCTGCGTCTCTTCAATTTCCATATGGGTGCCCTGTGCTTCTTCGGGCTCTGCAAGAATCTCCCGCTCTTCTTCGATTGCTTCTCTCATGTCCTTCTGCGCTTCTTCAAGCTCTGGGTGAGCGTCGTGCTCTTCTTCGGGTGCTCCTTCGGGGTCCTTCAGCGTTTTTTCAGTCAGCCCAGTCACGTCTGTGTCTCCAGCCTCATCAGCAGCATCAGCTTCTGGGGCTGTGTTAGGTGTAACGGTCCCGGCGTTCTGAGCAGGTTGGAAATCTGTCGAGGACTCTGCAACTGGTGACCGAGGCGCAAGATCGGACGTGGAGTCTATAGAAAGGCTATGTCAGAAACCTTACCTCACAAACAGTCAAGATACTTACTATCATCAGCGGAATCTGGAATCTCATCGTTTGGACCCAACCGCTTGGGCTGTTGAGCTGCCTCCCGCTTCTTGAGATATTCAAAAGCCTGGTCACTGTGCTCAATCATCAGCGCCTTTTCCTCATCCCAAGGCTGGATTTCGTCGAGAGGAATCCAAGCAACATGGCACAGGTCAGGAAAATCAAGTCCCTCGAAAAACATGAACGGAAATTGCTGTTCCGAAGCGTCCTCCCCTCCATCTTCATAACCCTCTGCCCAGGAGAAGGACTTGCTGGAGCTATCGTACTCATAACAAGGCGGTATGTTGTTAAGTAAGCCCAACGCCTCAAGGGATTCGTCTATGCCAACGGATTCGGGATCTTGCAAAGGGATATACAGACCACAATACCACTGTTTCGATGAGGACCAGTAGATTATGTAGACATCTCCAGGAACCAAGTCGCGGGGATTAATGGTGTTCCGGGACTTGCGACTTGACCTGCCCTTCTTGGCGGCGTTGCTGGTTTTCTTGCGCGATGTGTTGGGTGAAGGCGAATCAGTAACGCGAATAAAGTCACGCGCGCCTCTTTCACCTTTTTGAAAGGATTCCTTGGCGGCTTTGTTGTTTTGAATGAGTTTTTCGTCGTCGCAGCCAATAAGCTCATAACCAAAGTGCTGGACAACAGTCTCAAATGAAGGGTTCTCATGCTGATGGGCTTCTGATAAATGCGCCAAACCTGCCTGTAAAGGATTGTCGTTAAAGTCGATGTCGTGGTGCTCACATCGCAAGATGTAAAACTTGGCCGGGCGCACAGGATCCTCGTCCTCGGGGACCCGGATAATGGTGTGCTTCTTGGCGGCGCGTCTGTTTTGGTAGACGGCATTGAAATGTATGGAATTTCTGTTGCCTTGAATGCGCGGTCGCTTGTGAGAAATGGCGGAGCTGCGGCCTCGCTTCCTCTTACGCGTGTCTGACTGTGAGACGAGGGCGATGTTAGCAAAAAAATGAGAGAGAGAGGAAGAGAGCGAGGATACGATGAGGGTGAGGGTGAGGGCGCGTAAGCAAAGCAAGGCAAGGCAAAAACAGCGATGAAAGGGAATCGGACCTCAAAAACTCCATTACGATCTGGGGTGAGCACCGCCCCTCCCCTCTTCACTCGCATTCGCGGCCTGCGCGGTGTGTCCGGATCAGCATCAGGCGAATCTACAGCGAGACCTAGGGCCGAGGTGTCGACGGCCATGTTGCCGTTGATGGGGAGGCCGAAATCTTTATAGAGGTTGAAGAGGTTGTTCATGAGAGAATTTGCTTTCATCTCGTCTTCGGGGCGGTACGCCACATGAGCATCCCTGCACGTGCGGTCCCAGTCCGTCTTAAGCGGTCTTAACTCACGCTCGAGAGCTACCAACGACTCTTGTTTTGCTTGGCGCTGGGCCTCGCTGTCCTCGTCGTCCGAGTCGACTTCTCCAAGCTCTCGATGCAACTCGTCACTTTTTGCCTCGAGTTCTTGCAGTCGACGAGGTTTGATCAGTATCGGCATTGCGGGCCAACTGGCTTTACTGGCTTCCAACAAGGCCTGACACTGTTCAAGCCAGGCCAATCCAGCTGATTGGGCCCGAGAGCCTGCCGCCATGGCTGGTAGTGTATTGCGCTAAAAAGGAGAACTCTAAAAGAAAAAGTGGGTGAAATGAACCAAGACACGCCGAAGGATAATTTAAAATACAACCATTAAAAAAAAATAAAAGGTCAATGCAGACTGAAAACTAAAGACAGAAGAGACGAAAGGGAAAAAGGTTGGGAGGACAATAGAATATCTTTTTGCAAGGAAAAATCGCGAGAGAAATTATGTGTAACCGTCCGTCACCACATTGAATGCATCACTGATCAGTACAAACAGAATGGAGCTGGCCCGTGAAAGCGGTACGGCTAGGTTAGGTTTGCCTGCACTAACCGTCGATGGTACAGCACATACAGTCATGGATTTAGTGCCCGGCAAACCTAAGCAGAACCAGATTCTGGCCAAAAGCAAACGTATTTGCGACGCAACCAATGGCAAACACTCGAAATGTTACACATTCGCTCTCTGACCCCGCACGGTTTGCGCTGAGACATGAGTTTTAGGCCTGATCAGACCAGTAAGCCAGTCCAGAGGTTCTCACTACGGGCGGCATGGGTCTAGGTAATCTCCAGCTGTTTGCTGAGTGTCATCATGTCTTGGGGGCCCCTGTAATTATCTCATTACCGCGTATACATAGACGCAAACCCAAAACGCAAAAGGACACGGTCACTTACTCACTCACTCATCATCTTTCTTTGTCCCCCCCTCTCATCTATCTGCCCTTTTCGTTCCAGTGGCGTCACCTTAGTCTCAGCTCTAGTAATTTGGGGAATGTAAGCCGGTGGCTGACAATTCGATCAATTATGGCCCACCATCCATCATCGCCCTTGCTTGGCACTCGCACTCTACCATAGTAGGCACTTGGCTCCTTTTCCTCCTAGCACCCTCTAGCCTCCCCTGTCCATGCACTACAAGGATATACTAATCAATGCAATGGATGACCCACAATCGTGATAACTGTCACGTACGCCGTGGCGGTCGAATGATCGTCAGCTACCTGGTCCATTCAGCGCAACTAGTCAGAATGAGGCTTGCATTCTAGTACTAACTCAGACTATCGTAACTGTCGTTATCGTCTCCAACTCGAGAACCTCCGCCTCTTGACTATCCTTCAGCGACCCTAGTCCGACCCTCTCAAATAGCTCAGGCTGTGTCGCTGACCGCCCCAGCACTAGCCACTCGTGATCCCTTTGCCCCTTATCCCCGAACGGAAATGCCCCAAGTCTCAGCACCCAGCATCGAATCGCTGTATTCCCCGTGGTGGGCTCGGTCAGGTGGTGTGTATCCCCAGAACTCCGCTTTCGGTTTAGTCGCCTCAGCTCCTCTGCAACATCGCTTCCCTTGTGCTCGCGGCTTCTTCTGCACACTGAGACTTCACTGCCGTTTACGATTGTTGAGAGGCTCGTATCTGCGGAAAACCACAGAAGAGCCCGCCCAATACGCACCGCGTACCAATCGTACGGGCCCCGACTCTCGAGATACCCCATCGCCAATGGCCCGTTGATCATCATCTTGCTGCTGGTGACTCTTCCAAGTGGCGCGTCAGGACCTGTTGCTGCATTGACGTCTAGCACTGTAGCCGCCTTCTCATATGGCCATTTTCCGTTTCTAAAACACAGGTAGTCGACCTCTCCCATGATTGAAGCCCAACTAAAGCTCGGGGCGATGTAAGATGAGTTGGCAGCTTGAATCCTACTGGCTGATGGCCTCCGCCACAACAGATCCAAATCAATGTTATCAGTCCATAGACCAGCCACGTAATCTGACACGATCTTCTTTTGGACTATAGCGGCTATAGCAGATATTGCTGGGAGCTTATCGCCGGCCTGCGTGAGGTTTCTCTTGGAGTAATTCTCAACAACTTTGTGCCAGAAATTGAAGGCTTCACTATGTCGCGATATTTGACTCAATGGCGTTCCCCCAAATTCCCGCTGATGATTCAGCTTCGATCCGCATTCGCAGAATATGGCCTCTTTGCAAGTCCAAGCCATCTCCATCGCGGATATAGACAGTAGCCGGGTTGATAGGACCTTCTCCTGCAACGTCCAGCCTCGTTGAGTGAGAGGTTCCACGAGCGGCTGTTGATCCGTACTGTGAGATGGCCTCCACTTCCAATGAGCACCGGTTGCTTGCATGAGCCTTACTTTCAGTAAAATCGGAGGCCCCCTTTCGCTTCTCATTGATTCGCTGCAGATCGCGCATTGGTCCTGGGCCGCTCGAGGTGGTGGCTTTAGCTGAGGCCGTAGAAAGTGACTGGTCACAGATGTTGATGACGAGGCTGCAATCGTCAAGAAAGCATTGGCGTATGTGTCAGCCATCCTGGAGCATTCTCTTTCCCAGTCGGCTTCAGAGTCTTGAATGATGCAAAGTGCATCTATCCATAAATACCTCACCCCGAGCTCTCGAGTCAGGGCGATTGCGTCAGTATAAGCTGCTGGAAGTTCCTCAAGTCCGATTCCGGTCTTCATATTTTCCAGGTTTCCGGTCAAGGTTTTGATAGATGGATTTCTACCCCAGCAGTAACTGAGTGCGACATATTTTTCAGGTTTGATAACCTCTGATTCAACGAGACAAATTTTGTCATCCCCAGCACTCCCTATATCTAAGATACGGGTTGGCAACGTAGAGTTGTCTTGCTTGCAGCGCTTATGGTCCTTTATACAGTTATAGAAACAGGCGTTGATGAAGCTTAAGCCTTCGCGTGATAAATGGTCATCACAGATGTCTGGCAAAGGATTCACTCGTTTCCAAGTCTCTCCTTGAGCTGGAGATGTTTGTTAGTACAACCTTATGGGTCTTTATAGGCTTGGACGATCCATACCATAGTCAGTATAGAATTGCAAGAACATTTGCGAGCGCTCAGGATCGCCGAATAATATCTCTGGATTTCCTCGTCCAATCGGAAGTCGAAGGTAAAGCTGAATTCCCATCTGATTCTCAGTCCCCAACAAGCCCGAAGATGTTAGAGCCTTGAAAATGAATGCACAAACGTCACAACCTGAAATCGCCGCGCTCTCGAACTGTATGATGTCTCGAAGCACCAATACTACAAGCTCCTTTGAGTCAACTCTGACATCATTATTGGAACCTGGTGCTACCAAGTCTGGATCGAAATTGAAACAACATGGGCAGTGTTCGTGAGACACAGTTGGAGGGCTCTGGTGGTCTTCCATGACATCTGTGATAAATCAAGAATAATCAAAGGTGACAATTCGTCTCACCCATTCTCCACACGAACTACGAGCATCTATCTTTTAGCACGTGATACCCACCAAGCAGAATGATACTCTTACTCAGCTAACAATGCAAAGAGTGAAACTTCTAATCTAGAAATGCAATATCTACGCCGCTGATGACTCCCTTTTTTTATTGATAATTATCGCTGGATACAAAATAACACCATGTCTAGCAGTCAGGAACACTGACTGGAATATTAATGTGAACGCTCGTGGCCAGTCCACTCAAACTCGTTTCCTTGAACTCGTTCCTCATACCCTTGGCCGTCAGTCGCATCGCCCGGATAGCGTCGTCCAGCCTCACGCGCTGCGTGCCTGTTTCACTGCTAAGCGCCAGGTTCGCGCTGGAGATGGCCTTTGTCGCGCCCAGTGCGTTTCTCTCGATGCAGGGAGCCTGGACGAGTCCGCCGATGGGATCGCATGTCAGTCCGAGGTTGTGTTCGATGCCGATTTCTGCGGCTTGCTCGATTGTTTCAGGGCTGGCTCCCATGCAGGCAGCGAAAGCGCCAGCGGCCATGGAGCAGGCAACGCCGACCTCCGCCATGCATCCTCCTTCGGCGGCTGAGATGGTGGCACCTCGCTTGTAAAGCATACCGATTGCGGCAGCAGTGAGAAGGAACGTGGGGATATCTCGCTCAGGGTCGTCGCTGATGAACTCCGTAGTGTACTTGAGCACAGCTGGAATGATGCCTGCGGCGCCGTTTGTAGGAGCAGTAACGATTCGACCGCCGCCAGCGTTGGTTTCATTGACAGCAATAGCATAGACAGAAAGGTAGTCCATGGTGGGGAATGTCGTCCGGCGTGAAGGAGCTGGAGCGATAGGGTGATCCAGAGATCCGTGGATCCGTGGCGGACCGCGCTTCCGAAGGCCACCAGCCTTGAACTTCTCTGGCACCAACTGAGATGAACCTGCAGCAAGAGCTTTCGGTGATGAGGCGGCGCCATCCTCGTTGATGTCGGCGTCAGGCGAAGAGAATTTGTGCTCAAGCTGAGCAGCTGAAGTATCAGCAGTCGAAGAGGGATACAAGCCTCGAGTTAATCGGCGGTAGAGCGCCGGCGCTCGTCGATGCAGCTTGAGAGATCCAGGAAGCTTGGATCCCGTTGGTGCCTGGACACTTTCCAGAATACTAGCATCCATGACTCCCCAGATCTTAAAGATCTTTCGGTAAATATCCTCATCCGTATATCCTAGACTCTTCTCATTCTCATACACCAATTGCGCGATGGTGAGATTGTGTTTGCGACAGAGTGAAAGCAGACTAGCGGCATCTCGGAATGGATACCGCGGATGCGGCGATGAGCTGGTATCCTTGGTCTCGGACTTGACATCGGTAGAGAGGCCGGTTGGCTCAGGCGAGTCTCCGAGGAGAGCTGTCGGGCCTTCATTGGCTTCCTCAAGGGCTTTGACTTCGGTGCCGGTTCGTCGATCTCCCGCGGCGTCTGAGCGCCGGATTTCCTTGTAGTACATGTTTTCGGCCAAATCAGCCGGGTGAGCTGCCGTGTCCGAATCTCCGACTTCAAGCTGAGCGGGGGCGTTTGCGGAGAGGGTTTCCTGGGGTGCGATACTAAGAGCACCGTTGACAACGAAACCGCCACCTACACTGAACATGTCGTTGGTGGCTAGGACGTAGCCTTCCTTGTCGTAGACAGTAAAGCGCATGCCGTTGCTGTGTTGGGGAAGCTTACGACCCCATTCCCAAATGAATTCCTTCTCGTAGTCGAAATCAATCTCCTTGCCTTTGGATCCATCTGCGGCCAGCCCACGTGCTAGAAAAATCTTCTTGCTGGACTTGATCTCTTCGAAGCGGCTGGGCACGTAGCCTGTGTCGACCGTTTCGACATCGGCGCCTTCGAGACCAAGGAGTAGGGCTGAAGGAGTCATGTGACCTTCGCCCGTGAGGGCAAGACTGCCATAGATGGCGACGCGGATTTTGTTGACTTTTTGAAGCAGATTGGCATCGATCAAATCATTGACAAAAATGTTACCAGCACGCATGGGTCCAACAGTATGAGAAGATGAGGGACCAATGCCGATAGAAAACAGATCGAAAGTGGAAATGACAGCATGTTCGTGATCCGCTTCGCTGTAAGATCCCGCATCTTCATCCTGCTCATCCTGAGTTCTTCGTGGCCGTGTTGTGCTGAAAAGTCGATATCCCAACAAAGTTGCTGATGGCGGTGTCGAGCGCGCGATAGGCCCCCTTACAACGGTAGCAAGGGACCGGGGAGATAGACATTGTCTCGACGCCCGAAGCAGCGAAAGCTGCCTTATCCCTGCGCGACTCATTGCAGGTTCTGAAAAGCGAGAAAGTGTTTCTTCAAATGTCGGATCTTGAAAAGTGTCTCCCTTTTTTGTGTTGGGTGTATTATTATATCGTAAGCCAAGAAACGTGGACCGCGCATTGCCAACAAGGTTATCCTCATTGGCCACGTCGCGTCGAGATCCTTATCTAGGAGCGGAATATCTTGTGCCCAGCGAATCATATTTAGCCGCGCTTATCTCCGGATTCGCTGCCGGCGGTGGGTCGGACGATATACCGGCAACCGGTCACGTGTCGGATGTACGTACCAATCACCTGCTACCCCAGACCGATGTCTTCCGGTCTGCTTCACCGAAGTGACACGCCTTCCAAAAACATCCGGGGTATTATTATCTAGTTGCATCAAAACACCATTAACATTACGTTATTTGTCAGTATTGGGGATAGTTTGCACTCAAATTGGTGGATTGCGGGGTACAAAGTCATGGAAACTTTAGTCACAACGTAGGGTACCTACCCTATTTCAAGTCACAGAACGAACAAAAGAAAATACAAGTTTGCAAGGTTGGATCGGCTTCAAGGCTCGAAGGGAGTGAAACTGGAGTTTTTATCAGGGTTCTCAAAGTGGAGGCTTCGAATCGACCATGAGCATCACATGCTGCTTGTCAAGGATTGGAATCTCAGTCTGTACGCGGAAAACATAGCCGCGCTACCAATGACGTTACATCGTCAAACCTAGCTATTGGATTGCACGGTGAAATAGGCAGATTGCCAAGACTGCATGTTCCTAGCAATGTCAAAGATTTGCCGCGTATCAACAGCTTTCTTATGCTCAGAATTGTAATACCGCGCCTTGAAAGTCATAAACTAGCATCCAAAATCGTCATTTCGCTCATGTTGGGAACATGGCCAGCCATTGTCCTAAGGACCAGTGGATTATACCTCCCAATCATATTGGTTCGACAACATGCGTAAAACTCTCGACAGTTGGGATTCTGGCCGAAGATACACTGCCTGTGTAACTAATATAGCTAAGAAGCAAGCTGCAATATGACGCAATCTGCATTGAGAAACATTATAGAGTCAACCAAATTCCAGGGACAACATGTTTACTCAACAAAGGCCAACCATATCTCATGTTTTTTTCCGACTTAAGTTTGTTTTTGTAACGATTGGTCTTGGTGATTCCATAAACAACATTCAACATCACAAAATGTTTTCCTTTTCTTTCTAGCCGAGAGCTTCAACGTTGGTAGGGAACTATAGAACGCCGTCTAGTTATTGTTTAAGCTATCTGCTTATGGAACCAAGGCTGAAAGTTCATGTGGCTGGTTGAATGATATTTCGATGGGCTTAAGATGGAGTTTAGATTCCAGCCAGCATAGTACTATCTATCAACTCTAGTTACTGAAAGCCTATCTGCCTCCAATGATATTGAAACTCTAGGTGCCTATGTATGAGACTGAGCTGTAGATGAGGTGCGATAGAAGACAGTCCGTTCTCAGCCCCACTCAATAAATTTGAGGTAAGCGAGTTGAGCTTTTTCCAAGGAGCTCTTTCCAAGGAGCTCTAACAAACTGAGTTCGATGTATAAAAGGGATGCGTTGGTTTTAGCCAAAAAACCAATTGAATATTTACTTGCACATATGACTAGAAACCGTCACTGTACGTCTCACCAAATCATCAGCAATGATGGTTGAAAGAAACCCAATGAAATTCGCTATGGCTTTAAAAAACAAATGCTACTGCTCTATGAATCATTTGACAGGCTCATGTTATACTCCAACTCCCACTCAGCCTTGGGATCTCCTTTTCGTGGCACAAACTTCACTGTTAGTCCGTCCTTAACAGCGAAGACACTGTCGTTCTCGAGATATCCTGAGTCAGAATCGAAAATCTGAGTAACAACAGACTTGTGGCCCTCAGCAATGACCTACGACATGTTAGATTAGACCCTTGACTGTTTCTGGGGCTCTCAATTGAACATACCATGAAGTGCAGATGAGCAGGGCGGAAAGGGTGGCGGTCGAGGAGGTGGAGAAGCTGACCAGCAGGGCCATCATCAGGAACCTTGAGAAAGTGTTAGTAGATCCTTGGTATTTTAACGGGGCAAGATTGCTTACGGGATAAGGAGTAGGTCGTAGGCAGTAGAAGGAGTATCGGCCCTGGTCGTCGGTGATGAACTTGCCACGGAGGTTATGCTCAACCTGCTTCTCGTCCTGCTGCTCGTAGAGGCCTGGAGAGAATTAGAACCTGCAAGAAAGAATCTCGAAGATATAGTCTTACCATTGGTAGATGCTTGCCAAACCTCGACAGAGGCATTGGGAATGGGCTTTCCAGTAGCCGCTGATGTCACGGTACCGTAGAGATAGGCGACAACACCGTCGCTGGGAGTGTCGAAAGTGATTGTAGTGCCATTCTCGCGAGTAGGGGTATCATGTCGCCAGAAAGGACCCAGAATAGCAGTCTCAGTTGCGGCCACGCCGTTCTTGGCTGCTTGACGGTGTGTAATATCATCAACAAGACTAAAAGCTGTTAGTAATGAAATTGACACTTGTGGCAAGTGAATTACCTTTCAAGGCCAATAACGTCGCACATCAATTGACCCTCATTTCTCTTGTCGTTGCTCATTTGTCCGGCCCAGTTGATCATCTTAACAGCAGACATCCACTCGTCGCAAGTGAGCTGTGTCTCGCGCGCAAAGTCGTGCATGTGCTGGATGAAAGATGTCATGACCTCTTTCAGACGAGGGTCCGTCTTGGGACCGAAGGAGTCGATGACTTGCTGTGTGAAGGCCTGGCCGAGACCCTCCTCCTTGGGAGCGCCGTTGGCATTTCCGCCAGTCGCTGATGGTGTCATTTTGATAGAGTTTTGTGGGGTATTGATGGAGTTGAGGGGATGGAAGAAAGAGTGCCTGTGAGGATGGCTTGGACTTATGCTTGGGTGAATGAAAGAAGAGGCTTTCTAATAGGTCTTATGAAGTCCCTCTTATCACTGGAGTTGTTTCAAAGATGGTGTCGAGCAGATGACTTGACCCCGCATAATTCACAGTCAGCATGGTTCGATTCGGATATACAGACAGCGCCTCAACAAGGAGCGGCTAAGGACATCTCCCGAAAGGACATCGGGTGCGTGTTGTGAGCATCAGTGTCCCATGGGGCCAAGCGGCAATGTTGCAGCCATTTTGCGGGGTGAAGTCCCCAACCAATTAGGGGACTGATGATTGCGTTTAGCACTCTCGGCAGAGGCGAGAATGGTGCCACGCGCTTTTCGGATGTCGGAGCAAGTTGATCGGATGTACAGACGAGGGGACACCCTGACTCCGATTCCGACGCCGCGGAATATGGAGCCCAAAAGAATTAGCGTGTCGTACGATGCTGCTAGTGGAGGTAAGCCTAGTGTAGCCGCTGCAAGTCACCTGGAATACGCCAAAGCCGTCGCAAATTCGCCATGATGGGAACGGAAGTGAAGAGCATTAATTATAACGACTTCTTGTCACGCGACAACGTAGACTTAGCATTCTAGAGTGGAGAGAGATAGCGCTTGGATAATCTATGCATGTATCAATTGGCTAGGTAAATGCTAAAACTCAATGCGATAAACTACTTTGACAGCTTGCGATCGGCGTCCTCGCCAAAGTCCCATGTTGGCTTGTCCGCACCATTAGGCCGACTCGCTCTCCTGAAGCCAACCTCAAGACCCTCAATTTCTACAACAGGTGGTACGGCCTCCACCTCAGCCTTATAGGCGTTAGAGTACCATTTCTCCACGTATTTGTCCCCAGTGAAGAGCTCAGGGAAGACCTGTCGCATCCTCAATAATGCTGTTCCCGAGATCTGATCCACGCTATGCGCATGTCGCAGGGCGAGGAAATCAGGTCCAATATCCTTCCTCAATCTCTCCTTCACCTCCTCAGAATATTGCCCAACCTTGAAGAGAAGCAAGTCGTAGTGAAGAAGTGAAGCCTTCCCATGCCATGATCCACCGCGGGTGGCGCGATGATAGAGACCTAGCAAGGCTGTGATGGCACCAATGCATCCTGTTCCGTAGTCCGAAATAGGGAAAGGAGGGACGACAGGTTCTGACAAGCCCATGAAACGACCCTGCTCCCACGCGATTCCACTGACCTATAAATCGGGTTAGTTCGGTCTCCCTCGTACCTGTAGATCAAGGCACTTACACAATCGGCAATCTGTTGCCACCCAGGTCGTCCAGCCCACTCTCCCTCGTAGCCAAAGCAGTTCTCATTGACATACACAAAACCCTTGCCACGTTCCTTAGCAAGTTTTGTAAGTGCAGTGGCGCCATATCCAAGCTTCTCCAGAGCGCCAGGTCGATATCCATCGACAACGACATCTGCTTCAGCGAGAAGCTTCTCAAATTCAGCTCTACCCTCAGGGGACTTCAGGTCTAGCTCTGCAGCATGCTTGCCCATGTTGCCATCTACCTGGAAGAAGGGAACGTCACTCAGATTGGGACTTGTAATCTTGAGCACATCGGCTCCATACTCTCCGAGAATACGGGTGACAATAGGTCCAGCAATGATTCGGCAGAGCTCAAGAACTTTGATGCCTGACAATATCCTCTTTGGGTGTTCTGGGCTTGGTGTCAAGGGACACTTAGGTGTCTCGGCCTCAAGGTTGTCGACAGACCATGGTGGAAGTGCCATATTTGTCTTGCCCTGGTCGTTTGTCAGATATATCCTTGTATATGCGATGTCTAACTTACATGTTGAGTTTTCACAAAGTCCTCGTGCTTCAAAGCAGGGACACCCGCCTGTCGACGAGCAGCATTCATGCTCTCGAGCTCGTCTATCGAGAACTGTCGAACAGCAGGTTCGATAGTATTGACGATGCTCTCATGTGTTTGCAAGTCTGGTCTGAAAGGCTCAAGACCGATCATTTTCAGAGTTGTTGAAGCCTCCAAAGATCCATGAATATGATAATACTCTCCAGCATTCTTAGTCTCATACAAGTTGGCTGACATGCGGCGGTAAGGATTTGACTGGGCCTGCAGCAAATCCGTATCTTATGATCATTAGTTCCTTGGCTTGGAAAGCCAATAGTTGTGGCGTATAGACGTACCTTTGAGTAGGGCCTTGACGCCAGGATCAAGTTTTCCAAGACCACCAACCTTAGCCATATAAGCCTGGCAGAGGAAGGCTGTAGTCTTCTCCAAGTTGACATTGATCTTCCTCGGTTGTGAGTCACCTTCAACGGTCTTTGCTAGCAGAGTGGCCACGGCACCCTCTACTGCCTTAAGCGCAGCAGTTGTCTCCGTCTCCTTGAACGGGATAGGAAAGTATGGTGCATCTCGAGTCGACGTAAACTTGATGTTGTCCTTGAGATCCTTCACAGCCGCTGGAAAGGCAATCTCATCGAACTGACCGCAAAGGTAGTCAAAGATTCTCTTGCTCTCCTCCACCGAGGAATAATCGTGCTGGTTAATGCTACCCATTTTGACAGAAGAAACTTATCGGTTATTGGCTAAAAAGAGGCATCCACTCGGGGGCATCTACAAGAGGTTGATTGTTAAGAGGGAGTCTTTATACAGTGACACAACTCGATTCGTTGAGTGGCGGAAATCGACGGCAGTTCGGACCAAAGCGATAACCCACTATATCTGGGTGATAAATGCCTATGATTTATGGGTTTTTGGCGATGTGTGACCCATAATGCGTGAAAGATAGTGTCGTCAGTGGTTGAGTCTGTTGTGAAGACCCCATAATTTAGTGGTGGAGGTCGGCTGTGACCCTTGCCGATGGCTTGTCGCCCGGCTTCCGACGCTGAATGGGAGCCGTAAAGACCCGCGCTAGAACATATTGAGGCATTTGGGAGAGACCTTGAGGACTGAAGATAGTATATCGACAACAGAGAATACTCCCATCGTATCAATCGCGGCCAGTCTATCATCCAGTCTGCCAATATCTCTAATCAATATGCCGTTCATCAAAGTTCAGAACAAGACACTGTTTTACGCCCAAGTGGACGCTGAAACAGCCTCAAAAGATGGCCCAGTACTGGTATTCATCCATGGCCTTGGGTCGTCTCATTCATTTTATGTACCTGTCATGAACCAGCTTGCGACTGCAGGATACTCATCAATTGCATTGGATGTCTATGGTCAGTATTTGCTCATTCTGTTTGCACGAATTCAATACTGAAGATCAATAGGCAGTGGTCTTTCCACCTTGTCAGAAGGGGTAGAAGATCCTACATTTGACACAATCGCGAGTGATGTCAAGGCTTTACTGGAAGGATTAAGCGTTCGACCCGAAAATGCCGTCGCCGTTGGACATTCCATGGGCGGTATCATTGTACCAAAGCTCGCCCTGAAGTGCAACCTTCGCGGGTCAGTTCTCATTGGCCCTGTGCTGCCAAAGCCTGCGATGGCCGAGATCTTCAATACCCGCATAGAGACAGTCAAGAAAGGTGAGTGAATTTGAAGTACAGCGAGTATGATCTGGTGTTAATATTGGGTTTAGAAGGAATGGAGCCAATGGCCAAGACTATTCCCTTCGCTGCGACAGGTTCAAAAGCAACTTTGACACAAAAAGCATTCATTCGAGCTCTGTTGCTGTCGCAAAAGCCCGAGGGTTACATTGCCTTGTGTCGCGCGATTGCGCAAGCAGACTTGCCTCCCTACGCAAACATCAAATGCCCTGTGCTTGTTCTTTCTGGTGAAGAGGACAAAACAAGCCCGATCCCGGATGCGCAGAAAATATTGAATGAGTAAGTACTTGATTTACTGCAAGATCAATTAATTGAAGTGACCGGCGCTGACTTTTACTCTAGTTGGGGTTGCGACGACTCGTTCAAGAGCATACATATTTTGCCTGGAGTTGGTCACTGGCACTGTATTGAAGCAGCAGATGAGGTCGGTTCTAGAATACAAGAGTTCCTATCCAAAGTGGGTTAAGAGTTTCCAGATAAGATATAGATTAATCAGTACAAAATGTATTTCTTCGCGACTTCAATCACAAGAGATTGAAGAGATTGCTTCTGTTGTAATGCATGCTAGACTACGGAGTACATACGTGTTTGCTCTCTGTGACCAAAGCCAACTCAGCACTGACTCAGCTGGCCACGCAGGAATTCAGTGGTGTTGACCCCTCAATGTGACCGTCGGCTACAGGGATCATCTCATCGGCAGCTCGGTAATAGTAAATGGTGCGCCAATTTACGTCAGCGGGAATGCCACCAAATCTTACCCCATTCTCGTGGCCAAGTAACCAATAAAGACCTGGCCATATCCGACAGCTCGCGGCCCGCGGTTCACTCCCTCAGTTCCAGGGACCTCACACGACCTACCGACGACGAAATGCCTACCAGGAGGGTCCGGGACAGCGAGAGAAGACGATGCGCCGAGGCCTGCGAGAGCTGCAAACGTCGCAAGCAAAGATGCGATGGCCATAGACCCTGCGCCCGCTGCATCAAGCGAGGTCTCGGTCATGAGTGCCACGAGTCTCAACCTGCCTCAAACAATGGCGCAAGACGCATCCTCGCGTCATCCCTACCAAGTCCCGATCCCGATAGGCTCAGTAATATCACCGAGCAGACCACTCCTGCTGGTAGTATAACCGTCGGTAACAGATCGGGTCTGACGTCGGTGGATGAGACGTATGTTGATGACGGGACCTCTTCTTCTCTACAGCTGCTCTCAAATACACAACCCGAGAGACTTCCACGCATGTCGCGCCTTGTTCAAGATACGAGGGGTGAATATATGTTTATTGGCGACTCTGCAACACTGTCTTTTCTACAGAATATCAGGAGGATTGTGCGACGTAGCATAGGAGACTGTACCCTTGTTGATGACCCGTTGCGACATGGTATCGTCGAAGCATCGCCTGAGACACGGCGAGGATGGATCCTGTCGAGTGCCCAGAACCCACCACCGCGACAGTCTGAGCAGGAACTCGATTATCTTGTGAAATGGTACATGCAATCAGCCAATTGCGTACTACTTCTCTTCGACCAAACAGAACTTGACCAAGGCATACGAAAGTGGATTGAAGATGGCCAAGATATCGCTGACCCTGCGAGTTCGGTCTACTACCTGGTCTTTGCCATTGGTGCGCAGACAGGACCAGAAGATAAAGATGACCTCGCTGAGACCTTCTTCAACTATGCCCGGTACTTGACAGTGGAAACACTGATAGAAGAGCCGGGCATTGTCACCATTCAAGCATTTGTCCTCATCGCCATGTATCTCTTAGGTGCATCGCGTCGTAACGCGGCTTTTATGTATCTCGGCATGGGAGTTCGAGCTGCATATGCCATCGGTCTTCATCGCCATGACATTGCTTCCCTCTTCTCTGCCAACGAGGGTCGTGCGAGAGAACAGCTGTGGAAAGGCATCCGAATTCTCGATCTGTTCATGAGCGCATCATTAGGCCGGCCTCCCTCGACATCCGAGTTGAGAGATACTACAAACCTCCAGAACTATTCAGCTTGCAATGATCTCTCTATGATCTTCGAGTTGATCCTTACAGATGTTTATGCAAAGAGAATGATCTCTCCAGAGATACTGGAACGCATAAGCAAGCATCTTCGACGGTGGACTGCACAATGCGGAGAGGGTCTCGCGGTAGATGGCATCGAGCAGGATGACTTGATCCGTGATCAGAATGGCGAAGAACAACCAAATATTGGGCTAATACACCTCAAATTAACTGGCCATTGGACTGTCATGCTCCTGTCTCTTCCATTCCTACATAAGGCCGTATCTCAACACGTCGAAGACAATGAACAGTCCGCACAAGGAACTGCAAAGCGGTCTTCGTCAGCAAATCAAGTTCTTGTCCACTCCTGCCTCGAGTCAGCAGTGCGGACAGTAGACCTGCTACAAACTCTCGTCAGGACTGGCACCATACCGAAACGCTTACCGATAGTTGGAAATTCAGCCTTTGTATCTGGCCTCGTCCTCGGTGCCGCAATCTTTGGAGATTTCGATAACTCATTCCCGCTTGAGAAGAGTCTTCATGCAGCGAGAGGCGTTCTCGACCGCTTCAGTCGTTACGATGCCGTGGCGAAGCGCCATCTTATGATTTTGGATCACCTGCAGAATGCATGCGACATATACATGGACAACCGAGCAAGGCTACGAATGGAGCGTCAACGCCACCTCGTCAACGGTCTCTTCGGGAGTATTCACACAATCGGAAAGTCGCCATTGCGAAATTCTCAGCAACCAGAAGGTAACTCTCGAATTGGTTCAACGGATGGGATACAGACACAACCGCAAACACCCAGACCGGGCCAGGTCGCGAACGAGATGAACGAGGAGCAGCAAGGGTTTTCAATGGAGGGAGGAGAGCAAACGGAGATTGATGTTGATATTTCAGCGGATGCTTTTCTGGGTATTTCACCGAATATGCTTTGGTTCGATTCTTTTGATACGACAATGTCTCTGTTTCCTATCGTCGATACGCAAATAATGGGCGACGAAATGATGGCCAACGGTGTTACTAATCAAGAATGAGGCGGATATCCGAAGGGACTTTATCAGTGGACCGGAGTAACCAAGTTGAGCGAGCGAACAAGGATGATGGTCTTATGGGCATTAGCGAAAATGGCGAATGGTGGAACTTTTGTTAATCGTCTGTCGCTTGAAGGGCGCGATGGCAGTCTAGGCCTCACGAAATTTAATGATTACACATGTTTTCCCTTCTCAGACTGGGTAAGCTGAACCGGGTGATGTGCAATATCACGACATAGTCTATAATAACGTTACGGAGGGTTGCTAGTGGAGGTATTAAACCCCGCCACTGACCCCTCACTGAATCTGACGCGATACAAAACCAACCAACAGCTTTCGATCCAATACCTTGAAACATCACATTTCCTTTTGAGGTCATTTCCATTTTGGATAGCCTAAAGTCAAATTCTTTCGCCTTCCAGTATGCCGTCACCAATTCGAGCGAAACACCTAAAGCCTGGTGACAAAATCGCATTCATATCACCATCAGAGCGTATCAACGCCACGCTTCCAGCAGTCGTAGACCGAGCCTCTGCTCTTCTCACAAACAAAGGATATCAAGTGCAGACTTTCTTCAGTGAAGATAAGGGCATTCAATCGTGTATCGACAACCGGCTGTCCGAGATCAGAGCCGCTTTCTCAGATCCCAGCATCTCCGCCATCATCACTACCATTGGCGGCACAACCTTCACAGAACTTCTTCCGGCTCTGATTACGGACAAGGAACTTCATGAGACCATTCGCTCAAACCCGAAGATTGTCGTGGGCTACTCCGACATCTCGGGCTTGCACTGGTTCTTGTATGGCTTGACGGGTCTGAGGACTTTCTATGGTCCTGGTGCTGTGCCCGAGATTGGGGAATCGAACGATGTCAACGACAAAGATACCCCTCTTGCCTTCTGTGTCGATAATTTGCTTCGGGCGATTGCATCTACAGAACCACTCGGACAGATTTCCCGATCCAAGTTTTACGCACCAAGAGGAGCCCCCTTCTTTACGACACCAGAATCGACAGAGCCACCAGAGGTTGTGAAGACGACCGACTGGCAATGGCTTCGACGTGGGAAGGCTCAGGGTCGATTGTTTGGTGGTTGCCTCACCGTAGTCGCCCGCTTATCGGGGGTTTCGGCCATTGTTCCTGATTGGCGCGGCCGAATCGTCTTCCTCGAAACAGCTACAAATGAGGACGGCTCTGGCGGAAACCCTCCTCACCGAGTTCAGGCAGCCTTTGCAGACTTGATAGCTCACGGTGTCTTCGAAGAGGCTGCAGGACTGGTTGTAGGACGACCTTATGGATATGATTCTGATGCAGAGCGAGAGGTTTATGCCAGCATCATCAAAGGACTATTTTGTGAAGGGCGACTTGCGTCAAAGAACTTCCCGATTCTATTCAATGTGGACATTGGACATACGACACCAATGGTTACGCTGCCGTATGATGCTTTGGCTGAGCTTGATTCCGAGACTGATACTTTTGCTGTTTTGGAATCTGGAGTTGATTAGCGGAAAGAGTTGAATAGTATAATACGACTAAGCTGCTCGCAATATTTGATCGTATCTAGGAGTAGATTAAGCTTTATCTATGGCTTCGCTTCAGACCCAACTCTCAAATACCGTACCACTAGATTCCCCTTTCTGCCACAATCAATCGAACATGACACCCCAGTGTGCTTTGCTTGTTGGATCTCCATTCCCGTGATATCTAGAGGATCACCGTGCGTTCACAAGGACATTTAGGTAGCTGAGTTGCCGCACAGGACCAGCCAAGAAACAAATCTCATCTTCTGTGGAGTCGGGAGTCTTTTGTCTGATGTTCTTCTGTGTAAAAGGCGCGGCGCGGCACAGCCATATTTGGTGACGACGTGCCTCTTGGGGGACTGAGGAAGCAGGAATGTGCCTTGAAGGTAGTAATTTGCAATGTGACTCCTGTGGAGCCAGTTGCTGTCGAAGTTAATGGACCTCTTTGTCGAGACAACCGTGCTCTCAGCCTTGGTGGGGGGTTTATTTTACAGTTAAAGATTCGAAATTCCGGCCGACTAGGTTTAATATCCATCGGCTCGAAGGGCAGCTATGCCAGTGACCATTGTTAAGACGAAGAGAACGCAGATCGATATGATCAATATGGCTGAATATTGAGCCCATTCTTCATCGTCGAATTTTCGTAGATCTTTGGTCCAGTCTGGCATGTTGATGGTGCCTGCTTGAACTAGGCATGCGAGAGCAAAAATCGAAAGGACAATGAGAGTCCAAATACATATCCAGATGTTGAAAAGAGCCCTCGAGAGAGGGGAGTTTCTAACTTGATGCATGTTGGCGTATGCAATTTACTAGAGCGAGGACTTAATGCACAAACAAGAACTGATTCGAAGTCGCAAAAACAGACATTTCAAAGAAAACAAGTATCGTTACCTGTTATTTTGACACGTTAATTATGGCGGTTATTAATACTTACATGCCGTGGCTCGGAGAATATTAACGACCCGCGGCCCTTGCACGGTTTGATTGACGAGCTGTCAGCGCTAGACATGTGGGGCGAGTCCGAGCCAATCTAGCGAGACCAACGTCAAGAAATCTGCCTTGAAACGTGCGATGCAGTTTTGTGAGACATGAAAGAAGCCGCCAAATTGGCAATACGAAATGACTCATCTCCAATAGCATTTTACGTAGGTCCGGTCATTCCGGGGCAAATCTAGCAGTTCCCAGAAGGGAGGAGAGAGCTTATCAGGGTCGGTAGGCGTCCTTGCGTGAGAAGCCCTGTGCCTAGATAAAAATGGCCAGCTTCAACATCAGGACATCTCGTATGTCACTTAGAATGTCGACCATGAGAGTAAACTAAGACAGACATAGAAGGAAAAAAAGAAAAGTGCAATGGCAACTAGCAATTAGAGTGGGAGTAGAGCTTTTGTTGCTAAAATACAATAAGTTTACTGTATGTCGTTATGCGCAGCAAAACCAAGCTGGCTATATAATCCAAATTCACTGAGCGCCTATTACATAAGCTCAAGCAAAGCAGCTTGGCGCAGTGGAAGCGCGGTATGTTCTTCTCCACAGTGAGAATTCAAAACTCGTACTAACTCATCCCAGCCGGGCTCATAACCCGGAGGTCACTGGATCGAAACCAGTAGCTGCTATGAAGCATTCTTTTTTTTTGGGCTTTCTGATTATTTATCTTTAGTTTTCTTTTTTTTATCTGTCTATAATATTTTAAATATTAAACTCTAGCTAAATTATATTAGCTTACCTATATATAATTTCTCTATAAATTTAGAAATAGTATGGCCTTTATTTATATAATATAATAAGAAGACTGTTAGTTTTAATAACTAAAATTAAATAGGATGTAAAAAGGCCCCAATTAGGCTCCTACCGCTTATGGCCCGGCAACGGTTTGACAGCTGTCGATTGATGTTTTTAAGATTAATGGCGGTGATGCGCGCGTTGGCAGTGTCAGATCCACGTAGAAGTTAAATCTACCCATAGTGGTAAATCGCGAGCCATTAGCCGGAGAGTTAAACTCTTTGCAATGTTTCTATACGGCATATGTTTCCAAGGCTCGTGCTAACCTTTCAAAAGGTTACAAGATGACTTAACATTATTTACCTAGTACACCGCTGAGCAGGTTATGGCAAGAGCTAAGAAAGTCGATGAATATCCGACATAGGACTTGCAATTCGATGTAGGGTGAAGTCTTGAACCTAGAAAAGGGTCCAAATAGAAAGACTTTCTTATAAGACTCATTAGTAAACCCGTTTCTCGGCCGAGCATGCGCACTAGCGTTGTCCTAGCTAAACGTCAAGATGATCACATATCAACGTCAAGCTCCGTAGCTGAATCGCACCTCATCAGGGCCAGTTAAAAGCAAAAGAATTAACCGTCAGAACGGATCTGCTAATATCCGAGGAGCGGAGCCGTACCCAGCTTTTGGTCGCGAGATTTTCAGGTTTAGATGAATAACCCCACGGAGCAATGATACATTGTTCGAGCTTCTTATAGCAGAATATGACGGGCTACAAAAACTAATTTGAGTCAGGATAAACCTTTTCACCATGAATAACAAGATTCTATCTTTCAATCCTCGATGCAGGGGAGAGCTAGTCGACTTCACAGATGACGATAGATGTCTTATATGGAGTCAAGCACGTTGCAGCTGTTATTTATCATTTTTGCGACAATGATCGAACCCACATTTGAGCCTCAGCCAAGGAATCGATTCTCAGATCTATGATAAGATCGTCATTCTGTCTCTTGCCGCGATTCTCGGCGCAAGACAGGAAAATCTGGGTCATATCCCCTGCACTTGCAGGAAGGAAACATTTTGGTCCGTTTCCCATCACCATCTAGGACCAATCATCAGAGAGTCTTTTGAAATCCTCCACATTCTCATGATGATCGACATGGCTGAACCGGAGAGCTTTACCCTTTACAAATCTCGCCAGGATGTATTACCAGAATAGACCTAGGAAATCGATAGTTTGACTTTAGTGTCCCTTACAACAGCCAGTCGTAGTGACAATGACAGAATGACCAGCAAAAGCACATATTACTTCTCTATAGAGGAGGTCTTTTTTGCTTCACCAAGCTTTGCATCATGTTTTCGAGTACGTCAGATACCATCATAGTATTCATACAAGCATATTCAGGGAGAACTCCGTTAGTGGATCTCTAAACCGCCTATATAATGCCTCAGATGTATTCTTGTTGTGCCGATCGCCATTCAGAAGATACCTGACTTCAAGGCGATTCACATCGGGTTCTCGACATGCGTTTCTTTGTTCTCATTGCCGCGTTTTGCGCCCCCTCGGCCCTTTCATTCCCTTGGTTGGCACCGGAGGGATTAGATGCACTGCTCAACCACCCGGAAGCGCGTGTAGAGATTGACCGACGCTTGAAAGAGTACCAAGTCAGTCGAGAAGAGAAGAGACATGAGCCCCGACAGCTCAAGACTGGCGCCGTGGGTGGCGTTGTGTCCTTGCTTGGAGGCACCGTTGAAGCTGTCGTTGACAATGTCCTGGGCCTGATTCCTACCAACAAAGCCGTCAAGGGTCTGCAGAAGTTCCCTGAAGCCTCTCACCCGTTCAAAGCACCTGGAAAAACTGACCAGCGAGGCCCTTGCCCTGGTCTCAACACTTTGGCCAACCACGGATGTGAGCTGGAAAATTGACGGACTGGCGAATAGGCAGCTGACAATTAACAGATATCCCCCGAAACGGTATCGCTACGATCGGCCAGATCCAAGCTGGTACTGCGAAGCTCTTCAATATGGGTGCAGATCTTTCCGCTCTCTTGGCTGTTGGTGGTGCTGTCGACGGTGGCGATATTCTGTCTCAGAAGATGAGCATCGGGGGCCCCGATGACCGTGTCGGCCTTCTAAATGGCGCCCTGAGCAAGATCTTTGGCAAGCCATCTGGTATCGCTGGACATGGTAAGCGATCAATCTCAAGACCATATTCCATGAAAGTCACTAATGATGTGTGCAGGAAAGTTCAACGAAGGCGACGCGTCTGCTACACGTGAGGATTTCTACCTCGACGGAGATAACATATCATTCAAGCCCGAGCTCTTCAAGCAGATGCACCAGCAGGCTCTTGCCAAGGGTGATGGCACTTACAACGTCGATGCGATCAAGGAGCACTTCAAGAACAGATACAGAGATTCCAAGGCTGCCAACAAGCAGTTTTACTTCAATCTTCCAAGTGCCGCAGTTGTCATGGGCGCATACTATTTCGTCCCTGGTTTCTTCTCAAACGGCACCATTGGTGCGGGCGGTATTGCCAATGAAGCTTCCATCACCTCTTTCTACGGCGCCAAGCCGAAGCGCAAGAACGCTTGGAAGGATAAAGATCTTGAGTACACCCATGTTCCTGAGCGCATTCCGGAGCAAGGCTGGTACCGACGTGCGACACCCATGACTATCCCTGAGGCAGTTGGCGGCATTCTTGATGTGTATCTCTACGCTCAGCCAGCCTTGGGAGGATCTGGTGCTGACGGTAGCTGGGTTGTTGGTCCACTGGACTTGCCCAAAGACCCTCAAGGCTTGAGCTGCTTCCTGTATAATGCAATCTTCGCTAACTTCCCGGCTGAGCTCTTCAACTCCGTGAGGCTCTTGCAGTCCATTGTCAATGGTGTCTCGGACGCTCTTGTTCCAGGGTACAAGGCTCTCGGCTGCAAGGTTAATTTCCCTGATGCCAAGGGATCGTCGGCGAGTAAGAAGTTCGCCACGTACGAAAAGAAGTACGTTGGTCCTGCCAAGACAAAGGCTGTAGGCAGTGGATGGTATCAGAAGTGAAGATAGTTATTTGTTCATAAGTACCCGTTTTATGTATCCAGTCATAGCATCGGTCGTGGCAACTCGTGGAACCGCAGGATGAGATTTACCCTTGCACGCGGGACAGTCAAATGAAGCTAGTAGACGGCTGTCCAACTGAGGTGAATCGTTCAGACTGGGGAGCATCACGCTGCAGCCGAAGAGGTTTTCATGGGTTTCATCTTTGGCCCTGTCTCTGATAGTCCCTGAAGCGCAGGTTCATGCAATGGCTAACAAGTTTGAGGAGATGCTTGTGTTTGATGAGTTGGTCAATAAGAATGCATGCTAGCAGACAGCTTCGCAACATTGTACAAAAACGTCCAATTTGGATGCATCAAACGTCATTTAGCCCGCGATAAGATCTTAATCAAGCTAGATAAAAATTGAGAATTATGCTTATTGGGTGTTAAATGCTGACTCACGTCATCTTGCACATCCAAGTTTTGTTGGCCCGACGGAAACTCCGCAGTCCGAAAGCTATCGGAATCTGAAAGGCGCCAGGAACTCCATAATCTCCCTGGCTTACCACTAGTGATCAACGACGAGATATTGAGAATACGACAGGACGAAATGTCGGCTAGTACCTCTTCCAAAGCTTCTGGTGTGAGAAGGAGAGCTTGTGTCAATTGCACCTCTGTCAAATCGAAATGCCTGCCATTCTCATCTGACGAATGCCAGCGGTGTAATCGGCTTGGTAAGCGGTGCACTTATCTCAACGTTATAGAGAAGCGAAAGAGTCCCTCCAGCTCCTCGTATGTCTATGAAAGTAGTGGCTTTTATTCAGATATGTTAACATCGCTTAGTCGTACACGGCTCCTCGAGCAGCGACTGAGTAGGGTTTTGGCTCTGCTTGGTGCCCAAGCTCAGGGTACACCTATGAGTGGCTTCGTTGCACAATTAGCTGCTGGAGACCTCAATATGAATGTGATAAATGGCAGCCAGCTTGACCAATTGCCATTGTCTCATGGCTTAACACTTCAAGGGACGCTAGATGTCGTCGATCGCGGGTTTCTCAACCTGACTGAAGCGCAGAGCCTGCTTGACAACTATCGTAGCAAAGCGATCGAGCACTTCCCTTTCGTTCCGATCTCTTCTGAGACTACGGTCGCTTCTCTCAGAACTACGAAGCCCTTTCTATTCATGTGCATCATGGCAACAATGAAATTCGACAATTGCAGTATCCAGCGCCAAATCGGTGAAGAAATCCGCAACCAAGCACACCAGCGAGTTTTGATGCAGTCAGAGAGCACTCTTGAAATTCTGCAAGGTCTCTTGATCTACCTGGCATGGTACCAGTACTTCTTCATCAGCTACGAGAAGCAGCAAATTGTTCCAATTGCACAATTGTGTATTTCACTGGTTCAGAACCTCGGGCTCGATCAGAACCCTGACAATATGAGACGAAAAGTTGATCTTGGGCCAGACGAAACAGCCCCTGGACGCAAGGCTGCACGGTCTGCAGATCAACTTCGGGCTTTGCTTGGAACATATTGCACGGCATCTTGGTAAGTATGAAAAGATCGAGGATCATCACTGGGAGGCAGACTAATGGTTCAGGGTTTCTATCAAGTTTCGGACTCATGGCGCTTTACCATACACAGGATACATCAAGCAAAGCTGGGAACTCCTTCTAGCCAATGCAGAATACCCTAGTGACCTTATGATTCCCCATTTTGTCCGTATAAGCGAAATGTGTCGTCGTATATGCGACACTTTTGGGTATGACGATCTCGAGAACTCAGGAATGAGGGGAGAATTTGTCAGTGCCATGGCTTTGCAGACCCTCAATAACGAGTCTGAATTGTTGAAAGCCTCCATTCCTCCAGATCTCCAGAACAACTGTAAGTCAACGTTCAAGATAGGCTAATGGCTTACTAAAGTACATCGACAGTTGCCATAAGAATGGAGGTCTACTTGCTTGATACTTTACTCGGTGAAGTTTCACTGCATGAGGACTTTTGGGATACTACATCGACTTCTAACCTCTTAGTAACTAATAATTCGTCTTCCTCAACAAGTACCAGGGTTTCCATCTTATTCAACCTTATTCTCAGCTGCAAGTCGCTCAACGACGCTGTGATAGTCTATCCGGACGAAGATCTCTGGTACATCACGTTTTATACAACGGCAAAAATTTGCAGAAGTCTCTTGTGTCTCTCAAATGCCAGCAAGATATCATCGGAGATCTTTAGAGAGACTGGACTTGCTTCCTACAATGCCCCTTTCATGGCCATTAGTTTTCCTGTTCACGACGCTATGGCCATTGAGAGGGTGGCTGACTTGAAGGGTGAGGCAAAGCGGCTGCAACGAAAATTCAAGAATCTGTCACCTCAAGTACAGAAAGTCGGTAATGAAGAAGACATCATGCTCGGATTCTCGGATATGATATGGGCAGTGGCAGTTGCGTATGAGGAAACGAAAAGACTGGAACCAAGCCTTTTGAGCTTTTCTATTGGGAGCGATGGACAGAACTCTTCTTCCGAGCTAGGTAGCTCGGAAGGCTATCTCTCGAGTACTGGCTCAGGAAATATGCAGCCTGAAGCAGTGCTAGACTTTGGTCTGATGGAAGATGAAACTTGGGAAGAGTTGTTGGCTGGGATTGCTATCGTAAATGACCCGGCATCATCGCTGCAAGTATGAGAAGCTGTAATTACCAAGCAGATAGCATGCCCCTCAATTGACTGTTGTCGAGAACCTTGGCAAGAGAATTCTGTAAAGTCCGAATTGCTGCACCATCGTCCTTATATCCGCAATGACATATGCTGTCAGGACCAAAAGCCTTGGCTGAGGGTTCTCGCTTGCAAGCGATTGGCTAGGCAGTGCTTCAGTGGCTGACCGGCCGGAAATTCCGCCTGCGGCGAAGTCCACCAAAGCTTGGTAATAGCTGCATAGACCTTGTTGCGACAAACAGATATAAGATGGCTCAATTCTTGTGCATAAGACCTCAAAGCAAACTGCTCTTGTATCTTAATTTCAAGACGAAACCAATTAACAAAAGTTGATATCCCGCGTGTTCATTATGCCTCCTCCCAAAGGAACCCCCAATCCTCTCGAAGGGCCTGGTAAGCACGCACTCTTTGTATGGCTTCCTTTTCTTCATGAACTAACCTTCATGGAGGCGACTATGACGTTACCTCGGTGGTGCACTCCGATACCTATCCTGCCATCGACCCAAAGAACTTCAATTTCAAGGACAAGGTTGTTCTCGTCACTGGGGCATCTCGAGGCTATGGCCGAGCCATGTGTGCAGCCTTCGCACGAGCTGGTACCTCTCGCATCGTTGTTTCTTCTAGATCCGACATGTCAACAACCGCCGAGGCCATCAAGGCAGCGGCAAACGAAGCAGGCCATCCGGAGCCAGAGGTCCTAACCATCAAGGCTGATGTTGGGGTTCCTGAAAGTGTTGATGCTTTGGCGCAGAAGATCGATGAAGCCTTTGGTTATGTTGATATAGTGATTAACAACGCAGCATTCATGAAAATGGTGTCCATCCCTGACTCTGATCCTGCAGACTGGTTGCAGACCCTCACCGCGAATGTTTACGGACCCTATCTCGTTGCACGAGCTTTGGCCCCTCTGCTTGTCAAGTCGGAACTCAAGACTGTCATCAACATCAGTAGCGTCGGAGCTCACCTCGTGTCACCAACTCTAAGCTCATATCAGATCTCCAAGCTAGCACTTATCAGATTGACCGAGTTCATCTCGGTCGAGTACGCAGACAAAGGAATAGTCTCTTACAGCGTTCATCCAGGGAACTCCCCTTCGGAGATGTTGGGTGGGATCGAGGGAGTTCCCGAGGAATTGCGAGCAGGTCAGTCCGTCGATTTGAATCCTCAGGATCAGCTACTAACAGGAAGAAGCCTTTGTTGACACTCCTGCGCTTTGCGCCAACTCTTTGGTTTATTTGGCATCGGAAAGGCGACCTTGGCTGGCCGGGCGTTACATCAACCTCACCTGGGATCTTCCTGAACTGATGACGAAAGAGGAAGAGATTGTCAAGGGCGATAAGCTCAAAGTTCGTCTTGTGACCTGATTAGATACTCGCTTGGGAAATGCACAATGTTCAACTGCGGGATACATCATGCACTTGAGATATTCGAAACAAAAGTGACTGTCTAAATTGTGTGGAATAATTATTACGTATGTAAATCTATCGAGGGGTATGTTCAAACTTCTATGTCATCAATCCGTACAAATACACTTTTAGCAAAAGTCCTATCACTTGGCCAAGTGATTCCTTTATTGTTGCTTACCCTCAGCAGTGTTAAGATTCTCCAACTGATCCAAGCATCTCTTTCGGATACCGAAGAATGCTGTCACATGTCCGACAACCCACCAAGCAAAGAGAATAGGAAGCCCAATGTGAAGGGAGTTACCGCAACCAGACCAGACCTGGATTAGGATGATCCATAATGAATGAGCGGGGAAAAGGTAGCCAATGCGGTAGAATCCAGCTGTAAGCTCAAAGGGGAACACGACGGAGCCAACATTCATCATGAACCAGGTGAGGAGAAAGAAAGGCGTTAAAGCCATGGGGATGTAGCTTCCAATCAGAGTTTCCAGTACCTGGAAGTTGACATCCATGAAAAGCCAGAAGGTCAACCAGGATAGGGCAAACTGTCCACCAGAAACAGCCCAGTCTTCGCGGAAGGCCCAGATATAGCCCGTGACGATCAAGGCATAGAGTGCAGAGAATACCATGCCGTTGATGAAACGCATGATGAAGAGATCGCGGATGCGCATGTTCTTGTGAAGGCCGAACTTGTCGTAGATGCCGTTCATGGCGAGGACATAGAAGAACTGGCCAAGGATAGCCATGACAATGTTGATGGTGTTGTAGAGGTTTCGGCTTCCTTGGTTGGTGGGCATGATGATGTCGGCGGTACCTTGGATGGGGTTGAGATATGCTTCGACGGCAGCCGGGTCACTGCTGTTGACACTTCGCAGAGCAGATCGACCCTGTTGGGACTGGTAGTAACTACCTCTAGCAGCGCTAATGATCTTTTGCAAGTTGGGTACCAAGTATCCCGAAGCGACAGTGGGGTACCGGGCGCTGTTGTAGATATAGGTGATGCTGTCGGCAGGGTTGTAGTTCTCAGCAGCAGAGCCGCCTTCATAAGCAGCAGCAAGCTTATCAGAAGAGCCCTTGTTGATGTAGATAGCACCCCAATAATCGGCGTGGCAGACGCCATGCTTGACATCCTTTGTCTCGGGGTAGTCATCGGCGGATCGAAACTCAAGTGTAGGGAATGTCTTGCCCTGGAAGTTCTTGTATGCGCTGGAGACAGACTCTCCAACAGCACCACCATCATAGTCGACGACTAGAATCTTCAGGCCTGATACTCGATTACCGACCTCGAATGTGGAACCGAAGACGTATGAAAGGTCGGCGAGGAATACGACGAGAATGGCGACCATGATTCCTGTGAGGATCTTGACGACAAGACCTCTTCGGCCGTGCCATGTTGTTGAGTTGATGCCATGTCGTTGTGTGTCCTCCATGACGGCCGGCTCGTCGTGTAACGTGGGAGCAGGGGAGGATGATTGTTGTTCTAGATCGACTGTCATGCTGAAGGTTGAACTGAACGAAAGGGGTATGTGATGTTGAGATGCAGGGGCTGAAGGAAGGGTTTTAAAGAGTCAGGCCACGATTAATGGAGACCGGTAGTTATTTTTGTTTATCTGTCTAAGTAATCAATGGATCCGAAATTAAAACAATCGTGCGACGCTTGCATATCTAAATAGCCAGATCCATCTGATAGATGGTGCCATGTTATTACTATGGCCGCATCTTCTGGACTTCTGAGTTCCTCCGTCGTAGGTCGGAAATCTAGACAAGTCCGAGCAGCGAGGCCTGAGTCAATCACCCGCTAAACCCTATGGGGGCCTCGCGTAGGGGCCAGGGCGATCATTAGCTGCTAAAAACCGGGGCCAGCTCGCGTCGCGACGTGGCCGACACGCCGACTTTGCGCTAAGATAACTGTGATTACAAAAGATGCCCACTAGCACCTCAAAATGTGACTGGAAGGATTCGCTCCTTGGTGGGTTTTGCGGATAATTCTAGATAAGCCGGTCGGCGTTGCGCACTTTTCTTCGCCGAGCGAGATATTGATTCATCAATCAATCAATCAATCTGCGATTACGTGAGATCCTCGCTGTATTCATTTACGTCATTTTCTTTGTTATGAGCGAAGCAGATGACCGATCTCAGCTGCTCATTTATTGGTAACCTGAAAAACTAATGCTGAATATTGCCTCGCATTCATCGCACAAGACATACCTCTGACATAATTCCGTGTTGCACAATTTCCAACGGACAACAGCCCTTTAACTCCGTGTGACACCTTATCAAGCCCCGTACGTGGTTTGTGCAGCACTGCAGCCTGTACTCCGTATTCCTCCTTACCTGACGTCGTAAGGAATACAAACCCGTAATGGGGTAGCCAGTTTATATACACGTATTCTCGGATATTTGTGCCGGTATTGATGACCTGGATTGTGAACATTGAATATTAATATTGCGAAGCATACGAGTATTTGAGTTCGTGAGACGTGGGCAATACGCGGATCCACGCCATGGTTCACCCCGGTACCACCAAGTAATTCTTCAATAGCTTCCCTATGCCGCTTACTAGCTGGCAGTCGGGAGCAGCCCTACGTTGGCTGAGAAAATGCACGCCTGTAGGGTAGTTTACTCCATTCAGGCTACCCCATTTGTTTGGAGAGTTATTCATTTGCACCGTGTTACTGTCAATTTAATACAATACGTTTTCAATCGCTGAACAAGGCCTATTATGAACGGTAACGTGTTTTTTCTACTGAGTTAGTGGTGGGCAATCGAGCTTCAGTTCCTACTTGGAATTGTAAGCGGAACCGTTGAATGAAACACCAACTAGTACTTTTACCTTTTCCTCCTCCGTATTCCGATAACATCGAATAGCCACCCAATGGGTAGACAGCCAGAACTTTTTGTTGCACTTGATCTGTCTTCTCACGAGGAGGTTTGGTGCAGGTTACAATTTCCAACTCGTGATGGTACGCCACGAAGCCCATCGTTGTATATACTCTGAAGCTGATCGGCGTCGCCCATGGAGCAGTAGCTCCGATTTCGCTAACTTGAAATCAGTTGAGTAATTTTGTTGAGTTCTACAAGCACTTTCTTACATCAAGCCGAAGTTACAGGCTATTCTCAACTGTGAAGCTTCGATGAGTTGGCCCAACCCAAACATGGCACGAGTGCGTGTACATCATTCAAGATCATCAAGATGCACACGCCTTCAAGCGATCGATTGACTAATTGTAATCTGTCATAGGCCTTTTCTCAGCCCCACGCTCCCTTACTCTGAATTAAAACGATAGATCACAATGAATGTTGGCGATCGATGTAGAGTTCCGTACGTCTACCGTAAATATCACCTATCACATCCGACCACTCTCAACCCATCGGAGGTTTTATGGAGTTAAGGTTACAGCTAGCCGTTTCGCTGCAACTTGCCAGCTGTCACATTCGTCGACCATGCAGCATGTTCAGACTGCCAACCAACTCATGCAGAGACATTGGCGGGTTCTGACGGCCAAGTTTCCCTGTCATAATTACCGTAATGTGACATAACAGCAGAGACATCGATGGGGGCATCATGCCGCTTCATCAAATGACCAGGAGAGAGGGAAGAGCTATTGGCTTGCATCACGAGATGGTAGATGGAGCTGAAATATGTCCCCACTGCGCCCAAGTCCAGACCTGCTGGTCTGAGGCATATTACATGAAAGGTCTCATAAGATGCAGTAATTATATGGAGCTCAAGTTATCAATTCAGAATTTGGCTGAAAACTCAAGGTGCGATTCGTGCAGAATACAAATTTTGCCAGCCGGGACTAACTTTGCCTCCAGCCTCCTCATATTAGCTTCTTAAGTAAACTTCCGCTCGCAACGGGCCGCTCGATCTAGATCCCGACAGGCTATGCAACTGGCAGCCCCCCTAACGCACTGGTTCAGTGCCAAGCTGACACTCGGATTACCGCTGAGGGAACTCCGCCTTACCGACATCCGCACCACTGATATCCGCAGATCCAAGACATTGGGGGTCCGAACGCTGCTCCATTCCGGTTTTGTGAGCCAAGAGACAGTACAAGCTGCCATGGCAGCTCCCGCATTTTCTCATTTGGACGACTTGCAGATTCGATGCGGAGCTGTCATGATTGGCAGTCCATTGACGAATGTCTCACCCCGTTGATGTTGGTTGTGATGAGATCGTCAAGGGAGGAGTGTTGCGCCCTGTTACGATGAAGGGATGATGGATGCCCCGCAAGAGGATTTTCGTATCCCTCAAGTCGCGTGCTGTATGCGAGTCGATAGAGATCAGCAGCCAGTCGACCCTCTTACTTCGGGAACAAGTAACGGCTTGCAGATCACTTACACTGTGTCACTCATCTCCCAGAAGCTGTCACTATGGAACCTTCGACGTTGAGACAGGACGTTGGCTCTTGGGTGTCGATCAAAATGATGCAAGGATGGCGAAGAATGGATCGGTACTTGCCGCCTGACGTGCGGCTGAGGAAAGGGGATCCTCCTGTTGTCTCACAACTAGAATGTCTTGTGGGGGTTGGAGATCTGCGAGCAGGTTATTGAGTAAAGTTCTGTTTTCAAAAGGCAGTTCTTCTACAGAGCACTAGTCTGCCGCAGCAACAGCAACAGTCATTAGAAGACATGCAACACTTGGCAAAGCTAAAGGTAGCTAAGGAAGTGATGTTTGATTGTAGATGCAGCTCGAAACCTTGGCTGATGTACGTGTGACCAAAACCAAAGTTTTTCGAAACCTCATTTTCTGACTTCATCCAGAATCTGTCTCACCGCCTCCAAGATGTTCAAGTCAAGGGTCAAGCAGTGAATGGTCCGGTCCATTCAGAACAGCCCTTTGCCCTGATCTCCATCATATCAACCGTTGTTGTTACTTTGACAGACGCCTCTGACATAAATGGCAGCGGCAGGTCTCAGAATAGCAAGAGTTATCATGAAAGTTGCCAAGTTGAGATATCACATACCAGACAATTTATGCTTCCGGCCCAACGCGGTAAGACAAACTTAATCGCCTGGACGTTGAGCCCGTGCAACTCCACGCATCTTCGCACGGTTATGAGACGACTCTGACATGTTGGGACTACCAATATCCCATGATAAGTAATGTATCTTTCGTGATATTCAACACCGCGGAATGACGACTGTGTGAGATATTCGGCCAGCCTCTCATGACTTGTGTTCAGACACTCACCAAGAATGTGGTCACTGAGCAGGGAGAAGACATGGCTTTGGGAACTTCTTGTATTGATTCTTTCAGAGTTTGGATATCTATAAAAGCCCTGCTTCGTCCCTCCTCATCAGTTCATCCTCATCACTCACAATCACACTCTTCTATCACAACAATCAAACAATCATTAAACCCCAGATCTCTCAGATCCCCCATAACCATCAAAATGAAGGCCTCAATCATCCTCGCTCTTCCCGCCCTTGCCATCGCGGCTGCTACCCCTCAGATGGAGGAGCGACAGCTCCCGAGTCTCTTCGACCCTTCTTGTCTTCTCCAGATCACTGGTATCACCAGGTGTCTCCCAAACCTCAGCCTCGACAGCATCATTGGAATTGTCGACGTCATTGGCTGGTAAGTAAATCGCTACTGCTTGATTCCGGTGCTAAATATTCCATAGCCCTCTTAGTCTCGCTGGCCAGATCGCTGCTTGCCTTGATGTTTCCGTTCCCGGCACCAAGTAAACGGACTCATAAACAATCATTCACTTCTTGGAGGATGGGTTGACTATTATGTCATGGATAGGAGAAAAAGCCTCACCCAAATCAGATACTTGAATTGACAATCTTGAGGCACAATCTTTTGTTCAGGACACTTGTGAGCTGTAATTCTGAAAGAGACGTAAAACAGCCAAAGCATAGATATTGGCCCCTTCAATTGTAATAAGCTCGCACTTGAAATCAGCTGTTGATAAGAAATCGAATGCCTGTCAATATTGACTCTTCAATTGGGATTCCTACATATCGTTAATGACATCTCTGAACACCAACATCTCAACACTGGTTTTTGCCTTCAAAGACAGTAAGGAGGATTGGGAAGAGGTTGGCGACACAGATTGGCTTGAAAAAGTTACAGACTGGAAGGCGCCTCAGATTCGCGCTGAAGCTGAAAACAAATGCAATTTTACTGGCCTTGCGAGACTTGTCCGAAAATGTCCTCGACTTCAAGACTTTGCATACCAACCCCTTGGAATTCCCCTCCCCGGACTTCCTGAACTAAGAGACTTCCAATTCCCCAACTGGAAGATCCTGCAATACGTCTTTACGTCTCAGAACTCCCCAGCCTTGCTAAACTCAATCGATGGACATTAAGATTCCAACTGACAAAGGAGTCGATCGTTCTCAACCTTCTGAAGCGGACTCGGCCTGGAGGACTGTTCATAGAACCTATGTGGCTAGACCCTGGAAAGTTTAAGCCTATCTTCGTATTCTGCAGCAGCCCAGAGTCCAAGAAGCAAAAGTTTGAGGTTAGAGGACCTATTTACCAGATGGGTCCAGAAGAGCGTGGCCAAGTTCACTTTCAACGTCAGTCGTACGATGAAGATGCCGAGTGCTGCGCGCACTTGATAAGACAGAGTGAAGGTGTCAGGCGTCCTATTCACTTAAATCCGCAGGAATTTATCGAGGCCGGAACATCGTTTTGTAATTTGTTGCTATCCAATTGAGGGCGTTTAATAGCAGTCAGGCTCATGCATTCTAGCGCGCTCTAATTTAACGGAAAAGTCTTTCGATCTGTTTCCATGTACTTGGCCTGAGTAGAGATCTCGGTAGCCGTATACGATTCAGGATCTAGTGATGATAAACTTGATTTCATAAGCTAACAGGATATCTCAATTCCAAAGTGCTTCATAATGCGCCAAAATACCTAAGCCGCTCTCTTCTTGCCCTCCTCGACAGCTAACTCAACTCCCTTGACTGTCTCATCGACTTTCGACAGGAAGACGGAGTGCGATGCTTTTGAGTGAAATTGCACGGCATTCGGACCCAGCATACCTGCCATTTGCTCTTGCACCACGGGGAACAGCGCTTTGTCCTCGTCACAGAAGAAGTACATGGTCTCGATATCGTGCCACGGCTCGTATGTGACAGTGTCTGTAAAAACACGACCTGATTGGTGCTTGAGCGTCTTCATGGCGCTTTCAAGTGCCTCGCCACTTAGGTCATGGTAGAAGATTTCCTCTGGGGTGTCTGCGTACACATAATCTCCCTGCCGATGATTAGTATAGGGTCCGCTCTCGCGAAAATGCTTGGGCTTGCTTACCTTGGGGTTCATCCAGGGCAGAAATTGGCCGCCGAGCATTTGCTTGATGCTCAGGCCGAGGGGTGTCACGAACGCGGCTAGGTACACGAACATGATGACACCACCGGGAAGACCTTGTTCCTTGCGTTGCCGGTATCCTAGCCCCTTCACAGCATTGGCACCGACCAAACCACCATAGGAGTGGACAACGAGGACGATCTGTTCTCCTTTGTCGGCTAGACGCTGAAGGACAGTCCGTACAGCGTCGGCATCATCATCAAGACCCTTGGTGGGAGGCTCAGCTCCTACAGATGGATATTCAACAGCTTCGGTTGTCCATCCCCGGCTGTGAAGGGCCTCACGAATGGGGTCAAAGCAAGAGGCCAAGTGCCAGGCGCCTGGGGCAAATACAATGGTAGGGTTAGAAGACATCTCGGAAAGAAAGTTTAGATGATGTAGTAGAATCTGGGGTAAACCAGGTTGTTATCGGGACGGCTTTTATACACACGGGTCACTGAACTAACGCATATTCGGGGTATAGCTAACCCCTTTCCTCCCCCGTGGGGTATGGGTTGCTCGAATGCCGGTTCTAGATGGTTGAGATCTGCTGCAATCTACCATTTTTGTATTAGATATCTTCTTTGGAGCTCTTTTTCTGCGCCTTCAAAGCTTGATTGTTAGCTGTAAACGGAGCTTAGTTGGCTTCCATTCTTTAGCTTCCGAGAATGCCCTCCTCCGATAGGCCAAACACGCCGGATATCTCAAGAAACCTTCATGAAACCCAGCATCCGAACCTGATAGTGGCCACGTGCCGTGTCTCCAGCTTGAAACTCAGTCCTCGTCCAATACCGTGCGGCTGATTTTGATCTAGAAGATCGACTCAGAAACTACCGAGTCAGTCTCCGCGGAAGCAACGTGGAGATCTTCCCCGCAAAGGAAGCCCCGAGCTCAAACTCCAAAAGTGTCGGAAAGCAGCGAGTGGGGATCGGAAGCCGGGTGTTCCCCAACTTCTTGGCTGTTTCTTGGTTTTTTTGGTCTGGAAGAGTCGGATGCGTCTATGACGGCAGAACGGGGACTAGCTAGCTTTACGGAGTGAGCAAAAGCATCTTCACTCCTTATTATTAAAAGACCTACAACTACTCGTGGCCTTGTGTCAATTTGCTTCAATCATATTTCATTCTTTAATCATCATTTACTAATCAACATGGCTATCTCGTCAAACACCACGAAGCCATTCGACATTGCCATTGTCGGCGGTGGTATCGCCGGTCTGACTCTAGCTATCGCCCTTCACCATCGCAATGTGCCCGTTATGCTCTATGAGCGAGCCGATAACTTCCACGAGATCGGCGCAGGTGTCTCATTCACTCCTAATGCCGTGCAAGCGATGAAGATGTGCCATCCTGGCGTACACGACGCCTTTCTCAAAGTCTGCACCTGGAATGGCTGGGAGTCCAAGCGCAAGACCTGGTTTGACTTCCTAGACGGCACCACCGAAGATGACAAGGTGGCTTTCAGCATCAAGACTCCTCTCGGCCAGAACGGTGTTCACAGAGCTCAATTTCTCAACGAGCTTATCCACCTTCTACCTTCAGACAAGGTGCAGTTTAACAAACACATTGATAACGCAGTGGAAGAGCCTAATGGCAAGGTTCGCATGAGCTTTTCCGATGGCACAACGGCACATGCCGATGCTCTGATTGGCTGTGATGGCATCGGATCTCGCGTCCGGAGGATCCTTTTTGGAGAGAACCATCCATGTGCAAGACCCCGATATTCTCACAAGTATGCCTATCGTGGTCTCATCCCGATGGACAAGGCCATTGAGGCTGTCGGTGAGGAGAGGGCACGAAACGCATGCATGCATGTAAGTGGATGGTCTGTCTGCGATACTGAACATGATACTGACTACTCAGATGGGACAAGATGGTCATGTCTTAACCTTCCAAGTCAACCACGGCGAGAAGCTCAATGTTGTCGCGTTCCGCACAGATCCAAATGAGTGGAGTGATCCTACAAGGCTCACCAAGACAGCGCACCGCCAGGATGCTTTGGATGATTTCAAGGGTTACAACAGCACCGTGACAAACCTTTTGAAGCTAACAGAAGAGACGCTCAGTGTGGTATGTCCAACATTCAGCATACATGCCGATCAAATACTGATATTTGCAGTGGGCCATCTTCGACCTTGGTGACAACCCCGTCCCATCATTTTATAAAGGGAGGATAGCTATCCTCGGCGACGCTGCCCATGCTACAAGTCCCCATCACGGTGCTGGAGCTGGTTTCTGTATAGAAGACAGCGCAGTCATGGCAGAAATTCTTGCCGATGAGCGTGTACAAAATTTGTCAGATATCGAGGCTGCATTTGCCGCTTATGATGAGTCGAGAAGAGAGAGGGGTCAATGGCTTGTCGATAGCAGTAGGTTTGTTGGAAATGCGTATGAGTGGAGGGCAGAGGGTGTTGGAAAAGACATTCCCAAGATTGAGCAGGAGATCAACGAGCGAATTGGTGTGATTTCTAACATTGAGCTTGCGAAGTCATGCGAGACGGCCAGGGAGTTGTTGAACAAGAAACGAGACTAGACAGATACCTCTCAAATTCAAATAATCTTACACAAGGGACAATAGCCCATCCAATCTGATATCCAATATGTATTCACCAACAAAAGCTGTAAGCTTCCCCCTTTTTATGCTCAAGTTTCCCCTGCCATTTGTTTGCAGAACAGATAGATCATCACATCAGAAAGTTGTCACCTCCGCCACTGCACAAAGGGTTATCAAACTGAGCATAAGTTTCTTGTTGGGGTACTTACCTGAGTGAATGTTGTTGTCTCTGAGCCTTGCTCATTCTGGTGATATCAAACTCGTGTCCCCCGAGCTTGGTAGACCCCTTATTGTCCTTGAAGTCTCTGAGCTGGAAACCCGTCAACCTTGTCATTCTCAAAGCAACAGTGGGAAATCTTACTCTATCGTTCCACTTCACGTTATTCCACTTGCCCATACTCTGAGCCCATTCCTCTCGGTGATCTTTGATATCCTCATAATCCTTCTCAAAGTTATGTGGTGCGGTAAGTTTGATACCGGCTTCCTCGGCAAGGTCAATGATCTTGTAGATCCAAGACCAGTTCTCTTCCTCGACGCCATAATCCGACTGTTCGCGACCCCATCGGATAAACATGAAAAGAACAAGGCCAAGGTTACGGATCTCTGAGTCGGGCTTGAAGACGTCTTGCTTCTTCAGGGCCTCGATGGTAGCGAGGATGAGGGCGCCTACAACCTCGCAAGTCACTTGAACTCTTTCACCATCATCAATCACTAGGTGTGTCAGCAAGGACAATTCTTCTTTGGGATGAAACCTGAACTTACTGACGTATTCGAGCAGGCTGCCGCGAAGAATCATGGCAAGTCCTTCAACTTCAGGCCAGAAATCGCGATAGGTAAACTTTGGCTTGAAAACAAGGTTGAACTGGGCAATCTGTACCAGTCAGTCAAGCCTAGAAGGATCATGCATATACAAGGTACTCACGATGTTCTCCAATGCCTCCATTGCACCGTAGCCACCAAAGTCGTTGTAGATGTACAAGTCAAAGTCATCAGGGCTGCGCTTGAGACATTCTTGCTGCCACCACATATGACGATCAACGCCGCGCATGGTGAAGAACCAAGGCCACTCTGGGTGAAGTGATGCAAGCTTGTCGTAGGGCTTCTTCTCTTTATCTTCCTCGGCATCATTTCCAGTATCGCTTTCTCCTTCTCCCTCCTCATCTTCCTCCTCGTCCTCGTCCTCGTTCTCGTCCTCATCTTCATCCTCATCTTCATCCTCATCCTCATCATCGCTGCCACGTCGTTCAATCCGAGGAATGGGCATGCAGATGAAGTCCCAATCATCAGCGCCTTCGTCATCAGGGACAGTATCATCTTGCTTCATAGCCTCATCTCTCATTTTCCAGTTTGCAGTAGAGAGCTTAAGGGCCTTCTTATGAGCATCAAGCCAGGGGCCGTGGTCGTCCCACCATTTGCGACTGCCCAGAGTCATCTCGCGACCAGGCGTAGCGTCAATGGCAGCGATCCATCGTGAAGGCATGGGAATCGCTTCGATGGCTTTGGACTCTACACACTCACGAGGCATAAATTGGGGCATCATGGCCTCTCCCTTAGGGCCCCGGGGAATGTGACGCTTGCGCGAACCTCTGGGGGCCTGAGAGCTCTGACCTTGCTCCGCTGCCGGAGCGTCATTGGTTCGGGCGCTTTTAGATGCAGGCTGACCATTGTCGGGCCCATCGTACGAGCGTTTGTTCTGACCGTTGTTTGATCTTTTGGGAGGCATGTTGAATTGAATTGAGTGATGGTGATAACGCGAACTTACGCCACTGCCTAGATTCTCAGGGGCTCTCTATTCTAAGTACCGTGAAACTCAAATCTTGAACCCCGGCTGTAGATACGTCACTGGTACAGAGTAGCCACACAAAAAGCAATTCTGGTGTTTACATCTCGACGCGTCAAAATGCTTACCCTAGATGCGACGCGTGATCGTAAGAAATCCGCGACGACGAGGGAAGGATAACGGATTCAAATAGAGAGGGCTCAAGAATATCAAATTCTGTATGTTCTCTATTCCCTAGGTATTTGCCGGCGCTGGTGCTGTATTTGTGATTGTTGTTTTACGCATTTGCTCAAATTATTTTCCAAAGATAGGCTCCAACTACCACGGTTCACTAAAGGCATGAGGTTCCTCTGGCCTGTGCCATTATACAACAACGACTTTACAAAAGAAATGCCAGGTGATTTAGAAGTCACTGGGTTATCGAAGTTAAGTCTCAATAGTCATTCGCTTGCTGTCATAAACCGATCGCTCACTCCATTGCGACCCTCACACGTTGTCTTGGGCAATGCTTCGTCCCGCTATTGCACCATTGTCATTGCGCTCAGTGTCTCCATTGCTCGACTATTTCGGATCAACATTATTATTTGTATTCAATTCAAAGCTTGGATCTGGGATTCTTACCCTTAATACCAAGTGCCTCGGCCTCTTGAATTACTGTGGTCGGGGATATGCTCTTCCAAGCTTTCATGTTCTGATTCCCAGCCGAGGACCTTTCGAGCCCGATCAGCTCCGGCGCGCGCGTTCGTTCCCAACAGGACAGAGCCATGGGGAATGATGCTGTCTATTTCCTTTCCATCGAGGTTGTCAACTTCTGTGGTCGGAATGAGATTGAAGTCATTTGCAGCGACAGCGATGCGACGTGATATTTCGGCAAATGACTGTAACCAATCTGTTAGCACCAAGTTTCGCTCAGTTGGGAATGCAAAACCCACCAATTCTCCAGCACCCGTGAAAAAGAGTCCATTTGCTCCCCAAATGTTCTCATCTTGATTGCCCTCAACCGCCTTCTCAACCAAGCTGAGAAAGATGCGGCTCAAATCGGCGACGTGAATGTTTCCCCAGCGACTTTCACCAGAGCCAACCTGCAGACCCTTCTTGCGCTCCAATGTCGCTTTGGCGAGCCCGGGAATTTGTATGCTGCGCTGATTGCCGGGACCACGACCTTGGCCGTAAATGATGGGAGGAACAACAAGCGCTGTCTTTACATTCGAGCTTTGCTCCGAAACGGAAAAGACATAGTTGTCCACTGCGCGGCTTGGGTATTGCTTGATGAGCGACTTGATTGAGTCGATACCAGTGAGATCATTGTAAATGACATCATTGCCTGTACCAAAGACGCGCGACTTGTCGGCAAGCTCACCAGCCGCCAACGCGCTGGCGCCTGAGATTTGGATGTAGTATGGAGGTTTAGCACTATCAGGCCTTTTCGAGAGAGCTTCGTATATGGTCTGGACACTCTTCAAGTGGCCGGTGGCCGCGAGATCTGTAGACTGAGCATCAGTACAATCAATGCCTTGGGATTGGGGACAAGGATGTTGACGTACGGAGCACAACGTCAGCATCCTGGGCTTCCTGTGCAATAACATCTGTGTCGTCAAGTCCGCCAGTCACGAGCTGCACTTGACTGTAACTCTTGGTTATGGCCGCTCCCTTGGAAGCATCGCGAACCAAGGCTCGAACTTTGTATTCAGGGTGCGACTTCAACAGCGTATGGAGGACATCACCGCCAATGTAGCCAGTGGCACCGGTACTGTGTTTGTTTCCAGCGGGTCAGCTAAAGTTGCAGTGGGTGCGGGGTTGAACTAACAGGAAGATCTTGGTCATGGTTGATGTTTGTCGAGGTAGAAGCCTGTGATTGATGTTTGGTGTTTGTCACTTGCGAGGAGGGGAAGTTTGCATATTTAACTGCTTCTGACGATGTTCAACATGTGAAACTAGAAGTATTTATCGCAACTGGATTGCTTCATAAGCAGCTCTTGCAACAAACGGCTATTCTCGCGTCACCTTGAAAGTGCAGTTTAGCGGGGTACGCCCTGTATCCCAGGGCCGCCAATACTGGAAAGTGTCCCCGACGCTGTGAAAGAAATCGGATTACAAAGACGCTGCGGCTATTATCGTATTTCGTACGGAGTACTCCGTACGCTCACGGCTATTGTCGCAAACACCTGGAAATGACGACATCGGCTTGCCCAAATCAGGGTAAAGTCCAGAACACCAGGGAGTTCCGCGGACCAGCAGTAGCCAATCTGTCAACGTTCAGGATTGGAGAAATTATAGGCAGATCTTTGAGATGGACATGTAGTAGATATTGTAACAAGAAACGCGATTAAACAAATCAGAAATTATCTTTACGCCTGTTGTTTTGTGGCTCGAAGGGCTTCATCAGCTTTCACGTAGCAACTATCTCACACACTTCAAGCTGGACAAGCAGACAAAATAATGGATTGGCAATCCAGTATGAAGAGTTCTAACATTCAACCATTCTACAGATCTAAATAACAGCTCGCTCCATCAGAGGCTCATTGCGAGCAATCCGACCATAACCCAAAGCCGACAAGTCTAGAGTGCGAAACTCTCCGTACGTGATGAGCTCTGCGACACCTCTTCCACAAGCGGGAGCCTGTTGGCTTCCATGTCCAGAGAAGCCCACGCAGAATAACAGGTTGGAAACTTCATTATGCGGCCCGATGATGGCATTGTGGTCGAAAGTGTTGAACTCGTAGTGGCCCATCCACGAGTGCGTGACCTTTGCAGTGGAAAACTGAGGAACTCGTTTCTTGAGAACAGGCAGCATCTTCAAGTTCCATGCATCCTCCGCGTAGCTGAAATCATTGGGGTTGACAGCAACATCGGGGCCGATCGGACGACAACCCACGAGGTAATCGTTCTTTCCATATGATCGCATATGAACACCAGTAGGATCAATGGTGAGTGGGAGATCCCGAGATAGAGGTTCATCGACAGAGAAGATGTAGGTATATCTACTTCGAGCCTCGATCGGGAGATCTATGCCAGCAAGGCGCGAGACCTCGGCAGCTCTGGTTCCTGCGGCGTTGACAACATTGCCAACGCTGATGCTCTCTCCAGTCTTGAGAGTAACGGAAGTGATTTTGTTGCCGACGCGAGCCATTCCAACAACTTGATTATTGATGTAATCGACCCCAAGCTGTTGAGCTCTTTTGCGCAGGCTATGGGCCATACCAAGGGCGTCAAAGGCACCCTCGTCAACAGTGTTGAGACTGCCCGCCTCGATGTCATCTAGAGCGAAGAAAGGATACTCGGATGCTATCTCATCAGCCGACAGCATCTTAGTCCCAGCACCGCAGTTAGCCTGAAGCTTTTGGTCTTCCTCAAGAACGGCAGCAAACTCAGAATTGTCTGCGAGATACAGATAGCCGAAGTTACGGATAGGAATATCCGGAATGCCGTCGCCATCTTCACACTTGAGATTCTTGCGAAAGTCTCTGACAAATTCGGCAGCATACTGAGCTATCTTGACATTGATCTCGGTCGCAAATTGCTGACGCATGCAGTTATTGCTGGCCTGAGTTGCAGAGTAGGCAAGAGATGGGTCTCTCTCGACAACAAGAACTTTGCCCTTGAAATCAGGGCTCGACACGAGAAACCATGCTATTGCTGAGCCGCTTGTTGCGCCGCCTATGATGACGACATCGTAGGAGGCTGAAGAAGGATGTTGAGGGAACGAAGGAGTAGCCATGGCTGCAAGGTGCAAAGTTGTTGTAGTTGACGGTAGCGGGAGGTAGTGGTGGTTTGGTGAAGCCTGACAGTGAGAAGCAACAGCGGTCGCTTCTATGGATTATATATCATCTCCGGGAGCGCTTCTTGCCATGGCCTTGCTTACACCATAACGCTTAACCACGGAGACAGAAGTTTGTAAGGAGGCTTCACGTAGAGGAGGATTTAGACTCGGTGTTGTTGTCCATCTGTAAAGGTTTGCCCGAGTAAGTATCCGCGAAGCAGCACAGTCGTTCTGATAGGGGGAGCGACTTACCTTAATTTGTCAGCCTATGGTGACTTCGGTGAATCGCATGATGGAAGACTCATGATCCCCAGACCATGCCCGGATTGCATGAACCGGTCTGCAAAGTATTGAGTAGCGATAGTAGGCGCGCGGCAGATGGCGGCTCATCAATATCTCGGCCGCGGAGTTCCGTGGGCAACAGGCGCTAACTGTTTTTGCTAATGCCGACTCGATGCGCTGTGGCGAAATATCTCAACGAGACACGGCAGTTGGTTGACTAACGCTGAAAGCCTGGCGCCTTGCTGCAAATTTCATAAAATTGTGTGAGGCTGGGTGATAGACCTGTTCTGCTTTCGTCTAGATTTGTCACATAGCTACGACCACCGTGTTGGAAGAGCCGAAGAGGAACAGTTGGTGTGATTACCAATAACAATCGTTTGTGACGTATCAAACGAAACCCAATTTCCGTCTTCACATTACCCCACGTCTTCAATCATCCGTCATCAATTATGAGGGTCGCAAGCCACGCCCGGAGGCGCAAGGGTATGGAACATAACGAGAGACATCACCCAAGTAGCTCAAGGCTGACAAGTCTTAGCCTGCGATCTTTGCGTATCGAGAAAGATAAAATGTGATTTGGCCAAACCCACCTGTTCAAACTGTAAGCTGTACGGTGTTGATTGCAGCATCACCGAAATCACAAGTCCGGCTACTGCAGGTAGAAGAAAAGCGCCTGTCAGTGAAACTAGCCCAGCAAACTCTTCGTCAACCCCCTCCAGGTATGCAGACGCCCTCCGAACTCAACGTATAGCCATACTGACATTCATGAGGGACGACACAATAGAGTCACGCTTGGCTCAAATCGAAGCAAGACTGGACCATATCGCCGCCGAGAAGCCATGCGGAAGTTCATCTCAAAATGCAACCGCCTTGAACTTCCAGAACTTCCCCGAGATCCGCGTGTACAAAGCCTCAGACATGTGGAACGAAGCCACGACATTACCTTGCCTTGGCATTTCACCGCAGTTTCCAACAGGAGCCATGTTGGCCCAGACAGGAAAGCTTGAGCTGCCGCCACTTCAAGAAGTAATGGGCGTACTGGAGAGATACTTCGACAGCTACGGCCGCAACATGCCTCTGTTTGACAAAGGATCTTTCATGAAAATGACGGTTGACTGGTACTCTGAGAATGACAGAAAAGATCTGATCCCTTGGGCTGCCATCAACCTTGTCCTCGCTACGACTTACCGCATCATGGATGATATCCCGATCGAGGAGCCAAAACTGGCTCAATGTATGAGCAACGTACAGTCTGTCACGACCGAGTTGATGGCCTGGAGTGGCGATATTCTAGGCTTACAGGTTCTACTCGGCATGGTCATACTATTTCAGGGAACAACGAACCCGCAGCTCGCAATAGTTCTCATAGGAAGCGCCATCCGCCTAGCGCAGAGCATGGGACTGCCATCTGCGAGAGCCTCCGACGATCCCGATGAATCAGCGCAACGTCGTCGAGTGTTCTGGATAGCCTACATTCTAGACAAGGTATGGACCTGTCACATGAGATTGCCTGTCAGCAGCGACTAACTCACGAGCACAGGACCTTGCCCTTCGCGCCAAAGCTCCCTACACTCAGTTCGATGCCGAAACTGATCTCGAACTTCCCGACCAGTATGGAGATGATGACATGGGAATACTAGAGTCATGCACAGGGACTATTAGGTTCAACTACTTGCGTGCTCGATCTGAGTTGGCTATTATTCAAGGCAAAGTGCACAACTTCCTTTACAGCAGGACAGCCCAACGACTATCACAGGAGCAGCGAGCAGAGACCAAGGTCCGTATCGAACAAATGCTCTCCAACTGGCGCAGCGCAATACCACACGAGTTCCTGCGATCAGACAAACTCTTCCAAGATTTCTCGACAATCTCAGTTCACCTTGTGATGAACATGTATAACCGATACCTCGAATGCCTCTACAGGATCCACGGGACCTTTGCTTTTGATGAGACGTGGATTGACAGGGCGCGTTATTACCTTTCTCCAACTGTGATTCCGACTGGGCATGATGGAATCGATGGTCAGATCAACCAGAAAGAGATCAGCTCACTGCCTAGTGCATGGTCCGATTGCGTCGAGCATTCAAGGGCTGGCCTAGAACTGTCAGCGTTTGGGAGGGAAACAGAGTATTCGACCTGGTGAGTCGAACCTCGATTGTCAAGAATGTACGGACTGACACAGTAACCAGGCTTCATGCTTGCTGCAATCTTTCGGGACTGATCGTTTTGCTGGTCAACATCATCGAGTTCCCCGACCAGCCGTCGGTCATGTCAGATTGGAGCTTGATCGTGAGAATCCTCAGCAAATTTGATCAGATGAATGAAAAAGCATCGAATGAGCCATTCTTTCTGCTCCAGGTAGCTCATGAACTGGATCGCAAAGCTTCTGGGCAGGTCAAGCGGCTTGCCCATATGTCGTCACTCAGTCATCAGGAAGCCGCATTCTCTGAGACTTGGGCGAATCCGGACCTTATGTTCCTGTAGTCAACTAACTCAGCATACTCTCCCACGAGTTAGAGGGGTTGTCTAGTCTATCAGAACTATGCGATATTGGGCCATCCTTCAAATATCATCACCGTCACTTGACGATGACCCCCGCAAACAGCCCCACAATTCGGGGGAAGAGACCCCGAGTAATGTTCCCCCTCCCCCAAACTGACCAAGTCATCCAATCGTGACCGTTCTTGATAAATACCTCGCGTGCCTCGTTTCGTCACTTTGGGGGTCTTGGATTCAATGCACCTCAATATCAGACCAACATCAACATGGCGGAGACTAAAGCAACACGAAAGCGATATGCCGTTGTTGGCACCGGCGGCCGCTCAAGCTTCTTCTACTCAGCCATCGCAACAGAATACAGCAAAACATCATGCATCGTAGCCCTTTGCGACACAAATCAGACTCGCATGAACTATGCAAACTCCAAGCTGAAGTCACTCGGCCATGGCGAGGTTCCGACATATCTCGCCAGCAACTTCGATCAGATGATCAAAGAGTCCAAGCCTGACGAAGTCATCATTACAACCATGGATCGAACGCACAACATCTACATTGTTAGAGCTCTTGAACTAGGATGCAATGTCATTACTGAGAAGCCGATGACCATTGACGCCCCTAGGTGTAAGGAGATCTTTTCAGCAGTCGAGACAACTGGCCAGAAAGTTCGCGTCACTTTCAACTACAGATATGCGCCTCACAACACGAAAGTCTTTGAGTTGCTAAGATCTGGAGCTATTGGAAAAGTCACAAGCGTCCACTTTGGTGAGTCAGTGGTTAGAGCAAAGCGAAGAAGATGAAAGCTGACAACATGACTATAGAATGGATGCTGAACACCAGCCACGGAGCCGACTACTTCCGCCGTTGGCACAGGGACAAGCGCAACAGCGGCGGTCTTCTGGTCCACAAGTCGACACACCACTTCGACCTTGTTAACTTCTGGCTCCAGACCAGACCTCAAACTGTGTTTGCTACAGGCGACCTTGCCTTTTACGGTCGAGAGAACGCAGAGAAGCGTGGCGAGACCAAGTTCTATACCCGCGCCCATGGCAGCGAAGTCGCCAAAACTGACCCTTTTGCCCTTCATCTCGATGAGAACCCCCAGTTGAAGGCCATGTATCTAGATGCCGAGCACGAGGACGCTTACTACCGCGACCAGAGTGTCTTTGGTGACGGTATCAGCATCGAAGATACCATGAACGTTCTCGTCAAGTACCGCAATGGAGCTAGTCTTTCATACTCTCTCACAGCATACGCGCCATGGGAGGGTTTCCGAGTTAGCTTCAACGGAACTGGGGGACGTCTTGAAGTTGAGGTCGTTGAGAACAGCTACGTCAACTCAGGTGGTGATCAAGCACATGAGGGATCTTTAGAAAGCCGCAAGATCCTGCTTCGACCTCTCTTCGAGAAGCCAAGAGAGATCAAGGTCGAAGATGGTGTTGGTGCTCATGGGGGTGGAGATACTGTCTTATTGAATGATTTGTTTGGAACGCCGGTGTCGGATGAGTACATGCGAGCAGCGAGCCATATCGATGGTGCTGCTTCGATACTTACTGGTATCGCGGCTAACAGGTCTATTGCTACGGGACAAGCCATCAACGTAGATGATATTTTGCTAGTCCCTAGTTCATGAACATAGGAAACTCGAGCATAATCTTCACCAGGGGAAAAAGAAAGTTACTATAGCTGGTATGAACAAAACCAATAACATCTACGCAATATTGCTCGCTTCTGACTCCTCACCCATGCGTATCTTCTCTTGAATGATAAACAACTCTTGCTCCCGCGCACTCTTCTCAAGATCGAGAAATGACCAGATTCCAATAGCACTGACCAAGCTCAAAGCAAACAAAAAGTAAAAGGGAGCACTGTTGTTAGTGCCGCCGGGGGTAGCATCAATGATAGCACTGCTGATGAAAGGCCCAATGAAACTAGACGATTTACCGATGATGTTGAATAGGGAGAAGAAAAGGAACTCGTGCCCCCGAGGTGTGACGGAGCTGATCATGATCTGCGAGTAACTGTACCAGGGACAAACGAATAGTCCATAGAAAGCTTGATACAGCCAGATCTCCCAGACGTTCTTGAAGCCAAACTTGTCGGTCCAGTTTCCAATCATGCCCCAGCCATCGAGAAGGATGATAAAAACCATGACGGCGTTGAACATGGCCTTGACACTGAGGTTGAAGTGTTTCTGGATAAGCCAAAAAGCACCAATGCCGATAGCTTGAGCGACGATGCCGACGATGAGGAGGTAGGTCAAAGTGAGAGTCTCGTAGCTAACGACCTGGTTCTGAAGGGTGCCGATGACAGTGACAGTGGTGTTGAGAGAATCGCCAAGAAGGAAGTATCCAACAAGATAGATCAAGCTCTGCTTGAGGTGCCAGATTTGAGTGAGAGCCTCCCAAAGCTGCCAGAATCCAACGGTGATCATGTTCAAGTGATCCGGGACCTTCATTCCTGGCCGTTTCTTCTCTAGCACGAACCACGGAATAGACAGGACAAGCCAACAAGCAGTAGCGAAAGCAATCAAGACCGAAAGCCCCCAGTTGTTGTTATCGGCACTCTTGTCGACTTTGACACCAAACATGATACCCACGATGATGGCTAGAATGACAACTTCGCCAACAGACTGTATATAAAAGGCAACGTTGCTGAGCCTGCTCCTCTCCATCTCATCCTTGCGATCCATCTCGCTTTGGGTAATTTCTCCAGCCTCGAACTGAAGGGCAGCTTCTTTCAGCTGCGGAGTGTTTCTGGCAAGAGAGGGAAACGCAGCGGTCCAATAAGTCAAAGTCATCTGATAAGCTATCAAGCCGACGATGTAAAGAGCTGTACCGGTTTGCCACTTGCTGGGATCATGGACGCCCAGCCAGGCGAAGCCAATGCCGTAGGCGATGATTGACCAGACCAGAAGAATCCATCGTCGCCCAGTCCCGAAATCTGCGTAAGCTCCAATGATGAGAAAAAGAACGGCCTGAATAGCGAAAGATATGCCATTGGCAAGAAGAACAATGCTGTTGACGTCTCGTTCGCGACCGGCAAATGGTAAAAGCCCTGTATCTTTGGGCGCGGCCTGCGACAGCAGATTCTGAAAGGCAGTCGGGCCAAAATTGAACAAGGCGAGTCCATTTGAACCAATGTAATACGCGTACCACGACCAGATCTCCTTCTTGGTCGTCTCTGGCATGTCGCCCTCTGCCAGTGCAGGCACTATGATGCCTGCGCTGACGTCTTGCTTGGCAGGCTCATCATGCAGGTCTTTAGACATCCTGGTCTCTGCCGTCGCGGGATCTGCTTGGGATGTCATCTTTCGAGATTGTCCGTGAAAGGAAAAAAGTTATTGGGACAAGAGTTCAATTGAGTTCTCCACGAGGCATTTAACTTAATCGTGTCTCAGCGTGGATGCCGTGTAACCGTTCTTATGGTGGACCGTGATTCTAGATGACAGAAGGTCTTAGGCAACTTAGCATAAGTTCAGGGTGCCTCTTGCTGAGTTAATTTTGACACCCTGTACCTAGGCTTGATGTTTTTTTCCCTCTTCGAGGACATGATAGGCAGATTGTTGATCAAACATTGCTAGGCCCCGGGGAGGCAAAATACACGACCCGCAACGGGTGCGGTTGCTCCATGGGGTTAGTCTGGGGAGATCGAGGGACTTTTGCTATCGCTATTTTCCGAGGATCAAGATAAGCTCAGAAAAGATCCATCGCTACTCTCTAATCGTCTCCACGAGACTGGTTCAGACAGACCAAAATGAGAAAATGACATATCCTGCTCTTGACCAAAGGGGTATTTGTCTGATAACGTTCATGATTACGACCCTCCATTTACCTGACATCAATATATAGATTGGCAAAAGTCAAAACCTTGTGATTCGGGGTGCACAAAGATAACGCCCTAAGGATGTTTTGATGCTAGAGTGCATTGAACTTGAATACGGAGACATATGCATGAAACAAAATGTTACTCGCTGAAGGGAATAATACCTTGAAGCTCAAGTTCAATGAGGCGAACGAATCCGATCGGTTGCCAGAGCTTTAGGTTTGAGCCGCATATCAATTTGATGCCATCCGCCAATATCTTTCTACCTTTCACTTCGACTTTGGCTTGAAAGCCATTAATAAATTCGGTTCCAGAACTAACAAGATCCTACGGAAAAGCCCATCGGTGAAAGCATCTTGTAGTCTAAACAAACTCCCGGCCACGCCGAGTCAATTCTAAGGGGCTTCCGAAAAGATGTCGTATCCCTCCACAAGGATGGACACGCTTTAATTCATCTCATAAATAAGGATATAATTTGCGAATTAAATCGACGCGCTGGTCAGTGTCCAATCCCCATTCTAGTTGGCCGTCCTGCTCCGAGCCTAGAGCCGCCTACGAGATTGGCTCAAAAACCAACTGTATGCATCTGAATGGCTGGGTTGGAAAGGCAGCGCGAAGTGCGCACAGACTACCAGTCATACCCATCTAATTGGAAGATTCAGAAATGAAGAAATTAGTAGGAGGACTGGCTAAACAGGGCAAAGCCAGCAGGTAAATGTCCTCAGTCTTGCAGCACAAACTTTGACTTACATCCGTTGGTATTTATCCAAGAAGCGGTGACCTCTAGAGTTTCAGGGTCGGTTATCCACTGCGAGGCAGTATTAGCATTGGAAACTTTGCGCCTGAAGTGTTGGCTTACAATAGCTGATTCAGCTGTCAACGTATATTGATGAAATACAGCCCAGTTACTCCAAGCGTGGTAGAAATAGGCTGGCGGACTACCGGGAGGACCTATGGCTGTTAACTACCCGGCTAGAGTATAAAGAGCGTTGCCAACATTGATTTTTTGTGTTTTGATTACTAGAAGTACACTTAGAAAGATAATTGTGGCTGTTTTCATGATCTGTTAAGCTTTTGTATAGAAAGATCGAGATACCTCTTTACTTACAACGATGAGTCTGGCCCCAAGTCGGCATTTGTGCTATGGGCACTCTGGACGGCACAGAAGTGTGTTCCACCAAATGTCTCAGCATGGACGAAATCCAGTGTTGAGAAGTGGCACCTGGCTCAGGAGCAGATATCTGAATCTCCAAAGCTTCCTCTCTAGGGCCATAAGAACGACTTAGGGTCAGGGCATCGGACATAGCCAATGGCAGACTTGTCTGGATTCACCAGTCGAATGATGCAGGCGGTGTGTGCACAGTCTGGACCACTTCAAACGACGTGTTTGATCTGTCCATGAGTCGTGTCTCCAGTATCGCCGCCAGATACGGCGACAATGTAGACCTAAGACTCTCAACCACTACCAGCCTCAACATCGTGTTGAGCTGTTCTCAGGTTTATTAATTCAAGATTATGAGAGAGAGAACTCATTAACCAGCAAAAAAGAAAGTTGGAAGGCTACTTGATGAATGTGGCAGTTTTTCGTGCTTGTGTCTGCCATGATATTGACCTAAGGCCTCAGGAAGGGAGTGACTAATGCGTCTTTGGGTATGGGAACTAATACCAGCTTATTCTGAACATTTCTATTAATCGCGGAATTTTCACTTATGGAAACTTAAGGATCAAACATTTTCTTTGCGCTGGGTCTCTTGTCCGTTTCACAGGGCAGACCTTGCTATCGCTCGCCCTGTGATTGCACCACTTGTCTCCACTCGCACATGATGGGGATTATGGATCGACATTAACAATTTTATTTATTGCAAACAAGCCACATGACAAACTCAGAGAAAAGTGTCAATTTACTGAGGATCAAGAGAAATAGGCAACGACGACATCATGGTAGTGCATCCCGCAGAGGTTGGCCAACACAACAACGCCAGCTCCTGTTGGCTCATCATTCATGCAGGTAAATCGCTCAATCGGTACTGCACCCACTAATCAAGCTGCAGAACAAGGTCTACGATCTTACAGAATTTCTTCCAAGTATATATGACCCTCATCACTCGCCTCTCTGAACTCATACTGACCCCTTCGATAGATCATCCTGGAGGAAAGAAGGTGATCCTGAAAAATGCTGTACGCATCGCTTACTCTTCAAAAAGCCTCCGTACTAACTACTCCAGGGCAAAGACTCTACTGCGGACTTTGATCTGATTCATTCTATCGATGTTCTGGATAAGTGGCTTGATCCATCCAAACACCTGGGCGATATCGATACCAGCAAAACAGACATGTCCGCGGATGGAACCACACAGTCCAAAGAATCGGAACAGAGCCAAGGGACTGTTGCAAGGAAACCAAAACTATCACAATGCGTGAACATATCAGACTTTGAGTCTGTAGCACAACAGACAATGAAGAAATCTTCTTGGAACTACTATTCCACTGGAGCCGAGGACGAGTTTGTGAGTTGACAGTTCGCTCGAGTCAATCCCAGCATGAGGCTTATAAGCAACAGACCATCAAAGAAAACAACGCATCATTCCAGCGCATCCGGTTTCGACCAAAAGTTCTTGTCAACGTTGAGCACGTGGATATTTCTACCACTATGCTTGGAGCCCATACATCCGCTCCAATCTACATAACAGCTACTGCGCACGCCAAGCTTGGAGACCCAGAAGGCGAAGTGACACTAGCGAGGGCAAGCAACAAGCATGATATCATCCAAATGATACCATTGTACTCATCATGTCCCCTCGAAGATATCACAAATACTAGGGAACCTAATCGGACTCAATGGTATCAGATTTATGTCAAGAAAGATCGGAATGTGACACGGAAGGCTGTTGAAGCCGCCGAGGCACGGGGTTGTAAAGCTCTGTGCATCACCGTCGATAATCCACATCTCGGAAGTCGTGAGAGGGTCCTACGTTCGCAACAGAGTGAGTCTAACGACGACGAATTCGAGGATGCGCCAGCAACAGAGCTGGATCCTTCTCTCATAATGAACTCAACTCTGTCTTGGGATGATATTCCATGGTTCCAAGACATCACCAACATGCCTATTGTCCTCAAAGGTGTACAGCGAGTTGAGGACGTCATAAAGGCAGCAGAATACGGCGTTCAGGGCGTGATTCTTTCTAATCACGGCGGACGACAACTCGATTACTCAGAGGCTCCAATTGAGGTACTCGCGGAGGCTATGCCTATCTTGAGAGAACGAGGCCTTCAGGGCAAAATTGAAGTGTATGTTGACGGCGGTTTTCGTCGTGGCTCGAACGTGTTAAAGGCTTTGTGTCTTGGGGCTCGCGCTGTTGGCATCGGTCGCCCATTTCTTTACGCGATGGCCGCCTATGGACAGAAAGGACTCGAGAAAGCGATTCGTATCTACAAGGATGAACTTGAAAGGAACATGCGACTGCTTGGGTGCACTTCGATAGATCAGCTTCACCCAGGGCTGGTAAAGGTGCTTAGTGAGGTTCGAGAAAGGCTATGAACATCTGACCGCGGTTGGCATCATTTATTGCTAGCAGGTTTTATAGAATGAGATAAGCATTTGAGGCGCTCTCGAAGTTATAATTGGGGTGATCTATCAACAACAAAGGGTCTCATGTGCGCTTCATACAAGTTGGTAAAATGCCAATGATTCAAGAGCAATCAAGTGACAAGGGGTGTTGAAAGAGCGATTGATTGCCCGAAAGCCATCGATTATATTATGTGCATTATCTAATAATATACAGAGACAACCTCTCTAAACCGAAGCCAATACATCCCGTTGCTACTGATCTACCATCGCAGCTTTACCAGCCGCCACCAGCCTTCTTGAAACCAGGGTACATCTTCTTGTTATAGTCCAACCAGTTTGTTCCGTTGACACTCAAGTCCTTGTACACGGGGCAGTCCATAGCTCCCATGATAGGCTCAAGAGCAGCGAAGAGGACATCAGTTACAGAAGACAAGGTGGCGAAGAGAGATGACAAAGCGTTGGGAGAGACGGTCTTGATAGCGTTGAGAGCAAAGCAGACAAGGTTGTTGCCCTGGAGAAGGTTCTTTCCGTTGAGGACTCCACCAGCAAGGTCGTCAAAGTCAATTCCGACAAATGTGTTGACACCGTTGGTGTTACCGCCAATGCTGACAGATATTAGTTGGGATCGATATGGGACGCATCATGAGATGACTTACCTTAGGACCTCAGGGTGACTGTGAGTAACAATGTCAAGGGCGTTAGCAGCAATACCATAGTCGGTATAGCGGCGGCGGTAGAAGTTCTCGGGGATACGCTCATGGCCGATGACGTAGGTCATGTTCTCCTCAGGTCCGTAAACAGAGAAAAAGGCCTTGAGAGTCTCCTTATCGAGGATACCGTCGTCGGGATGCTCAGCAGAGCGGTTGGCAGCAAGACGAGCAGTGAAGGAGTAAGGGCTAGCTCGAACGAGCCAGCCACTAGCAGGGCCGAACCAAGCGTAGGGGTTGGTAGCAATGGTCTGGTGCCAGCGGTTCTTGTTGTGCTCGTACAGAACATCAATGCTGTAGTTGGGGTTCTCGGCGTCCTTTTGCAGGTTGTAGAGCTCCATGAAGTAGGTCATGTTCATGTTGTTGTTGTCACCAATGGGGTCGTAGAGATCACCTCGAGTAGGGCTGCCGTCAACCTCGAAGAAAGGGTGAGAACCACTGAGGCCACGAGGAGTTCCGAAGAGTCCAAGGAGGTTGTTGTTCATGTACTTGGACCAGCCACCCTGAGAGACAGCGACGAGGTTACCACCGAGAACAACACCCAGAGTGGTGAGGAGAGAGGACATGTCAGGCGCCATTCCCCAGACCTTACCAACAGCGGTGACATACTGCGTGAATGTAGCAACACCCTATTTGAAGATTAGTAACATGCTATTGGCAGAAAAGGATGGAAGCGTACGTTGTGAGGGAGGTAGCCATGATTAGCAAGAGTATTCAATCCTGGGCAAAGTCCTCGAACATCTCCAGCCTCAAAGTCGGGTGGGTTGAACTCGTGCTCGCCGTGAACTATTGACTTATCAGCTGGAATCATTGGATTTGGGGTTTCCTCATTCGGAGACTAACCATCAACGAGCTGCTCCTTGGGGTCAAAGTCGATAACCCTCTTACCCAAGTTGGTAGGGGCCTGAGAGGCAAACTTGCGAATCAGCTCAGGATCAACACCAAGGTGAGGATTCTTGGCACCACGAGTACCGAACTTGAAAGCATTCAGCGGAATAGGTGTGTCGGCATCAAGCTTAGGGAGAGCGGTGGCTTGGTTGGAAAGCAAGGCCGTGGCCAGAGTCGCAAGAGTAATAGGCTTCATACTATCAACTTCAGCAAACACAATTAGGGTAAAACGAGCGAATGATCTTCAAAATGAATGGACGAAGTCAGGATTAAAGAGAGAATACGAATGAGAGTTGACTCATTTGTCATAGCCTAGAAGGTTGAAGTTATGTTTATATACCAGATGCATCAAGAGATTTGATCTTCGCACTATTCCAGAGGCCGTCCTTCCGGAGTGCTAAGGGGCGTTGCATTGCGCATCACAATAGGATGCTACCAAACTGGTGGGAAGGCAGAAAACTTCTCCTGAGTTGATCATCCAATGGAGCGAGATGAGTTCGAAATACCATGAGCTGTGCTGGCTAACTTGACAGACCGGGGTAGGCAATCCCTAGGTCATCAGCCACCTCGTACTTCACCTGGACAAACTTGGCGTTTCGAGGTACAGATCGGCAGAAACCAGGTCATAGCTTTGGAAGTTCCTGCAAATTTGATGACGCGGATGCGTTTGTCAAAGTTCCGGTGGACCGAAGCCTTCTAATCACCTTGCATCGCAGGGCCTTACGAGTCTTGGAATCTCTCAGTCGAAAACTTCATCCCTAGACCGCAAAAGATCGTCGCGAATCTCTCTCTTTGAGTGGGTATATCCAGAGTTGGGATTTCTCAAGGCTCTATTGAGTTGCATTTCCGCGTAGGGTTGTGCACAATTGAGCACGACAGGCAACCCCCGGCCAAAGAAGGATAACCTGCAGGTGCTTGAGTCAAGTCCAGGGGGTTTGACCCCTACAGGGCTCACAAATCCTTCGCGAACTCTAACCAAAGTTTCGTCTCCACGGCAGTGACTGACAATCGGGCGGGGAAGCAATTCCTAAGCTAAGCGGCAGTTGGTGATGACCATAGCCTTTGCTAATCACTCAAGGGTGATGTACCCAGCGCCTAACAAGGGTTTTGCGTTGCATTCTCAACCGTTGGCTATCTGACGTAGTAGTAGGAGCGGAAACGACAGGGATCACAAACTCAGGGAACAAGCATCCAACGCCTGTCATCTAATCATCTCATCCCTATCTCTAGCCAGGAAAGAGGAAACAAAGCCAAAACAAGGATGCATAAACTGACAGAGATGTTGATCTTCAGCCGTTGGTTCTTGGATGCTACGGTACCATAGTGTCGGGATATTGGGTCCTCTATGCCGGAGGTTTCAAACGCCTGTTAGCCTCTCATTTCTCGTTTTTCGGAAGTGTTGACATCTTCCGGAGTGAGCTTCGTAACACTCTGTGGTTATGAATGTTGGGTGTTATGAACTTTTGAATAACAAAAGAAAGGAATATTTGCCGGAATGCAACATTCAACGGGCGAAGCTTTTCAGTGGCAATTCAAGTGATCCACTCGACCCCTCGACACCAGATATTGGGGATTTACTAGTATTATCGGTAGTTGGAAATCTTCAGGGGCTTGGCCATCGTAATATTCCAGTGTAGTAAGATATAGATAGGGACATAAAAGACATCTTGCCTATTGTTGTTTATGTCTTTTACGTTGATTTCTGAGCTGGCTCTGATACTGCACCGTGATTCCGTTCAACACAGACTCTGCAGCCATGCGTCTTCTGTCATTTTCTCTCTTCTTAGCGGCCCTGCTCGGGCTCGTTAATGCGGCCAGCTTTACTGAGCTAGCCGCTCAGCTCCCCGACTGCGATGTCAGTAACAGCCGACCACCCACTATCCAGCTTTGACTAACAGCTAGACCAGATACAATGTGTCCAGCAAGCGATACCACAGTCACCATGTTCAATGACAAACACAACATGTCTCTGTACAGATCAGAAATTTGCAGGCTTGACGCAGGCTTGCGTGCTGAAGAACTGCACAGTCAAGGACTCACTGAGTAGGTTACCTGTCATGGTAGCAATGAATGAGCACTGACCAGTCCCTTTCTATAGCATTGATGAGAATTCAAAACCTAGCTTGCGGTGTTCCTGTCAAGAGCCAACAGATGAAGTTCAGGCTCAATGCACTTGTTGCCTGTATCCTCGCCGAGATTTGTGTCATCTTGAGAATATACTCCAAATTGAAGATCTTTGGAAAGCTTGGCCCTGATGACTATGCGATTCTCATTGCAGGAGTATGTTCCAGCTCAAGCCCTGGTAACATTTGCTAACACAATGGTATAGTTTGCTACAGTGCCTTACATCTGGCTTGCGTGCAGACTTGCAGATCTTGGCTTCGGGCTAAACATCTGGGACATCACTCCGTTCGAGCGCCTGTACGAACTGCTAAAGCTCTTCTGGATAGACCAGATCATGTACAGTGTTCACTTGTATAGCACAAAGATCTCGATTCTTTTCTTTCTCCGTGGTATTTTCACTACTTCAGAGTTCAAGAAGTTGACTGTGTCGATCGGCATCTTTGTCTGCTTGTGTGGTGCTGCTACAATGATCACCACTTCACTCCAATGTCTTCCAGCTTCCTACAATTGGACAAGCTGGGATGCCGAGCACAAAGGCCACTGTAATGACCTCAACTCGCAGACTTATGCTTTTGGTGGAATCAACATGGCTTGCGATATCGTCATCCTGGTCTTGCCGATCAACCACCTTTGGAAGCTGCAGGTCAAGGGCCGGCAGAAGATTCAGCTCTTTGTTATGTTCAGTCTAGGCATTGTGTAAGTTTCTATAACCCGGGCTGCTGAATGCAAGCTAACAATTCACAGTGTTACGGTGTTTAGTATCATCCGTCTACCATTCCTGATCACATTGGGAAAGACGACTAACCCAACTTGTGAGTGACCAGGGTCGATTTTCAATACAAACACGCTAATACAAATGTCAGGGGAGTACGTTGAAGTCACCATCTGGTCTATCTGGGAAACGGAACTCGGCATGGTATGCGCAAGCCTCCCAGCCATCCGCCACCTGTTCAAGCATCTCTGGCCCAACGCCATGGCTACCATTGCCTCCAAGATGAGCTTCTCCAGCACAAACAAAGACTCCACACTCGACAAGAGTGCTGGAAGCTGGGGTGGCAGCCGTGGGGCTCGCTCCAAGACAGATAACAAGGAGTACTATGAGCTTGATGAGCGGAGTCTCATTGGCAAGGGGCCGGATCCTGCCACTAATGTGAGCTCCACCAACGTTCATTCGATGGCGTAGACGTCTACGCCCGTGTGGTTTTTAAGCGTTTAGATAGTATTTTACACTTTCGATGTTGTTTTATTACATTAACTTCATTGTGCCAGCTCTGTGCGGTATATGGGTCACATTTAGATAGGCGCGTTCATTCGTATAACAAAATTGCTTCCCACGCGACCTTTGAGTAACGTTACCGGGATTTAACTTCAAATACCTTGGTGTCGATCCTTTCCTACTACCGCGTTTCATTCACATGTCTCGAGTTACAGGCTCCTTATTATACTGCCCACTGCTATTGACAATGTCGTATAATCCTCTTGGCGTAGAAAGGTCTCACTGTGAAAAAGTCTTTTGACAACCAAAGGTACATGGATGTTCTGCACTTATTCCTGTTGATCTGCGGTTTCTTACACGTTCGATTTCATCCCCTTACCCTGTCCTGTATAGGCTTCCTGGGATTAACATCCTGTCAATGATGTCTCACCAAGGCCCGGTCCTTGGGCCCCAAGTGATCGGCATAGAAGGAGCCACTAATGCCCGGGGACCGTTGAGACTCCTCCGTCCTTGCGGGCCGTTTAGAATCAAAACCCAATCTCAATGTTGCATCCCCAGGCAGGTATTATCTTGAATGCTCCCTCAACGGCGACACCGAAAATGGTTAGCCAGGATCCAGCAAGAGAGACACTACCAAAGTCAAAGTCAGTTCAGTTCATCGTTTTCATTAAGAAAAGAGGGTCAAGATTGTTTTAACCTCCTGGATCCAATCTACCAGATATCTGGGCTTACGGGGATTAGACTGACATGTTTTAGGGGCTCTGTTCGTTTCTTCAATTTATTTAGTGTCAATGTTTCCAGGAGTTGGGTAACCTGGGCTCACAGTGCTTGATAATACTACAGTAAGTACCGGGTTTGCTCTGATGCAACCTCGGACTCGCCTAATCCAACGTCCCCCGTTATGAATACTACTCCGTTCGTTAGTCACTGTCTCCTGTCCGCGTTTACAAATTTGCACTATTCATCCTATCTTTTGGGTCTGCATGCGCTATGTAACAATAGTTATTCATAGTTGTTCATTGCGTGTAGCGCTTGTCACATTTTGGAATCCACAATCTCATAGTGTCTTATTGTCTGACGGGCTTCTGCTGGCAAGTCGTCACCATTAGGTAGTACCATTGTGTGACTTGAAGTGATCCAATGACTCAACCAATACCAGGAAATATGGCTGTGAATAGGTTAAACAAATTCTGGGGCACATTCAATACGGTATCCATGTTCCCATGTTGTGTTCTATGCACAGCTCGCAAAACCCCCATGTTTCAATCGCCAGCCATCCATCGCCAGGTGCCACGTCCTAATACAGCTCTTCACCAACCAGGGCCTGTTTCACTTGGAGTACTAGCTATCCTATTATGGAATTCACTACCTTCAGCAATCTAGGCAATGTCCGTATTGGTGTAGTTCAACTAATGTGACGATATCTTTCAGGATGTCGGGCCCAATTTCCCAAGCCACCCACATTCCGAATACATCCATTCCCTGTCTCTTCGTATGTCAAAGATGATCCAAATCTTCCACGTTTCTTGCGCCGCAAGCGTGACTGTCCCGGCCTCCCGGAGAGCATGGCAGCGGGGATCTCCTCAACGCACGTGCTAGACTGGCGTCAACGGTCAGGCAGTTTCTTCCATTCCTGGGCTGATTTCCCAGCTCAGTTGAACGGGCTGATAATGCACAGCACTATCTCGGTTGTGCTTGAAGACTTTGCAGATAGGAGGAATCATACACTATTACGTGCTGGTGGGCTGATGGCTAATCACTCGGGTTCCTCGAGTAAATCGTCCGATACTCCGAAAGTCCCATTCACAGCCGGTATATGACTCTGATAAGGCTGCATTTGACAGCATACCAGTGTGTCATCTTAATTGGACTTGCATTTTGCTTTCCATATGCCCTTGAACTTTCATTCATTTCCGACCCCAAGTTATTGCCATGGTTGCTTCCGAGAAGAAGACCTTTGACGGGTCTGCTGGTCTGTCACTCTCTCGCTTCTTGAGGTTTATTTCCTCAGAATACCGCATTCTGTTCACGTTCGTTTTTACCCTCAACCTCATTGGCGTTATTATCTTTCTATGGCTATGGTTCCTTGATGGCGATGCAAACCCAAACGCCTGCGGCCTCGCAACAGCAATAAATCTCGCCGTCAGTATTGTTATTCGAGAGGAGCATGTCGTCAACGGCCTATACTATGTCTTCACTGCGTTTCCAAAAACGTCACCACTCTGGCTGAGGTCACGGATGGGCAAGATCTACCATCTTGGAGGTCTGCATAGTGGCTGTGGAGTGGCAGCTACCTTCTGGTTCATCATGATGTCCATTGAGAAAACCAGTTTTTTCAATAACACTGAGGACCGAGATGCCGCCATGTGGGTGTACATTGTTATCATCTACATGCTGGACTGCCTTCTCATTGCAATGTTGGTCATGTCTTACCCCTCAGTGCGGGCAAAGATCCACAATGCTTTTGAAGTTGTCCATCGACTGGCTGGCTGGTCTTCTCTGGCTCTTCTCTGGTGCCTTACGGTTCTCGATGCAACAATCAATACCAAGCCGGGTGATTCACCCGCCGCGGCTGTTTTCTCCAGTGCACCAGTTTGGCTCGTCTTTGTCTCAACCTGTTGTGTTATATCAACTTGGTTGAACTGTCGGAAAGTTCAAGTTGTCTCTGAGCGACTATCTTCACACGCTCTTCGGATGTATTTCGACTATACCAATCCTCAACCTGGAACAACCATTCGACTATCATCTCGACCTTTGCTGGAATGGCACGCCTTTGCCACGGTCAACAATCCAAAGGAAAATGGGTTTTCGGTAGTTATTTCAAATGCAGGGGACTGGACGAAGAAGGTCGTCAACGAGCCACCTCGTGAAGTTTGGGTCCGCCGTACGCCGACCTGCGGTGTCTTACGTATCGCCCCGATGTTTAACAGTATTGTTTTGGTTGCTACTGGTTCCGGAATTGCACCATGCCTTCCAGTCATTCTTGCACAGCAAACACGAGTAACTCTATTCTGGTCAACTCGAGATCCTATGGAGACCTACGGTCCAAATATTGCTTCTATTATCCTAGGAATGGGAGATGATGCACACATTCACAACACCTCAACTATGGGCCGACCCAACACGCTTCCTACAGTCCTGGACCTGTACAAGAAGACAGAAAGCGAGGCTGTAGTAGTGATCTCTAATCCAAAACTGACGATCGACTTGGTTCTAGACTTGCAGGCTTTGGGAGTACCAGCTTTTGGTCCAATCTGGGATTCATAGGAATTCCCAGGCCACGTATACTAGGTTTGAATAGAGTTACATCATCAGGTAGAATATTAGATAATAAGCCGATGCTTCCATCTGTTGCTTCACGGCTTGTAAGACGGTATCGCAGATCAAAAGATTGATATTTTCATCTCAATTTGGTTTCCTACAAAGAGCCAAGTGCCGAGTCCCAAAAATAAGTCTGAGAAAGTCTATCGTGGGATATCGTTGATTAAGGGAAACTCGCTCAGGACTACGTGCCGGCACTGCCTCTTTTCAGACGGTCATCCTATTGTACACCAACGGCAACCTTGTGAAAACAAGGGTAACAGACGGTCAAACGTCTTCCTTCAAGTTTCTACAGCTTTCCAATACGACGTTACTTCTCACCGCCTTTGGTGTCCTTGGCCAGTATGATCCATCTCGTCCTTCGTGATGCAATTCCATATTGCAGATCCCCCTTCTTACTGCTACCTGGCTCCAACGCGCTGGAACCCAGAACCCATAGCCTCAAAAAAGCTTGGGTCAGGCTAATTCGGCAGATGTTACATCGACCGTGTGGGTAAGCTTTGCCGGGTGGCCATCGCCTCCATCCTTACCTAGCTCAGCACTTCATTACAGTTCTCGTACCAAAAATCACTTGGCCGATCATTATTAGTTTGCTGCCTGAAACTCGTAGCTTCGGTGTATTTGAATTTTTCAGGGCTTATACGCGTTCTCTGCTAAACCTTGGAGCGGTGGCGGGCGTAGCTATGACGAAAATACGGTTGAAGCCATTGAATAAGTAGTCGAAGGTTCTCACTCAGCTGTCACTGTCTTAGATCTTACTGCTTTCATCTCATCCCAGTCTTTAAACAAATCTACTATTATTCTCTATAACGATCTTCTGCCTTATCGTCTTCAAAATGACTAGCAGATCTATCACTGTTACCCAGCGCTATAATGAGCCCATTTCAATGCGACAGAGTTCATTGCAATTCATGCAGGAGAAGCAAGCGACCCATCAGTCTGGTAACGACCCCTGAACCAACAGCACCCACTACAGCATGTGACTGACTTGAGGTAGCATACAATGCAGAGACAGAAAGGTCGAGCCGCATGAAGAAGCTCGCTTACCACTTTGTCACATTATGCCTCTTCACCAAAAGTGATATGCCCACTTCCACCGGCATCAATACCACGTTCGCCATGGCAGGGATCCTAGCTGGTCCTGGTACCATCAGTAATGCCGACATCGAATGGCATGATATGGGTAAGGGCATTCTCGTTGCTCTCTACTTCACCTGGCACTTGACCCTCTGTTTCAATCTCGGAAATCAGCGACAGCCGCAGTCCGTCATTGAGGATGGCGTCAACAAGCCGTGGCGGCCCATTCCAGCTGGTCGCATCTCCCCTGAACTGGCACACAAATGGCAGCTAGCCTCAATTGTCACCCTCCTTGCTCTGTGCTATACTACTCTGGGGGCTTGGCAGGAAACTGCCTTTTACCTCTTCTGCACCTGGCTGTACAATGAGCGTGCTTGGGGTGACAAGAGCTGGTGGCAGCGCGCGCTAATGAACGCCTGCGGTATCACTACCAACCGTGTAGCAACCCTTCGGGTAGCTGTCACCGCCATCCAAGCCAATTCTCATGAGAACTTCGAGTTCACTAACAAGGGTTTGGGCTGGTTCCTGGTGTGCGCATCCCTTGTCTTCACTACCATCCAGGTTCAAGACTTGCGTGATCAGGAGGGTGACAAGTTGATCGACCGCCAGACCTTTCCTCTTATTCTTGGCGATGCACCTACACGCTGGATCACAGCTGTAGCTGTGATGATCTGGTCACTGGTCTGTCCACTTTACTGGGGACTTGGGGTTGTCGGCTGTGCCGTACCCATCTTGACTGGAACTATAGTCTCAGCTCATATGCTCATCTGCCACTCTCGTGAGCGGGACCAAACAAGCTTTCGACTGGTGGCAGCATGGTGGGTATCATTGTACTTCCTCCCCATGATGAGTGCCCGTGGACTATAGGCTTGGGATTTCGTGCCACTAGGAGTAAGACTTGTGTATGAACTGGATATTTACCCACGATTGGAGATGGCTGAGTACGATGTTGAGTGGGATGTTAGACTTGGTGTCTTGAGGATGAAAAATATTTGAGGCGGGATTGGTTGCCAAAGGAGGCCATGGCTTGGGCATATGTAGATTGAACATGCGTTGCAAAGGCTATAGAAGTAAAATTGAAACGAGTGTCAAGGAGGCTCACGAAATTTGCAAGTGTTTCAGTTCCATTCCTTGATCAGGGCGAATTCTCCAGTTCAGGGTAGGAAGGTTAACGTGATGATGGTGAGTGTCGGTCCATTAGCCATTGACATCGATATAATGATTGGTTGAATGAGTGTCTAGGCTCATTGGTCACTCAAAGTGGGGTTGTCGCGACTCTTGGCTCAAGTCTGATCACGACAGGAAGAAGTCTATTTAACCCGCTCAACCTTTTGCAACTTTGGATACTTATCAGAATGGGCTTCGCCTGCGACCCTTGTTCCATCAGAAAAATAAAATGTAGTGGAGATACGCCGTGCAAGCAATGCAAAGCGACCTCTTTATCATGCTCATACGATAGGAAGCGCAAGAAGTCGGGACCGAAAGGGCCCAGGAAGCGTACCAAAGAGGCCATCCTACAGGCTCAGAGATCTTCAAAGCACGCAAGAACCGACACTAATGGTGAAATTCAGGCTCAAGACCTGGCTCAAGCTACTTCATCCACGCAGCACAATGGGTCATCGAATAGTTCGCCAAGTGGTGCCTCCCAGAGTCCCCAAGGCGCGCAGGATATGACGATTGTTAGCTATGATACTCGTATACCCATGTCATCCTTCAGCTACTACTTGAACATATATCACGATTGTTTATATGTTGTATGGCCCGTCATCGACCATGAAGTTCTTCTCTCCCGGCTCCGCAACCCCGATAACAAGATTGCATACGCCCTTGCCGCATCAATATGCTCAGCAACACGAGCTCAGCTTCGCCTTTCGAATGATGATGCGGGCCTCTCAACGTATCAAATGGCATACGAGGCCGAGCAATCTCGTCTCATGCTCGATTACTCTAAGCATCAAATCATTGACGGCCTATTGACCTGTTTCTTCCTCCATGTCTTCTACTCCAACACAGGACGAATCACAAAGTCTACACTGCTTCTTCGAGAAGCCATCGCATATGCTCATATTCTTGGACTTCATCAAGACTTGTTCTATACTGATCTGGACCATAATACGATCCAGTATCATCTTCGCATCGCGTGGATCTTGTTCATCACGGACAGGTGAGTCCTGGGTCTCGCACTCGCACTCGCACCCGCTCTCTCTCAAAACCCGCTAACACGCCTCCAGGGCTCACTCCCTTCAACACGATCTACCTCCTACGTTTAAGCTCAGTCCGACACTGCCGGAGCTCCATCCACAACAGGACGCGGGGCTTGGCTCAGCATTCTGCAGTTTGTGCAGACTATTCCAAGCTTTTGATGACGCCTGCCCTCCAGATGTTAGATCCGACCAAGTTGGCTTCCTGGGTGCCATTAGCTCACAATTGAGGGCGCGGCATCCTCTTCCTCTTTGTGACAATGAGATCCAGCGAGCCGACATCGTTGTAACTGATTCTTGGCTGCGTGTCGTGCTATGGAAAGCGGCTATCCCATATGTTGACGCGAATACCGACCCAAATGATCAAGGTCTAAGTGTCTCGTTTCCCACGTCTGTGGCGAGAGATTTACTGGCGAAGCTGACCACTCTATCCTCCTGCGCTCTCGAGACGCATGGCCCTGGAATGGTGAGAGTCCACCGCATCCTACTCTCGCCAAAATGCTGATCCGAAACAGATGTCGAAATTGTTTGAAGTCGCAAACTCAGTGGCAGACGTCATCATCTGCGCCCCTGACCTCGCAGATGTAGATTTGGCTCATGTTGGCCCCCGAGATATTCTTTGCGCCCTGAGCAGCTTGATCGCCTCGTTGCGGACGACAGCCAACCCTGCGCTTCTCACCCTGTTGCGAGAGAAGATGATGGCCTGTGCATTAGGCCAAGCAGGGCCAGGAAGGCCGTTGCAGATCACGGATGTCCCGGATGATGATCTACAAGCTGAAGAGATGAATCTAGTAGACTAAAATGCTACATCAACGGCCATAGTTCGCAACTAGTAGTTATTAAAGTGTGGTGAGTCGTCAATAAAGTTTTAAGCGTGAAGCATAAGAATACTTTTCAATCCAGCACAGCATGTATCCGAACTATTCCAAAGTTATGAATACATCCAAAGAATAACAATTCACGATGCTTCTCATGCAAAGCTTCAGAGCCCTTTTCACGTTACCCTCCAACTTAAGTCCCAACTATACGCCCTCAGACATGTTCCGCTCCCCCCGTCATGCTTTCGGCTTCAACTGATTTGCGCAGAACTCCCTTAGACACTTCGGAATGAACAGGGTCAGCGGCAATGCCATCAAAGACAACCGCGATTTCCTCCAAAGTTCTGCCCTTTGTTTCAGGGAACAGGAACCATATAGTTGGAAGCATAGCCGTCAGTGTTGCGATGTAGACGAAGTAGAACTTCCACTGAATAGCTTCAAGGGCGATGGGGTTGACATATTCTGGCAGTAAATGTTAGCATCAGTCTTCCAGCATTTGTGGAGATAGCATACGATTGAAGAAGCCAGCGGCGAACACAACAGTCAAGTTGATGCTGAGTCCCTTGGACCTCAAGTCGAACGGTAGGATCTCGACAGCGTACGCGATGGACAGGGGCGTGAAGGCAATGTCGTAGAAGCCAAAGAAGATGAAAAGGAACGCAACCACACAATATCCTGCGGCTTTGGTGCCATGCTCGGCGAAAACAGCTGAGAGAGCTGTGACTATGATGAAGCTGGCCAGCATGCCGCTGGTTGACAGGAGCCACAGTGGACGACGACCATATCTTTCGGCAGCCATGGCGCCCAAGGCAGCTAGAATGGCGTTCCAAACTTGTAGGCCAAGATTGATACCGGCTTGTGAGATTGCGTCTGTGACTCCGACGCTCGTCAGGATAGGTGCAAGGTAATAGGAGACAATGCCTAGCTCGAATCAGTAAACAGACTTCAGTTATTTTGTTGTGCCACCTACCGTTTCCAGCCCACTGAATCATGAAACCAACCAACACACAGATCAAGAGTCTGTGGCGGTTCCCCTTGGTCTTGAAGAATGACATGAATCCGATATTCTTCTCCGCTTCGCGCTCTTGATCGATGACTGTGCAGATCTCCTTGAACTCAAAGTGAACAAGTTCATCCTCAGTATCACCATTGGCATGATACTTGACGAGCATTGCGAGAGCTTCATCACGTCTGTTCTTGGAGATCAACCATCTGGGGGATTCGGGGATAAATGTGAGACCAATGAGTTGAATGCCTGGGAAGAAAGCCTGGAACAAGACGGGAAGTCTCCAGCTCCAGCTTCCACTCATGTGTAGTGTTCCAATGGTCACGACGGCTGAGAGAATGGCGCCCCAGAACCAGATGGCTTGGAACATGTTGGTGACATTGGCGCGGTGTCTCGGGTGAGCGATCTCGGTGGTCAGAGGTGGTGCTGACGTTTGCGCAAAGCCTAGGCCGATACCAAGCATGATCTTAGTGCCCAGGAATGCCCATGGACCATTCGTAGAAGCTTGGATGATAGCTGCTGCGATCATGATGGAAGAGCCCAAAGCGATGGTGAAGCGGCGGCCCATCCAATCACTGACATATGCAGCTGGTATGAAAGCTGGCAAACCACCCAAGCTGATGCCAGCTATGATCAGGCCAAGGATGCTTGTGCTGACGTCTCCGATGTTGTCATGCCCTGAACGATGTCAGCAGATGTCTGGGGAGAAGAACAAGAACTTACATTGTTTGATGGTCAAGAGTCCATTCATAAGACTTCCGTCGAATCTGGCAATGACTTAGAATGTTTTGACAACGATAGAGAAACAAATAAGACATACCCGTTGGCAGCAGCCGATGCGAACATGAACCCGATGCCGATGTTGAGCTTTCTCAAGCCAGCATCGTGCATCCAGTTCTCGTTCGTGTTGTTCTTGTATCGCTTGTAGACAGCATTGCCTGGATTTGTATCTTTGGAGGATATGACAGCCATGGTGGCGCCCGGTAGTGGTCGATCTGGTGTTCTTGACGAATGCGTGAAGGGGCAAAGATATTTGGTGATAATTGGGGTCCGGATTGCTGTTTGTCTTGGGGCCTAGAGTATTAAAGAAGAGTCTTCTGTCTGGTCGCTCTACTCTTCTTTGTGAGTGAAGCTGCTTTAGATAGAGATTCTGGACACTTACTGGGAGCAATGCTGAGCTTATATATGTGTTTTCCGAGTTGAAGCATCACCAGAGACGGAGTCACTTAACCGTCAGCCCATTCGTGACTGATGACCCTCGGCTTTCGGATCATGAGAAAATCTTTAAGGTCTGGAATAAACTAACAGGGAACATCACCCCATGGAGGTCAGATGCTGTTCCCCAGCTTTCCTCCACATAACCCGATGAATTCTCTGGTTCTCAACCTGGGGTTGAGCAACAGCTGAAGTGATTGGCGGGAAGAATTTCGGCAAGATTACTGACTCGATTCGTTGCGGTCGTTATGTGGGTCTGCGGTGCCGGAAAGATTCTCGGGAGGTTTTCAGGGAGGATTCTCGGAAGAAATAAGATCGGACAGCGCATATTGGACGTATCATGTGTCCCTCTGCGGGCAGATTCTCGGTGATGACAGCGGAATCTCCGTCGTAGCTTTCTGCGCCCATGTTCAAATAGCCTCTGTTATTCCGCCATGGACTCTCCTTCATCTTCACCCACCCAAGCACAATCATCAGTCATGCCCTCTGCAACACAAGACATCTCCGGCCCGGTCAGCGAGGCCTGGTGGAAGGAGGCATCTGTCTACCAGATTTACCCTTCATCCTTCAAGGACTCAAATGGAGATGGTATCGGGGATATTCCTGGTGTCATTGAGAAGCTAGACTACTTCAAGAACCTCGGTGTTGACATCGTTTGGCTGTGTCCCGTTTACCCGTCGCCTCAGGTTGACATGGGTTACGATGTGGCCGACTACTGCGATATTGACCCGCAATATGGGACCATGGCGGATGTCGAGCGACTCATAGAGGGTCTGCATTCAAGAGGCCTGAAGCTACTAATGGATCTTGTGGTCAATCATACCTCAGACAAGGTTAGACAACAGTCAAAGAAGAATTAACAGCTGCTAACAGCCTTCACAGCACAAATGGTTTCAAGAGTCCAAGTCTTCCAAAGACAGCCCTTACCGAGACTGGTATATCTGGCGAAAGCCTAGATACGATGAGAAAGGAGAGCGACAGCCACCCAACAACTGGCTCTCCTATTTCGGAGGTACGTATTCTCCAACTGTCACAAGCTTTCTCGTCGCTAATATGAGATTCTGCACAGGAAGTGCATGGGAATACGACTCTGCCTCTGATGAGTACTATCTCCATCTTTTCGCCAAAGAGCAGCCCGACCTCAACTGGGAGCATGCTCCTGTGCGCGAGGCCGTGCATGATATCATCCGTTTCTGGTTAGACAAAGGTGTCGATGGGTTTCGGTACGTCTCTCGCTTCCTGGGCGTTAACCACATAATTGACTTGGCAGAATGGACGTTATCAACTTTATCAGCAAACAAGACGGTTTACCCGACGCCACTATCAAGATTCCTGAAGCCAAGTACCAGTGGGGTGACGAGCATTACGCTTGCGGTCCTCGGCTACACGAGTATCTTCAGGATATTGGCAAGATTCTGAAAGAGTACAACGCCTTCTCCGTTGGTGAAATGCCAGCAGTTCAAGACCCCAAGGAAGTCATCAAGAGTGTTGGCGAAAGCCGTGGTGAGCTCAACATGATCTTTAACTTTGAGATGTAAGTCAATATTAGCCCGGGCGAAATGGATCTGTTCTGACTTTGTGCAGTGTGGACATGGATCATGGAGACGGAGGAAAGTTCTCGCCACACAAATGGGAGATGCAGGACCTAAAGAGGATTGTCAACAAATGGCAAACCTTTATGTACAAGAACAAGGGCTGGAACGCCTTATACCTCGAGAACCACGACCAAGCAAGGACAGTGTCAAGGTGGGCCTCCGATAAGCCCGCCTACCGAGCGCTGTCAGCCAAAATGCTGTCCACGTTCTTATGCTTCCAGAGTGGCACAGTGTTTGTATACCAGGGACAGGAACTGGGCATGGCCAACATGCCGGCGGACTGGGAGATGACTGAGCATCGAGACCTGGAGACATTGAACCACTGGGAGGAGTAAGACTTGTCACTTTCCGTGGTGACTTGACCAGTCGCTAACTTATGATCAGGTTGAAACAGACAACGGGTTCTGATGCGGCAGTCCTCGAGATCGCGCGCAAGGAATACCAACTCAAATCTCGCGACCATGCGCGAACTCCAGTACAGGTAAGCGCAAACGCTTTTTAGAATCATGAGACGGTCTGACATGATGCCAGTGGGACTCCTCAACGAATGCGGGCTTCTCGACAGCAACACCATGGATTCGAGTAAACGACGACTATCAGGAGTGGAACGCCGCAGCTCAGGTCTCCAAGCCAGAAAGCGTGTTTGAGCACTGGAAATCTGCACTCGCGCTTCGAAAAGAACTAAAAGACATCATTGTCTACGGGGACTTTGAGCTTCTTGACGAAGAGAACGATGATGTTTTTGCGTATGCGCGGTCGAATGGATCACAAAAGGTTGTCGTTGTTTGTAGCTTCCGAGACCGAGAGGTTTCTTGGTCTCCTCCGGTCGATTTACAGTCTGGCAAGGTTTTGCTTGCAAACAATCCGGAAGTTAATTTGTCGCAGAAGACGATTAATCTTCGTCCCTTTGAGGCTTTTGTTTGCCAATTGCATTAGAATAGATATCTTAACCTGGAGACAACCAGTGTTTCAAGAATCGGTGCTTAATTTACACAAGACTATAGTGAATCAAGTCGCAGAAAGAAAGCTTATCACCTGGCTTGGGCTATTCCAGAGTCGTATGTAACAGATCGGTTGCTTAGATGCGAGTTGAGACTTCAGAGAGAGAATCACATACTTTAGTAATATAGGTAGTGATCTGTGTCTCACCTGGCACCAATAGCTATTCCTCCGCTTCGGAGATCCTCCCCGAATAGCTCAGCTGGAAGAGCGTTCGGCTGTAACTGTTAACTGACACCGAAAGGTCACTTGTTCGATCCAGGTTTCGGGGAAACATTTTTTTAACATCTTTGACAACAGACACAACTTGTGCCCTTAACTAATTATATAACAATTAGTTATTAATTACCACTACCTAATTGTGTGTTTCTTTTTTCGCGTGAACTTGATTGAGTGGAAGACTTGGCAATCTGTAAGAGTAAAGTGGGCCGATGTTTCCCCGCATACTTGCGAATCCCCTCCTCGCGTAACGCGTTGTGCATCTCACAATAGCATACATGGTGCCCGCGTAGTCTCAATGAGCACAGCGAAGATACAGTACGCTACTGCGGCAATTGGACGCTATCCAGCCCCGTCGGTTACACGATGTTCTCGCCCTACGCGTGTGAAGCTTTGCTACTGACGTCATTGTTTCCGCGCTGCGCCAGATCGGTTTGTTAACCTCAAACTTCAAAGCAGAGTCACTCTGCCTGCTTATCGGGATGCGCTTCGCACAGGTTACTGCTGCTATTCTCCTATTGAAGTTTATCTGTTTTGCGTACTTGGTAACACGACGAAAACTGCTCTTCTTGCTTGCCGGGTGTTGGCACTGCCGCGAAGATGCTCATGACGCCCCTCGGCACCGGGGAAGATCTCGTGCCTCTACCGATTACTTCACGGCGGCTTGAGCAATCGATCGCCTGAACAATTGTTTGGCGCCTCAGAAATATGCAATCTTCAAACGAGCAAACACCAGAGGTACGGGTGAATGCCGTTTGCTTGGCCCGCCTGCATCGCTCTTGCGTTTACACTGGCACACTTACTTTGGCAATAGCGTTTGCTCCATGAGTTCAATATCTAGGCTTCCAAACCTTCTGCTCTTCTCTCGCCGCGTGTGAAGGATAGAACGTTTGCTTATAGGTCCCCGCGCTTCCGACCGACGTTGCCTCGTGCTCAACCCTTCGAAGCGACGAAAGATCACGGCGAAAACTCGACATCGGGTGTTCAGGGATGCAGCGATGCCTAAATCTCAAGCGAAGAAGAAGTCCCCTGCGAAAGGCCTTGACACTTCGAAGCCAGGCGGAAAAATAGGAGTACTAGCCCCGTACGAGTTCAGTGGGCGTGACTTGATCAACATTAGCTCGTTCGACCTTGCGCAAGTTCAGGAATCACTGGAGCACTCTGATGTACCGTCACTGCGACCGCAGCTCAAGTCCCCCAGACAATGCCCTCGTGAATTGAACCACCCCATGCACTGGCAGCTCCTACAGCATGAATTCTTGATCTCGCGCCACAAGGCTTTGAGGTCATCAGGTAAAGACCGACTGGAACTCCTCTGAGCAATCACTAACACCTCCAGTACCTTCTCATCCTTCCACATTACCTGCCCTCGACCCAGCTTCGAAAGTTCCCGAAACTCTTCCGCTCGCCGAATCAGCCAGTGATTCACGCCCCCCGTCGCCCGGTGAAAGCTCGACGGCCTCTACAAAACCTCTATTCCCAGAAATCCGCGTATCCCCTCCCGAAGAAACGCCCAACGCCTCCAGTCAACCGCGCCCTGCGATCGAGGACCCCGCCTACCCCTGGGAAGAAGAAGAGCTTCAAGCTTTGGAGGACCTGCGAAATGAACAACGTCGCTTGCACGAAGAAACCCTCAATGCGATGGGGCAAATGGCCTACTGGTCCTTCAGAGCACAACGAGCTGCGAATCGAGTCAAGAAGACAATGTGTGAACTTAGGAGCTACATGGATGAGCTTCTAGCTAAGCAGGAGGGGGTTCAAGGCCATGAGGAGAACGAATGCCATATCATGCCTCTGTCTTTGACGAAGTGAATTCGTCGAAAGATGGATCATGGCAATGATAGGGCTTTCCCCAGAGAATCATGGCAGGCTTTGCTACATAAGTAGATCAGTAATCACGATTAATCGTAATTTATTCCCCGTGCGACTGGGCTTCCGCTTGTTGAACTTTTCTTGGACTGCAAGGCTGCGAACATAGCGCTTTGTGACGAAATTTCGTGGGTGCACGAAGATTCCAACAGAAAAGGCCGGAAACTAAGAACAAGCCTACACAACTTAAACGACATCCATGACGTCGTTCACATTTTGACTCAAATTCATGTCAATCTAAATTCAACTCAATTTGATATGCTTCACAGCTGAATCGCGCTTCTGTAGCATCACGATGTCAACTTTCGAGGTCGTTATAGGGTGGGTTGCAACTGTGCACGCTTTGAATCCAACGCCCCCGATAACGGCTCTCACACAGGCTTGCAAATGTCTTTTAAGCTGTTCAGCCGGGTCAAATCAATTGCTATTCAACAAAAGAATACAGAGCAGCTTTTGCCTTGTTTTCGGCTCATGTTTGCGCATTGATGGGCACCTCTGGTCCTGTAGCCTGTCGCGCCTCTAAGTACGCGATTTGTCCAGCATCGACACCAACACAACCCAAGAGCAAACAACTGGGACAGTCTCCATGACCGACAAAATCAGACGACAGATAACGAAATGCGAGATACGCATCTGCAAATCGATGATACCAAGATCGTCTTCATATGATGTCCGCCCCGCAATGCCGGCTGAGGTACCCGGAGTGATCAAGCGCTGGCATTCGGACATTATGCCTTTTACAGAAGGCGATGCTCTACACAGCAAACAAGAGTGTCGGATCGATTGTCATGGAACTCCTATGTATTTGCCTCTATCCATAATTGCCTTTGCGCAGCCTGACGTGACGCGTTGGAAGCTCATTTGTCGCGATATCTTGGTTGTGCGACATGCAGCACCCGCTCCATTTCCAACCACCTGCAGCAGCCAAACGAGCAACGCGCATACTCAATTGATGTCGCAACCGACGGTCTAATAAATGGACACACACAAGCGATGACTTGAAGCTATCGCGATTTGTTTGTGAATATGGAAAGGGGCGTTTATGTCGTCGTGGGGTGCGCAAGAGAAGACGCGACTGCTTTCGCGTTTTAATCCAGGCGACTTTGTTCTCGCTGTGCACCACACGATATACGGCAGCTTGCTACGTTTACTGCTTGAACACCCAGACCGGACCTTGGACCAGCCCAAGTGTGGAAAGCTGTGTCCCAGGCTAGCTCAGTACATATGCTTGCATGTGGCAATGACACCAACAATGCATGGCTGGTGTTGGCATTGGCCATCAGCATCGTGGTTGAGCGGTCCATGTGTGATGGTCACAACTACACGACGCTGATGTTCCAGTACCCGGCGTTACAGTCAATGCGACATGGATAAGCAACAGAGGGTTACACTTGGTTGCCAGCCAAGATGGTACACAAGCCGTTATTCAATATGGCTCTGACGCCCCAAGGCATGCGGGACAATAACGCGGGGAGTCCCCTGTCGCGTACCTGGAGATCTGAGATCACCAAAACGCTGCGAGCCTCGCCAAGCCCAACAAATCGAGAAGCGACCGCTTTTCTGTTATCTTTGTTCCTCCTTTTCTTCCGCTTCTTATTGCGTGTTTGAACCAAGTCCTTTTCCGTCCGAGTCCCGATATGCGCACACATAGCCCTGCCATTTTACTGCCGCGTCGCAGCAAGTAGCCGTCAAACGGAAGCCGTCCCGAGCCAACAACGCGTCCTTTCTTGCGCAGACCAGAGCAGCTTCCCGATAGAATACATGCTACGGTTAATCTGGACGCGATGATACATACAAGGCGGAGAGACTGGGGAAATGAGAGTGACAGGAGTCAGCATGGTCTTTGTTCTTCAGGGTCAACAGCCTTTCCCAAGCATCATCGTCAATACACGCTCGCGATCTCGTCCCCTGTCTTATGCCCTTCTAAAGTTCATCACCAAGTTCAAACCACTAGTCAGCTACCATGGAAAGCGTTCCCAATGCCTCTGAGAGTTCGTCGCGACCGGAGATCACACCTACATCGTCCCAACGAATAAATCGACCGTCGAATAGTGCAGCTGGCAGGAGCTCCAGACAAAGCGAAAGCAACAGGTTGATTAACAACTTCGCTAACTCAATTGGATATTCCGATGGTGATGGTATGTTGAGCCTGGGCGTTCCCCATCGGCCATGGATAATGATTGGCATTGGCCGTGTTCATGACTTACTCACTTTTAACACTAGGACAACGCTCTCGTGAGAATTCACTTAGGCCCAGTGCGCGGAGAGGCGCGACACCGACACCGACACCGACACCAGCACAGTCTGCCAGTAAGTCCTGCGAGCATACCACTGCCACTACCACTGCCACTACCACTGCATCTGGATCCCTGTCTTAAAATACGCCCGGGGCTCATCAAAACACAATATGCTGACGGTTCGCAATAACAGATCGAAAGTTGAACTACCCCGACGGTCGGCCTGCGACTGGTGATTTCCTCATCCATGTTGTGCATAGGGAGATGGACCGTCGACGCGAGTTGCAGCCGAACCCGACTTATATATCGGAAGAGCGGTTTCCCATTGAGGAATTTCTGGGGTGGAGGATATACGATGAGGATAGTGTGGTGATTCATGTGAGATGGGCAGATGGCAGTCCCGATACTGAGGAGCCAGAGGAGATCATGCACATTGACAGTGCCCAGACGCTATTGAACTTCTGGAGACGGAAGGGTGGTCGCGATTGGGCAACTCAGGCAGCTGGCCTACATGAAAACCGTATCTTAAGGGTCCTTAAAAGCAAGGAGTCCAGGAAAGACAAGGGCAGTGAGTTGCTCCTCTGTCAATGGATTGGGCTCCCAGCAAGTGGTCGTTACACCACTTGGTTGTCCGAGGAGGAGGTCATGGATATGGCCCTGGGTCAATGGTTGGAATTTAAAACGGGGGTTAATAACATCTTCGGTTGAGATGCTGGCAACTGTAGAGTCATGTACGTATTATCTACTCGTCGATGGATTTCTCGATCTATCTTTGGCTCGCATTTCATTTGGGCTGTTGGTTATTCGATGCGCGGTCGGTTGGAGACGGTTGAGCGGTGGAGCTGTTACTTAATGCTACGGGGGATGCTTCAAGGCGTGCGTGCCATACCTATCGCTTCCTCGGCCGCACCACTTATTACACTTTCTTACCGGTTTGCGAAAATTACAAAAATAGTCGCAAGCGAACAATCAATTGGCAAGCCATTGGTCTCCCCATCGTAAAACCCCCGTAGCTTGATGGATCTGTTGTCCATTGCTAGGGCGGATGTTGCAATTTCCGACTGATCGACAGCTACCATGGCCCGCTAACTCCCCTGTAAATGCTTCAAAATAAGTCAAGTCCCCTGACGAATGTCCTGATACCTAGTGTAATGACTCGTCAGCGCCCAACAGTCCGAGGTTATGCTTATCGACCGTTTCACCACCTGACGCGATGCTCCCAAGACTTGGCTTTCGCTTCACTCCATCTTTACGATTATCTTGCATCAAACATGTTCATGTGGCTGCCGCGTGGGCGACGGGCATCTTCTTCCACTTCCCTACTGAGACATCTCTGCATTTCTTGCTTGCCTCACCGACCTGCAGCCGCAACCGTTACGGCAATAAGCAAGATGATCACCGCGGACCTAGGAAGCAGGAGACCCGGGCCGTTCCTTGTCAATTCTCCCTGGCGTGAAACCTAACGTTAGCACGAGCCGTTGGAAGGCTTCGAAGCCGTTTCGCTATCCACGGTCCCTTTTAGAAAAGCATCTCTCCTCATTCGCGGGCCCCCGGCATTTGCGTCGCATTTTTCTGCGGAGATCATGGACGATCTGTGAAAAAATTACCGCAGAAAAGGTATCCCTGCTGTACCCATGATCCCCGCTTACTTCGGCTGTTGTGATGCAGACCAGAGTTTTACCGCGCTCGTACTTCGTCTTATAGGCCTGAGCAAACAAGGTTGAAGCATTAGGCCATCCTTCAGAGTCCAAATGGAGCATTCTACCCCGTTGGAATGCACCGTCGACGTTGCAGCCCTTGACTGACTCGCAGCGATGCGATAGTCAAAGGTCCCTCTGTCTGACCCACGCATGTGCCGCCTTGTGTGAAGATAGCCAACAAATGTTTCACTGCAGAAGCTTACGCAGCATGTGAGGATGCTCTTTGAGAGTTGGTGTTTTGCTGTATAGATCCCTCATATATAGAGCTTCCCCTCATCTCCTCTCTTCTCGCTGGATCGTACTGTTTCTAGCCGCTGTATCTGCCATCATGGGTCTCCTCTTGCTTCCAGCTGTGGTTCTAGCCGCACTTATCGTGTACTACGTGCTCTTCCCCAAGAAGAAGACTGGTCTTGACCTCCCTCCTGGTCCCAAGCCTCTCCCCATCGTTGGTAACGTCTTTGATCTTCCGCCGGCTGGAACGGCTGAGTATAAGCACTGGGCCAAGTTCAAGGATCTGTATGGACCCATCAGCTCCATCAATGTCCTCGGAACTCCCCTCGTTGTCCTGAATGACCGGGAGGCTCTTCATGACTTACTGGAAAAGCGATCGACCAAGACCTCGTCTCGACCTTGGTCACCCTTCGCAAGTGAGCTTTGCGGATACAGCGTATTCCTTCCTGTCATTCCCTATGGAAACAAGTTTCGATACTTCCGTAAGCTGGTGCACCAGCAGATGGGCACCAAGTTGATCTGCTCCGAATTTCGCGACACTCAAGACCTGGAGTCACTCCGGTTCCTTGTGAGAACGATTGAGAGACCCGAGGAGTTCCAGAAGCATATCAAGACGTGAGTTCGGCCACGAGCAATAGAGTAAGCCTGTCACGGCGAAGCATCGGCTAACCACTTTCACAACAGTGAAGCCAGTGCGATCATCTTGCGAATCATTTATGGATATAACATTGAACCTAAGAAAGTCGACCCTCTCGTTAGCCTGATCGAGAAGATGATGATCAACTTCTCCGACGCCTTTGTTCCTCTGTCCTGGGCTGTCGACATCGTACCCAGCCTCGCCCGCCTCCCAGATTGGTTCCCCGGAACTTCTTTCAAGAAGACTGCTAGAGAGTGGCGCAACACCACTGATCAAGCATTGAACACCCCTTACAACTTTGTCATGGATCAGATGGCCAGCGGAACCAACCGACCGTCATATGTTTCTCAGCTCATGAGCAGCAAGTCATTCAAGAACGACAATGGTACTGGCGAGGCTACCAAGGAGGATATCGAAGCTGTCAAGGCTACTGCAACTATCATGTATGGCGGTGGTGCTGATACTACCGTTTCGACAATTAGCAGCTTCGTCCTTGCTATGATTGCTTCCCCCGAGGTTCAGAAGAAGGCTCAAGCTGAGATCGATAGCGTCACTGGAGGCGAGAGACTGCCGACCTTTGAGGACCAGGAACGCATGCCTTATATCAACGCCCTTTGCAAGGAGGCTCTCCGATGGATGCCTGTCGTTCCTACCACTACAACCCACGTTACTGAGGAAGAGATTGAGTACCGAGGATACCGCATCCCCAAGGGTACATACCTCATCCCTTCAACATGGTGGATTCTTCACGACCCCGAGATCTACGCCAACCCCGATGCCTTCGACCCTGAGCGCTTCATCGCGCCCCGAGATGAGCCTGACCCCAGTGACTTCGCCTTCGGCTATGGTCGAAGAATCTGCCCTGGTCGGTACCTGGCTGAGGATAGTATCTTCATGACAGTCGCTCGACTGTTGGCGGTTTTTGATATGCGCAAGGCTATTGAAGAGAATGGAAAGGAGATTGATGTCGTGATTGATGGCACACCGGGTCTGATCAGCCACCCAGTTGAGTATGCTTACAGCATTACACCAAGAAGTGCTAAGCATGTTGAGATGGTTCGGGCTGCGGAGAGGGTCCATCCTTGGGAAGAGAGTGACTCCAGTCTTTTGAAGAAGGATTCTCCTGTTTGAGTTTATGTAGCTGATAAATAAGAAACATTTGAACTCCACCACAAAGACCCCAGAAATCGGTGTGATGGGTTGGCACGACATGATGTTCATAGTCGTCAGTGGTGTCCCAGACTATCCCAAATGTTCCAATGCTGTTATTCAGCAATATCAATCAAGCTACCATGAACAAGTGGCCCATGCAAGAAGTTGCACTGACGAGAGATCAACGAGAGCGGGCATCGCTGATCAGGTATGCCGCTTGATCTTGGATCAACCACATTACTGTGCATGATTTTGTAAGCAGAACGACCTAGCAATCAGCATCGGTGTCGATACACTGCGTCAATGCTGAAAGTAGAGCTGTGAAAGAGTGCTATAACTGCAGGCCAACCAGCCAAATCTTCAGCCCAACAAGACAAACAGCAAACATCATATCACTTGAAACCCCACCAAGTATTTCAACCGCCCACCAAACAATTAGGTCATTCAGTAATTCAACCAATCATCATGTGCATCATTGTTGTCCCATATATGCGTTGCTACCGATGCGCGACGGATGAGAGGTTATATCGGGAGGAATGGCTCGAAGAGTGCGAGTTGGAGAAGGACAAAAAGCCGTGCAAGACAACCCTGAAGCCTAAGTACTATTTTAACTTTTGTACACCATGCCTTTGAGAGAGATCAGAACGCAAACAGGGGATGTAAGTATGAGTCAGGCCCTCTCCTCAAACCCATCGGAGTGATGGCCTACCTATCTCTGTTAGGAGAAGGCGTTCTTCGGCGGAGGGAGTTGCTACCGCTACGCTTGACTGAGCGAGAGAGGCTACAGAGGGGACATAGAGCGAGTTACTTCAAACTTTCTGACGTTCAAAGTTCGATATTCGTTCTGCTTGAACCCAGGCAAAAGAAACCGTGCTGTGAAGATGGGTTTCTATCGTGACAGTTGTAATGCATTTCGGAAGTCTGCTTGTACATTAAACTGACCATTAACTACTAGCTCTCTAAGCATGATATCCCTGGCACTAAGAAGACTTGTTGGTCAATTACGGCTTGACAAAGCGATACTTGATGTATGGAGTTTAACCTTTGGGCAAAAGGTCCATCCTCGGGGGGGAAAGTGACTCCAGTCTATTAAAGAAGAATTCTCCTGTTTAAGTTTATGTAACTCATGGATAAGAAGAATCTGAAACAGATGTAAAGATGGCTATGGACTGCCTCTGCCGGTCGGGCTAACCAATATTGCGTATGGTTGAATTGTGCTCGATTTGTTCTTTTTCCCAGGTTGCGATTCGGCAAGCTGGGCCCGGGACATCGTGCATCAGCGACTGCAACAAGACCCTACAGTGACTAAGGCGTCTAAAAAATCCATCGGACTCGTGTTGACCTTAACCTGCTGGCCTGGTTCTGAGTTTTGGAGTGAATAAGAGAGACACCAGAACGCCTTAGAGCTCAGCATCAGTGGCTGTCGACTCAGAGCATCACCACGCTGTGTCGTTGATGGAATGGTATAAGTACGCCAGAGAGCCCCAGCAATTCATTCATCACAACAAGAACATCTCAAACCGCAATAACAAAAACGTCACTGCGAACTACAACTGATCAACTTTCCCCAAGTTCACCATGTGTCACACCGTTAAAACAGTGGCTTTTTGCGCGAAATGCAAGACACCGCGTGATAAAGAGTATTTCCCGGACGTCGAGGACAAGACAAACTGTCAAGATGTCGAAGACAGCAAGGACTGCAAAGAAAAAACGTCCGAGACCAAGGAAAGCTTCGCCACTGTTTGCGACGACTGTGAGCTATCCAGTGACGACAACGAGTCATACAGCTACGGCCCAACTCCTCTCAAGAACCCTCGCAATTAGGGGCAATCTATCTTATTGGGCAATGCAGCATTCGGTGGCAAGGGTATTGCAGCAAATCGCTTAGACCAGCGGAGGATAGAAGAACGATGATGAAGCACAGACATCCGGAACATTAATAAAGTTGTCTTCCAGCACTCTGCACCCTTTTACAGCATATCTCTGTCAGTTTGAATCCCCAGTGGAAAGTCACGAGTGACATGTAATGAAACGCTCTATGTATTCATTGGCGCAATATGTTTCCTGATAGTCACAGGAATGACCAAGACTATGAAAACTTGATATGAACCTCAACCCATGCTGTATTCAACAAATAAGACATCTAGAGTCAGTGATATATTCCCATGTCCTGGTGCATTAGACTACGTTATAACTAATGGCTTTCAACAACTTCATGATATCATTTTAAGAAAAAGGCCGCGCCAGTCCATCACGGCTTGACAAAGCGATACTTGATATATGGAATCCAGCCCTTGGGCATATCAATCTTCTGAGCAGTGAAAGTGCAGGGGCTGAAGACAGGCCAAGTGTGATCCTTCGAAAATCCAGCCTCGGTGAATGTCTTTGTGACGTCCTTCCTGCAAGGATACTTGAACTCAAGATTGTACCAGCGATCATATGAAGCAGCTCCCCACTCGACCACCATCTTGTTACCTCGCAGAGGGAACTTGAGGAAATCATTGTCGAAAGCATCGATCGCATTGATGAGGGTGGTGAGGGAGCCTTGGAGTTCTTTCTTGAGATGACCCTGGATCTGGATGAAGCCATCACGAACCTTGCGCGAAGCCGCAGTCTTGGAGAGCTCCGCGTTGTTCTTCCAGTTCTGAGTAAGCTGAGCGTTGATCTTCTTCAGAGCATCACGAGATCTCGACTCGTGCTTGGTGAGGAGAATGAGCGGAATAAGGTTTCTCTTGATGTCGTTGGCATACATGCTGATTTCAGATGTGACAGTACCGTAGCCATGCATGATGCCTCGAAGCGTGTCGAATCTTCCATCATCCATAAGATCAACAAGGTTGTTAGGGATGAGATACTGTGCATCAAGATTGTAGGCGGCCTGGATGTTGCCAAGGAAGTTGTAGTAGATGAACTTGCGCTTCTCGTCGGCGGAGTTAGCAGCGGCGATGATGTTGTTGAGATCCTTGACGGTTTTGAGAGCGGCAGACACTGTGATAGTTAGCGATGAAAGATCTCGCAATACAGGATAGTGACCGACCATTGTTGAGGTATGTAGAAGCGGTCTTTCCGGAGCAGGCGTTCTTCTGACAAATACTCTTCTTGATCGAGTCGACCTTGGTTGAAACAGTCTTGACGCGCGTTTGAACAGTAGTTGCTGCATTCTTGATGGCCATGATACGGTTCTTGTAGGGCGTAGCGAAGGTCTTTTCCCAGTCGGCGAGCATCCTGGACATCTGGCCGTTCTTGATCTCGGTGCCCTTGGGAATCCACTCAAGAAACCATTCCATGACTGAATCGAGTTTGTCTCCGTAACATCCATCAGGATCGCATTTACTAAGGCGCTCGACAAGATCGAAGTAACTCTTTGTGTTGATCTGTAGCCTCGTCAGTTTCTCGCCAAAGTTCAGGTGAGGGATACAACACGACGTACCTCCGCTGCCTTCTGTACGACCCATCCATCCTTGTTGGCAAGTTGGTTGGCAAGAACGGTGCTCTTGGTGTTCCCGTACTTGAAGCCGCGATTGGCGAACTCCTGTTTCTGGCTTTAGTATGCATCAGATGGATGACAATGGAGACAGACCAACCTCTTCAGCGCTGTTCGCAGTAGCCAGAGCAATCCACTTGGCGCCCTTGAGCTTACCGTCTACCCATACAGCGCGTTCTGTCTTGACTTCCTTGATAGCTCGGGGCGCCTCTCTACAGTACGCTGGGTAGCCGACGACGAAGCCATCGTTGCCCATGGCATCTTCGATAAGGTCGCAAATGTTGCGGTTGTTGGTCAAGATTTGAACGCCACAGGGGCTAGTATCGAAGCATGTTGTGATAGGCTCTGAGCCGTATGGGATCTGGAAGTACTCTTCGCAGCCGTAGGTTCCTTCGGTGGATTTGCAGATAGCGTCGAGATTCTGACCAGGACCAGCAAGGACCCTGGGCAATAGTGCCGAGGCGAGGAACGGGAGGGAATGATAGCGACGCATTATTGATTGCAACTAAGCAAGTCGTTTTGATCTCAGAAACACAGGTGAACCATGATCGGAATTTTGGTGGGAAATAAACAGTTAAAATCGACGACCCCTGGCTCAGTAGCGCATGATGCATTTTCAGCTCCAAAGACCAACTTTGATTAGTGACATTCAGCCCTGGCAGTCTAACGAGGCGCCACAACTACTAATTCATTCCACCTTACGGAATTAGACACTTGTGATCACGATGACAGGGTTCTTGATTTGCTGGTGGGTTGTGCTTTAAGCGAAGCTACTTTTTAACCTTATTTACCCAAGCCACGAGACCGGTCCAGACTGGCGGTTTCAACGCTATCGCTCTGGTGTCTCGGTTGTTCAGTATCCCTTACGTGAAAGGCTAGCCCAACACAGACACAAAGGGTCTTTGGTTGAGGGATTCTGCCTTGCCAGATAAGGGTCATTCCTGTTTTTGTGTCGGGATGGTGTCCACACATTGGGAAGCGACTCTTCCAAACCAGCCGAACTGATGCTTCGCTGCGAGATTGGTTGGCTCTTTGGCACAGAAAGAGCGTTCATGCAGATATGAAAATGATAAAAAAGACTCTGGTCTAATATAGAGATACACTAAGTCCAGGAAGGGTATCGTAATAGCCATAACAGAGTCGGATAATCTGCATGATGACTTGACGCTCAGCCCTATGGACTAAATTGGCACACTGCCTTTGCCCATGACCGTGACCCCGGTCAAGGCGCAGACTCTCGGCAATTTCAGCATCCGTTTAACGTGGCTTGGAAACGTTTGTGTCTTGAGGTAGGAGATGCAATCTGGCAGAAGATCCTTCGGTGGGTAGCATCGACGGAACCTGCCTTGAGTTAAGGACTTTTTACCAGAGTCTACTACTGTCCTATACCTCGAATAGCTGGGCTTTCTTTGACAATCTTTCTCTGAAATAGTCAAGAGGAGGATTTGTGATATTAGTGCTGAGTTTGTGGAAAAATAGGGGCCATCTAGCATCATTCATTGTCTGTCTTGAATGAAATGAGAAAATATATATTTTAGCTTGCCCTTTCTTTTAGTATTGTTTCTACATTATATTCAATATTTTAGTAGCAGTTACCAAATATGGCCTTGAGCTTTTAATTGCCAGACTGAAGTTGATGTTGACCACTATAACCCAGCTTTCAAGGTGACTCAAGGGGCAGGCAGCTGCAAACAGTGCAAAGGGCAAGCAAACTAGGCCTTGGATTGTAGTCTCACGATAGACCTGAAAATTCTAAGAAAACAGCTCACAAACAAAACGACTTTGACCCACTCACCCGCCTGGGCCACGTCCTCCTTCAACTGACGTCTTGGTAACCTAGAATTTGCATGACCTGAGCCCAAAACTCAGCAAAATCACCTTAATCCGTCGCCATCACCACTACCGAGACCACCAACAAGAGAGACATGGAGGCTGGGTCGGAAGACGGCCATGCCGCTCTGATGAAAGAGTTGGAAGCTGCTATGAGAAAAGCAGCAGTAAGCAAAGGTCAGCTTGTAACTGACCACCCAGATCCTGAAGTTCTTGCCGAAGCATTCCGACAGGAAACTGCGAGACACAACGGCGCCCCAGAAAAGAAACCCATCTACGTCACTGAGATCCAAGATCTCCGCGAGCCATGCCTAATCCCCGAGAAAGACCTTGAACTAATGTCTATCTCTGACATGAGACTCCAGACTCATCATCGCGGCAAGAAGGTCTTGCTTCGGGTGAAAACCGCACCCGCTCGGGCCGCGGCTGTTATGACCATCGTGGAAGATGAAGAAGGGACAGCAGTCCTACTAGCGCTTCATCAACAGCTCGAGGAGGACTTGTCGGCCGTCAGACATCCTGCTCAAGACTCCGTAGCCGTCCTTAAAAATCCCTTCTTTGATAAAATAGCCGAAGGGACTTACTCCCTACAAGTTTACCACCCAAGCGACATCATCTGGCTGGAGCACCACGACGAGAGAATCCCCGAGCAGTGGAGAGTCCACGAGAAGATCAAGAGTAGCGAAGAATATCATGCCGAGGGAGCAGAGCTGGCGGAAAAGGAGCACTGGTTGCACGCACTACACTCGTGAGTTTCTCCATGATCTTCATGCCAACAGCCTTACTTCTAACACTACCAAGATACACCTTGGCTATTAGCACAGCAGGGTCACCATATGAGAAGCAGCAGGCACTTCTTGGCCGTTCCCAAGTCAATCTCCAAGTCGATCGCCCTCTTCAGGCGTTACTAGACGCTATCGAGGGAGATGGCCTTCTTGCAGCTTCAACTGAGGAGTCCTTGCTTCTTCAAGCTCGCGCAGTCTACAACCTCGGGAAGTTTGAGGAGTGCCTAGAAAAGCTTCAAGCTCTCACAGCAGCGTTTCCCAAGAGCGTGCCTGGTTGGAGCATGAAGTCAGCCATCTTTAAAAGACTCGAGGAGCAGAATCATGGTGAGTATGATTTTGACGATATGCTTGTTGAAGCCCAAGAGACACCTCCATTGATCGACCGCGCCACCTTCTCCTCTCTCGTTGAGATCCGTATCGCCCCTGGCCGAGGCAAAGGGCTCTTCCTTACCAAAGACGTATCTGCTGGGGACTTGATACTCTGCGAAAAGGCGTTCTCATACTGTTTCATGGATGAGAAGAGTCATAAGACCTATCCCATTTTAGGGAACTTGCCCCGCAAGGAAGTGACAACTGGTGGTTCTGTTCGCCTGTGGGCACAAGTCATCCAGAAGCTATATCACAACCCAGAGCACCTTGATACCATCCAAGAACTATTCCATGGCGACCAAAAGAAGCTTCAGATTACGGAATGTGACGGAAGTCCTGTTGTTGACTCGCAAGTTCATCTCCACCGTAACATATTGTCGGAAGCCCTGCTAACGTGGCTGTAGCTTTATGGTAGAAAGAATCATTCACTACAACGCAGTGAACGCTCCGAGGACTACAAGCGATGACTTCGAAACCAGAGTATTTCGCAAGACAGGGGACACACTAGAGATCGAAAACAGCGACACCAAGTTCCTGACTTCAGGGATCTGGCTCCTTGCTTCCCGAGTCAACCACAGCTGTATCAGCAACTGTCGGCGTTCTTTTATTGGCGACATGCAAATCATCCGAGCTACGCAAGATATGTCCGCCGGAACGGAGCTACTTCTCTCCTATCGTGCTCCCTGCTCCTTCGAGTCCTACGAGGAAGTACAGCACCACCTCTCCCGTTGGGGCTTCAAGTGTGCGTGCGATCTATGCAAGAGTAGAAGCAAGGAAGACAAAAATGTCCTGGAAAAGCGAAGCAATATCTACGGCGAGGCTTTGGATCTTCTGAAGACTGAAGTGCTTCAATTCAACTTTGACATAGCCAGAACACTTCTGAAAAAACTGGAGAACACTTACAAGGGGAAGTCCACTAACAAAGTCCGGCTGGAGCTTTCGGAACTTTGCTTTGGGATGTGCGATCGCTACACGGAATCGGTAATGCCCGTTGACTTTGTCAAAACAACCGTGAAGTCACTCGAGTCATTGGGCTTCGTTATTGTCGCGTATATCCCTGGCCAAAAGCCCGACGACATCCGATTCCAAGTGAAGAAATGGGGCATGTCGACAAACTATGTCGTCTATCTGTTTCTTAATTTGGCCGAGCTCTACGGGCAGGTATCGCGACAGCTCTCCATCTACGTTTACAACTACGCCATAATCTCGTACAAAATGCTTGTTGGCGAAGTGGCCTCGATGGGACGGTTGCTCTCGGACGTCGTTCAGCACTTCAGTTCTATGTAAGGGAAACAACTCTTGTATTCACACTGGACTGAATACTCAGACTTGACCTCATCCTTTGGGCTTACGTATTCTTTTCGATTGGCAAACCAGTTGGAACAGACAGCCATTGTTCTGAAGCAGGAAAGACGGACAGGGGAGAGGGAATGAATGTAAATTAGCTCTGTTGTTGCTACAGAATGAAATAAAGACCGGTAATCCCTCCCCAAAATATGTACTATCAACAAACAAGCACCGTATATGTCCCTAGCGATCATCCCTGACTTCTCTCCCAGAGACCTCCAGACTCTTAGGCGCTACCAACGTTGACATAGCACAAGACCCATCCAAACTGAACAGGGTTGAAAAGACTGATATGAGCAGGCGTCTTCTTCGTAAAAGCAGCGCTCCCAGGCTGGGTTCCCAGGCTGTCCTTGTACATCTGACAGGTCACCTTGTCAGGATCGATCTTCTCGCCGTCGGGGAGAAGGAACTGAACGCCGCGGAGCTCAAGGTCGGTGATTTGATAGTCGATGTGTGTGAGCTTGCCGAAAGGAACGTCGACGAATTTGTGAGTGTTCTGGTCTCGGTTGAAGGCATAGACACTGGCTGTTGCAAAGGTTTTAGTCTTGGGGGTAGCTGTTGCGGTAGATGCGAGGGTTGCGACCGCGGCGGTGAGAATGGTGATGAAGTGCATGTTGGCGAAGAATTTGGTAGAAGATTGAGAATATTTGTTAAAGTAGTGTATGAGAGATTGTTGGTTGAGTGAGATTGCGATCGAATAGTGAGGATGGCGAGTCTCTTTATACACTTGGGCAGCTCTGAGCGTCATCAGCCATCGTATCCTCACCACTATTTTTAGGGAAGTAAGATTCCTACGGTTTAATACGGACCAACCTCCTCGTGTTGACTACACATCCTGTGGACCATCTAACACGGTGTAGGCAGTATTCAAAGCCTCAACGAAGAATAGTCAGCACTTGCTTATAACCCAGTACCTCGAATCACTTTCCCGTATTCGATGTTATGTCTTCCTGGTCACAATCCACAATTTGAGGCTGAGTGACTTCATGCATGTCGATCATCTTCCCTAATGGTGTAATCAAAATGGCTTTGCGCCAATGGCTATGAGGCAGTCAGCAATGGTACCTCGTGTCCTGGTCGATCATATGTCAGATTTGAGCCACTCGTCAGCCCAACTCATCCGAGCCATGCAGCTCACTGCTTGCTAGAGAAATTGCCGAGAGTCCTTGGCGGCAATGAGATGGTGATGCGCTTTCTGTATACGAACTTGATAGCATACAGGTAGCATCGCAGACATTATCACATAGCAGTCAGCGTTACACCTATGGGATGATCTGATACAGCTGTGGCATGCCCAGACACTTGTAGCCACTCATGTAATTCTTCTGATTCAATAAAAAGTTAAGAAATCACTTTCTAACATACTCTAATATTTATTCAGTGGAATGTACGATTCAATGACCTTCATTGTGCTATCCGTGAGGCTTTACCAAGTCTCTTAAGGAGGACTATGGCCAAGAATGGTTGGCGCCAAAGACGTCAAGTTCAGTAACGATACAACAGTTTAATAGCGTAGCCATTGACCTAAGCAATGTCCCATGCCGTCCTTCCTCATTATTTCAAGGCTTTCTTCAAATAAACCTCGTGCGATTCGCCAAGTTGTATTGGTGCGTGTTCTTCCGCAACGTGAAAAGATATCAGTTGCAGTATCCAACATTGGGATCAGAGCTAGAGGATAGTGCGTGCAGTTAGGCAAGGTGGACAAATCCCATCTCACAAGTTCAAAGCTCACCTGAATTCCCATCCAGAAACACTACTGACCCCTCCCTTGTCACAGCCACGAACCTCATTGCTTAGCCCGCCAATACAGTGTTCATCCTGAAGATCGAATGAATCACGGGTGTTCTGGTTGGTGATAGCGAATTTCCACTTGAGGTTGTCAGCGACCCTGACGCAGAGGTATTTTCTCTGGCCGGGTTTGAAGACACCGGTGAAAACACCGCCACGACAGGCTGCCTCAACATGGCCTACAGCCTTGTCCTTGTTCGACCAGTTGATGCCGCTGGTGAAGCACTTGCCAGAGACTCCATTGAGAGTGAAGGTGGATAGTACGATGAGTGAAGCAAAGTTGATGGGGAGTTGCATATTGGAAAGTTTGACTCGGACACTTTATCTTGAGAAAGGATTAAAAAGAAAGCTTGAAGCTGGTGAGGTAAAGAAACTGATTCCACGGTAGCCTAAAGGTTTATTTTATATTGGGTTATTCATTTACGAAACTGCTCTATAATAATGAAACCCCAAAGATGCAAATAGGTCCATGGCCATGCTGGCAGGACTTCAACAGGAGAGGAATCAATACGTCGTTCTAGACCTTCAGGTTGCTCCATCAACGAAGGGCAGGTAAGCTGATTGCATACGACTTTCTGACCTTTAGCCGTAAAGTACCGTCAGAAAAGCCTCGACCTTCCAATTCAGTACCATTCCGACAGCTGAAGATTTCTTCTGCCGAATTTCGCTTGGGTAATATTATCAAGAGCAAAGGCTTCATACATCTCTAATGACCTGAGTCCCGGTTAAATGAATGCACAGAGTTTAGTCCTTTGTTTAGGACGTGGCAAATCCAATATCTACATGTAGACTTTGAAGTGGCAACAGTCTGACTTGGTACAGATTCATGAGGAACGAAGAATTTTAATAGAAGCAAGTTGAAGTTCAACATTAAAGTAAGCTATTAGCTGCATAATTAACCAATTGAATATCAAGATCTGTCCAGACTTCAACTGCCGAAGAGAAGATGCCAAAGTCGTATTGTGCAGTGTCTCAAGGAAAATGGAAATGGCAGAATAGGTAAGGCCAAGCTGTGATGATACAAAATACAAACCCATTTCTAGACCAGGGTTCAGAGACGCAAATAGCTCTACGTTGTATTCGGGAAAAGCCAAGAACTCCGTGAAAGATCTACAGCCGTGTCGAAGTAGATCGCCAAAAGTTCCCAGTCAACCTAACCGCCTCGTTTCGGCAGCTGCTATACCATATCGGCCCACCGTCTCGTAGGTTAACGGCCCTTGAGCCGAGGTTCACTATTTCATGATCCCTGGAATTGCTTCGCTCTGTGATCCTTCGCCAAAGGCATCACCGAATCTTACTCAGGCATACGATGCTACCTACCTAAAGGGAGGATTCACCGGAAGATGAGTTCAGAACTGTGTACCAAGTCGAGAAATTGACTTGGGGACTTTTCAAATAAATACATGTTATACCTTCGACAAACCTTTTGAACCCAACTCAAGATAAACATTCTCAGGCCATCAGCACTCTCAACACCCAATCAACTTCGGATCATTTTCAAGTATGCATCTCACTACAACTCTCGCATCTTTCGTGCTTTTGGGCAGCTCTGCCATTTCTGGCGTTGAAGCTAAGTGCTTCGCCAGTGGCATTACATGGCCAGGCGGCCTGAATGTCTTCGTCGCGGACGTTGAGCGTGAATGTCGCCGCGGTGCGTTTACGGGCACGTTCCGTCCTGGCGAGGTCAAATACAAGTGCATCCAGTACGGAAGCGGTACCAAAATGGAGTACTCCATCACGAACAAAAACACTAGAGACTCCTTTGATCTTCAGGATGAGCATTGCATTGGTGGATTGAGTGATGAGATCCGAGGCTGCTCTCGGGGAGGTTCGTCCGAGAAGTCAGGATGGGTCTTCACGTAAGTCATTGTTATCCATTTAACCGCAGACATTTTGAAAGACGCGAGGACTGATGAATTATACGTAGCTCGGACCCGAATGAGGGCCGGTGTTAAAGAATTGCCACTTCGTCATTGAACCTTGAAGCTTGACCTTCTACACGCCTTTTCTAGACTTTGTGGATGCATACACTTCAGTGTCTCGGGGAGACATGAGGCAAAGGAATTTTATTAAGCCGAAGACTTGAGAACGGGCGTGAGAAACTTAGGATTTCAGGAAGAAATACCAGATGCTGGCCGCGAAGCTAGACCATTGAAGCTCAGTTTGCCAAAGTCACTTTCAAGACACTTTAGATAGATTAAATCACTTTGAATACATTCACTACTGCGATTCATGAGACTATTAACATGTTGATTTGTTCCTTGATGTTTCACGATAGGAGAGGACTGAGCGTAGTGACAGAGCAGGACAGGCCGATATGTGACCCAAAATCTGCTTATCGGTAGGGAACAGAAAGGAAGGCAAAGAAGATAAGATAAATGTTTATCAACACGAAACCCTAAACTCGAATCGGATGAGTTGAGTGAAGTTACCATGATGATAGTGAATTAACTGCGGGGGCCAATCGGCCATCTCTTAGAGATTCCTGTTTGGTGCAAGCGCCATAAGGGCAATTTGATAGTCTCTTTGATTGGGCGGAATTCCGTAGCACACATCAAGATGCTCCACTTCTTGAAACCGGGGCTTGACAGGATGGACGCCGGGAATGGATATATAAGGTAGACATGACATTCCGCTTCTCGAGACTTTATTCTTTTGTTCTCAATCACAACTAGAAATGGCGGTACTATCTCCTAGTCTTGTTGTTGGAGCAGCAGCGCTCATTTTTATCGGCCTTTTAATCGTTCGTCTGCGTTCACCTTTAGCTTCGCTCCCAGGACCTCGCCTAGGTCTTTTAACAGCTTGGCAATTAAGGTACCATGAGCTTCGTGGAAAGAGAACACAGTATGTTCATAAAATGCACCAGAGATACGGTAACGCAGTCCGTGTAGCCCCAAATGAGGTTGTCTTTTCGTCACTGGACGCGATGAAGGAGATATATCTGTCCAAAGGTAGTGGCTTTGATAAGACAAGTTTCTACAACCTCTTCTCCCAGTTCGGGCTCAGGTAAGACGACACTCAGTATCAATATGAAATATCGAACTGACCGAGGAAAGGACAATGTTCTCAACCCTGCAAAAAGGCCCAGTAAGTCTCGAATGCGATTGGGAACAAGAAAAACACTAAACAGCCCGTACAGCACAGCCAAAGACGACGAGTAACCGCCGACCGTTACGCAAACACTAACGTCAACCGTGAAGCCTCTCTACACGGTATACAAGAAAGATCACAAAATTTCATCGCTCGTTGCAAAGATGCTCCAAAGCAGGAGCTTGACGTTTACGTACGTCTTCGTGATTCTTTCTGGGCTTCGTGGCTAACGTGAAGTAGATATTCCTCCACTGCTATGCGTTCGACTGCGTTACGCATCACCTGTTCCATCCTCATGGAAGTGACTCGATTCTCCGGGCATCAGACGAAGAAACACTCCATGAGGCGGTCTTTGACAACAGTCTTGTTAGTAAGTATTATCGAGAACCCTGGAGGGTACGGTACTGACACAAATGACAACAGGACGACTCTTGAACTATTATCACCCGACTCTTGGTAGCGTTGCAGGCAAGCTGGGCTTGTTCGGAAAGTCGCGCGGTATTCCTAGATCCACAGAACTTGTGCTCAATGGTGTGAAAAAGGGCGGCGTTGCTGACTTTACACTGGTGAGTCGCATGCAAGAAGAGAAGTTCGGCATGGGCACTTTCGACATCGCTTCTGAATGTATGGACCACATGCTTGCTGGGATTGAAACCACTGGTGATGCGCTGTGCTTTCTGATGTGGCAGATTTCCCAGCCAGGCTATACCTTCATCCAGGAGCGCCTGAGAGATGAGTTTAGAGCCAACCCTGGTGTTCCTTCCGATCAACTTGAGTACCTCGAAGTAGTTGTCAAAGAGGGTCTCAGAGTCTTCCCTTCCATCCCTATGAGTTTACCAAGATGCGTTCCTGAAGGCGGCGCAACTGTTGATGGCCATTGGCTTCCTGGAGGTACTATCGTCAGCTGTCAGCCATACTCGATGCATCGGATGGATGAAGGAGTATTTCCTCGTCCAGATAGCTTTGAGCCGCAGAGATGGCTAGAGGAGAAAGGCTCCGCTGAGCGAAACCGACTGTTCTTTGCGTTCTCTAATGGAGGTCGTGCCTGCATCGGAAGGCAGTGAGTACACGAGCTCCCACTTGAGGATATTGGCTGACCTGCTGTCCAGTCTTGCTATCGTTGAGATGAAGACCCTTTTGCGTGACATCTATTCGCAGTATAGAACAGCGCCTGCAGATGGCCTGACTTTTGACATGAGCATGGACGACCAGATTTTTACATCTCGTCCGAAAGGCCAGAAGTGCATTTTGAGGTTTATCGGATGGGATTGAGTTCGCAAGTCATAAATGCCGGAAGAAATGCCGTCGACCTTTGACAGCTAGATTTGTCATTTCCGGTTGAGAATTTAAACTAGCAGAGACAACTTAGTCGAACTTTGACGTAGTGCCAGGGACAAAGGCAGCATTATTAGGCTCAATTAAATACCAATTCATTTTTTCAGCGACAGATGTGAAGGCTTTGCTGTGAACTTGGAGATATGATGCATTTGTCGATGCTGTATTGACACGGATAGTTGACGTAGAATGCTTTAGAGAACTCGTGAGTGGAAAACAACAAACAGGTCTCAATTAGGGGGGTCTAATCTTGTTCTGGCGTTAGTGTAACCCTGCGGGGACTTGCACCCGAAGCCCAGCTCACTGGAACCACTCGCCAAACCCTCACCAACTCATCCCAGTCCACGGACATAGCAATGAGCACTCCAGCTCCAGAAACTCCGAAATCGTTACCAAGGCAAGCCAGGTCCCGAGGGGGATGCGTGAGATGTCGCCGCCGACGGCAAAAGTGTGACGAGAGCAAGCCCTCTTGCGATAGATGCGTCGAGGCTGGAAGCATCTGCAAATACGAGGTCACGCTGAGTTGGGGCGGAAGATCATTCGCCAAGTCCACCTTCGGAAAGTGTCTCCATGATATCAAAAGAACGGGTATGTTCAATAGACGAGAGACTCGGGTGAGCGCTTACTTATGCTGGTTCAGACAACACCACGACAGGCAATGGCTTTGTCTACAGCACGACCCATGCCCAGTCGCCTCAGCCCAGCGCATCGCGGAGGACCACAGCGACGCGGCCAGATGCCAACCATGGAAGAACACTCCAGCACTTGAAAGAAAGCCATGTGCCGGAATACCCACCGAATACACAGGATGGGAATGTCACCACCACCAATGCCTCATCGATGCTGAGAAGCGATTGCATTCCTCGGGTTTCTTTGGGGGCCGAGTCACCAGATACTCCGACTAGCCCGCTGCACGACTTACAGGCATCCATTCCGCGACCGCAACATCAGATATCATTCCTTCCGCCCATGGCTCAATACCTCTTCCAATTCTACCTCTCCAAAACGATGAGACTTACAGTCCCCAGCAGCTATGCTAAGACAGAGATTTGCCGATTCCTCGTCCCGATGTCGCTCCAGGAGCCCAGCTTACTCTACGCCGTAATGGCGTTCGCTGCTGTTCATCTCAATGCCATTGGTATGCTGCCCGGAAACTCCCAACGACTTATCGATAGTCTCCATTGGGCGAGCATCAACCATCTTCGAAGGTTGCTGGAAGCTACCGACTCTACGTCACAAACGGTGGCGTTGGCTACCACCAGAACACTATGCCAGGCTCAGATCTACGGTGGAACATCATTATGGCGCATCCACCTCGATGGGGCACGCGCTATACTTCAGACAGCTCAGAAAGGCAAACAAGTGATGGGCAGGTCTCATGTGCCTATGAACACAGGGTTTCTGGATAGTTGGTTCCATAATGCGGAAGGACTAGCTTCCTTGAGCCCTGCTGGGCTGCTCGGCGGTCAGCTTCTTGTCCACGGCCAGACTGACTCTGGGGCGTTTCTAGATATCTACGGTGGTGTCATGTCTGATCTTCCTGCATTATTCAAAGAAGTCGGAACTCTCCTGGGAAAGAAACACACACGCACCCCTGAGCTCGAACTCGAAACGGATAATCTTGTTCAACAGATCCTTACAAGGATTTCTCGTGATAAAGCCGAAAATATGATAATCCCATCAGATATGCTCTCGTTTCTCTCCGCGAACGATATCCAAAACTACGCACTCAGCAACGCCGGGTTTCTCTATATGGCACTATTACACTTGCACTGTGGTATGAGATCTCTGCCGCCTTTCGCTATAGAAGTCCGCTTTTGCGTTGCTCAAATCATTCAATGCGCTCATAGAATGTCTCGCGAGTCCGGATTGTCGCCGAGAGTACTCTTAGTCTCACCTTTGTTCACTGCTGGACTTTATGCTATTGGGCCTGCGCGAGATGAGATCAGGCTCGAGCTTGCAGACATTGGGAGATGGATGAAGACTCCTCATCTTTTCAAGACATTAGAGCTATTGGAAAGAGTTTGGTTTCAGCACCCCGATGACTCAACGCGCACTTGGGAGACGATTGAAGATATCACCGTCGACTTTCTTCCTTACTAGCTCTAAACTACTCGAAGAAAGCTTCAAAGCTTCTTCGACCGGTAAGGGGATGAAAGAGGCATTCTAGCCGGTGGAAAGAACAGACCAGCTCATTACATGGTTGTTACTAAGCTCTCTCAGTTTCAACGACGTTGAGCTCAACGCTCAACTTTCCAACTGTCTCTCCGACACCTGTTTCCTGCACTTTGTAACCTCGAAACTTTCTGGCTGGCAGCTTGTCGTTGAACTACATAGAGCGGTGAGTGATTTTGCCTTGGCTTTCGGTTCGATCTTGGGCTACTTACCATAGCATCGATTTCTTCCAAAGTTCGTCCCTTCACTTCAGGCAGGAAGAAGTACACCCAAACAGCACTAACGATGCACGAAGGGAACCAAATATAGCCATATCTTGGTCCCCAGTTCAACGCCACGGGGTTAATGAAGTACGGAGCGGTGAACGTGATCAGCCAAGCGCCGAAGAATCCAGCTGCTGCAGCAAGGCCGAAGGTGTAGCTTCGAAGGCGTTGTGATGGGACTTCGCCGGCAACGAGCCATGAATATGGAGCAATCATGCCCTGAAAAAGAACATCAGCAACAATGTCTTCACATAGGCAATGGATACTCACATTGAAAGCCATCATGTAGAAGCATGATAGCGCAACCAGTACCTTGCCGGTAACAATTGCCCCCGGGTTATGATCGTAAACGACCGCGATGATCAATTGGAAGAAGCCAGCCGTTATGAGGCCACAAAGGAGGAGTACTCGTCGTCTTCCATACCGTACAACGATGCAAACATTGGCGATGATAGCAATCATACCTGCCATGCTGAGAACGTTGCTCATGGCAAATGGGTCTTGAACCTTAGCCATGGCGAAGAAGTAAGCCTTGTACGCTGCGTAAAGGTCAGTTCTATATCCCTTGGACGAAAACGGGGATAGTTACCAATGATGAACATTGATCCAGTGGCAGCTTGGAGGCAAACAGCACATATGGAGATCATGGTTCGCCTTCTGTCGATTGGGTTGTTGAACATATCCAGGATACCGACACCTTTGGACAATGCACGCTCGTTATCAATAGCTTGGCGAATATCTGCAAGCTCCGCTTCGGTATCTGCGCCCTCTGGCCTGAGCCACTTGAGTGACTTGAGGCCATCTTCGTAGCGTCCTTGAAGAACAAGCCATCTTGGTGACTCTGGAATGAACGGCAAGCCAACGAATATGATAGTTGGGACTATATATATCATTCCGAGAGGGATGAGATATGCAGAGCGATCGGGGCGTTTCGCTGTTGCCCAGTCAATTATGGTACCGATGAGTGTACCCTACAAACCACGTGTCAGTATCGATATACTCTTCATACTGTCAGATGGGAGTACTGACAAAGGTTGTGCACAGATGGAACACGGTCAAGAACAAACCACGATACTTTGCCGGGCTACTTTCTTGGATGTAGAGTTGGGAGAAGGTCATGAAGTAGCCGTTGGCCAACCCGATAAGAAGTCGACCGACGTACAGCGGCCCAATATGGGTAGTGGTCATCATGATGACGTTCGACACTGCGCAAAGAATGCAAGCCATCCAAAGACACATTTTCCTTCCAAGCTTTGCGGCAACGAACCCCGCGAGGCTGGAGCTGATGAAGGCGCCCATCGTCATTAGGGACGAGATAAGCTGCTGTCGGGTGGTGTCGATGTTCCACCCGATTGCGACTTCGGGATCTCGGTAGCCATAGATCTGAGGGAACGCGATGGTCAGTACAAAAGTTGCATGCGTGTCAAAGAGCGGAGAGTGCAGATACCTACCTTGAGAAAGCCAGGCATGGCTTGTAGTCCACCGATCAACCCAAAGTCAAGGCCATACTGGAATGGAGAGAGAACAATTATTCCGCATGCCACGAAACATCGCCAATGGGCACGGATAGTATCATGTGATGGGTCTGCCATGATGAAGAGCCAGACGGGGTGAGGATGATGAGGTGAAACGAGCACTCAACCGCGTTGGACATCATGTTTCTGCGGCTACCGTTCCCTTTCATACTGGAACTCAACTGGAGAGACTTGGCCAATCGCCTCGCAATCGTTCATCCAGACACAAAAACATCGAAACCTCTTATCACTAGCTGTATTCATGAGGGTTGGCGCTCAACCGAAGTGCGGGGTGCATAATAGGTTCCACTTAGAGTTGCAGATCAAGTCAGAGTTGCACCCAGGTCGCCAGCCTGAAAATGTGGAATGGGTGTTGTTGCTTTGGGTTATCGGGGTGTTTCTTCCGAGAGTCGCCCTCTCGTCTTGAGTTCGGCGGTATGGATCCGATGGGATGAGTTGGCAAACTTAACCCAAAGCTACCGAGTTATGAACTAGAACTGCCCTTGCATCAACCTTATCCAACAAGATGTGAAGTCTAATGGAATTGCCAAGTACTTCCCCGCAATCTGAGAGTCATGCTGAAGTTTTAGTCTCGTCTTGCATGAGTTTTCAGCTTGAGTTGGGAGTCATCGCAACTGGCTGTGCTGCTAATTCCCGAGCCAAATGCCGGGACCAGGGTAACATCCCCCCCCTCATCATCCAGACTGACATTTGATAGCCACGACATTGCCTGACAAAGCTATGACAAGTTAGTCACGTTGCGAAACTCTTCCGCAGCCCGCAGGACGTGTGTTGCTTTGCATAGCTCTCTGCCAATGGGACCACGAACCTGGCTGCTAGCGTATGGATATCCGACAGAGGTTTAGCACGTTGCGTGATATCCAATTTGCTCTCGCTATGAGGTAAATACGATCCTGTGATATGGGTATCGGATTGGCTATTACGAATCGAGGATGTAACGTGTCTCGCAAAAGACAATGGTAACTATGGACTGGGCTTGATCCACAGCAGGTGAAACAAATTGATGGCAGACTCAGAATTATCACGGTACCCTGTTCCGCAGAGTTTGTTAGCGAGCGTGTTACACTAGCATGGCCTACCAACTCTTGGCTGCAGAAGGATCTTAGTTGCAGATCAACAAGGCGGGGAACAAGACGGGGACAGCTACCTCGGCTTTTCAGGGTGATGGTTTCCGCTCCCCATGATGATCACATAAGTGACATGTTGCATCGAACCCTTGACTAAAGGCTTCGAGAGTTTCAGTACCAACTACAAAGTATCTCCTCTCATCAAATCATGGCAGCTCACAAATCCGGTGTCAAGGTTATCATCGTTGGAGCAGGCTTTGGCGGTTTGACGGCCGCTATTGAATGCCACCGGCAAGGTCACGACGTTGAGATTTACGAGTCCTTTCCTGAACTCAAAGTTCTCGGAGACATTATATCATTTGGCGGCAATGCTGGCAGGATCTTTAATCGCTGGTCTGAAGGGGAGATTCTAGCCCGTCTACGCCCATTGTGCATCGACATACAAGAATATGGCTTCAGAATTCACAAATGGGACACAGGAGAGGTCGTGTACCATCAGAAACGTCCCCCTCCCAACCCTGAAACTCCAGTACTGAATGGCCACAGAGGCGAGCTGCATGAGATTATCTTCAGTTATGCACGCGATGAGTTGGGCATCCCAATTCATCTAGGCCAACGAGTATCTCAGTATTTCGAGGACACTACGCAGGCTGGCATTATCCTGAAGACCGGAGAGAAGGTGGGTTGCATACGTACTACGCAATACAGATCTTTTACTGACTCTTGTTCCAGATCTTTGGCGACGTGGTGATAGGTGCTGATGGAGTGAGATCAAAGGCAAGAGAGCTCGTTCTAGGATATGTCGACAAGCCCAAGAGCAGTGGGTACGCTGTTTGGAGGGCATGGTAAGATTGAATCCTTGGATGGTAATCCCAAACTAGTTCATTAACGAGCATAAGGTTCTCGAACAAAGATATGATCCAAGACCCCCACACAAAAGAGTTCTGCGAGAACGGCGATACCTTCAACGGCTGGATCGGACAAGATGTGCACTTCTTGTTCTCGACACTGAAAGGTGGCAAAGATTGTTGTTGGGTGCTTACTCACAAAGATGATCATGATATCGATGAGTCGTGGTCTTTCCCTGGTAAGATAGAAGAAGTGCTAGAGCTCCTGAAGGATTGGGATCCAACATGCCGAGCGATCGTGGAGAAGACACCGTCGGTCGTTGATTGGAAACTGGTCTATCGTGACCCTTTGCCGACTTGGATTAGTGACAAAGGGCGAATCGCACTTCTTGGTGATGCTGCTCATCCTTTCTTACCGACAAGTGCTCAAGGTGCAACTCAAGCCATGGAAGACGGTGTTACCATTGCTGTCTGCTTGAAGCGCGCGGGCAAGGGCAACATCCCTGGTGCGCTCAAGGCTCATCAAAGTCTGCGGTACGAATCACGACATGCTGTTTGTATGTTTCTTCAGCAAAACTAACACAATGATAGATATGAGCGCGTGAAAGCGATTCAGAAGACGGGAGAGTCAACCAGAGATCTTTGGCACAAGACGGATTGGGATAAAGTCAAGAAAGATCCTAGCAGTATTGGGTTCCCACGCGAGGATTGGATTCACCAATTTGATGCTGAACGGTATGCAGAGGAGAATTTTGAGAGTGCGCTCAAAACTTCAACGCATGAGGTCAAGGATAAGGTGCAAGTGGACGAGGCTCCTGCAATGGCGCAAGTAGCAGGCTAGGAATTAGGTATTATCTGCTTATTATGGCTTTATTTCATTCCAATCATCGTTTTTCCAGCCAATATTTGATGACGTTGCGAGCCCTCAAATCGTCTGTCTTCCGGGTAGGCTGTCCCAATTGTCAACCATGCGTCATAGACTTCGGTAGTTGATCAATTACTCATGCTGAATAATCTACCCCTGTCAATAAGATAATCGTGCCTTACTCATGAATCGCGCGATCGTCACATGAACGTAAGTTCCCGTCACTCTTGAAACTTCAGCAGAAATCCAAGAACCTTCTAGCGCCGTTCTAAGGGATGGTGTTAACGTTATATCGAGGCCATACCTCGGTAAAGAGTTTCTATTCCAAGCATTGTCGCCGTGAACTAAACCAAAATTGTGGTCTGGAAGTGGAATATGACGGCATTAACTGGGTCTTTGGAACGAAGCTCGTGGCAATGATGGAACAAAACACATACCAGTCATGACATCACAAATATCCGATTTATAATATCCCCAATTGTCTATAAACGTGCAAATGTCTCGGCATTTATACTTTAGGGAATAGAGCAAGCAGTTGTAAAATAATATTATTTGAAAATGACACCAAGACGATTCTCTACTGAACCAGCAGACGCAAGCCCTTTGGGCCAGCCTCTCAAATTCGAGTTCAGCGGTAAAACCGCCAAGAACCGATTTATGAAGGCTGCAATGACGGAACGACTTTCAACATGGGATCCCAAAGTCCTTGAGAAGCGAGGCGTCCCTACTCCAGAACTTATCAACGTCTATCGACGATGGGGCGAGGGAGATTTCGGTGTCATCCTGACTGGAAATGTTATGATCGAGTATGACCAGCTCGAGGCTGCTGGAAACCCGATCGTGCCTCGAGATGCACCCGCGTCTGGCGAGCGGTTTGAAGCGTTCAAGGAATTAGCAGCTGTTAGCAAGAAGCATGGAAGCTTGATTGTTGCGCAGGTCAGCCACCCTGGACGCCAGGTCGCCGACAACATTCAAAAGAACCCTATTTCTCCTAGTGATGTGCAACTGGAGGGTGAGGTGATGGGCATGCACTTTGCCAAGCCCAAGCCCATGGATGAGCAAGACTTCAAGAGCGTCATTGAGGGATTTGCTCATGCTGCCGAATTCCTTTACAAGGCTGGTTTTGACGGCATCCAATTGCATGGTGCACAGTAAGTAGACCTAAATCCCAGTGCTCTGGAAATGATACTAATGGAGAGAAGTGGTTATCTCTTGGCCCAATTCCTTTCACCGACAACAAACAAAAGAACAGACAAGTACGGCGGTTCAATCGAGAACCGATCTCGCATCATCTTCGAGATTGCTGATGCTATCCGTGCCCGTGTCCCAGATAAGTCATTCAGCCTTTCCATCAAGGTCAACAGCGTCGAATTCCAAGAAGGCGGCTTTTCCACCGACGACTGCAAAATCCTTTGCAAGCAACTCGAACAGCATGGCTTTGATTTCGTTGAGCTTTCTGGAGGAACTTATCAGAGCCTTGCCTTCTCTCATCGGCGAGAGAGCTCGAAGAAACGAGAGGCTTTCTTCCTCGAGTTTGCCGAGAAGATTATCCCTGAGCTTACCAAGACCAAGGCTTACGTCACTGGTGGCTTAAGGACAGTCAAGGCTATGAATGAGGCTCTCAAGACGGTTCATGGTATTGGCTTGGCACGACCCGTGACTAATGAGTTCGACTTACCTTCCAAGATCCTCAAAGGCGAGGCTACCAGCGCGATCGACACTTTGCTCGACGAGCAGAACTTTGGTATCACTAATGTTGCTGCTGGCACACAGTAAGTCTGCACAAGTACTACAATTATCAATGGCCGGAAGACTAATTTCTGTTTAGAATCCGCCTGGTTGGCAAGGACAAGCACCCTCTTGACTTGAGCCGAGAGGATCATAAGAGAGTATTTGAAGAATCTATGCAGAAATGGGGTGAGGGAATGGCGCATAATGATGATCAGTCTAAGTACGGATATGTTGATATTGAAGGAGTCAAACTGGAGCCATTTGGCCAGGCTTATGCGGCGGCGTAATAGACAATAGATAATTAGATCTAGTACATAATTGACCATAATCTGAGTTTGTAACAGACTTGCCCACTCAATATTGCAGTCACTTGAATGCTCAACTGTACAATCCCCCAGACACGACATTCAACACAATCTCAGATTGACGCCTTGGCCAACATGCATATCAGCTGATGTTAACCTAACCCCATTAAAGTCATGGGAGCGACTAAATCGGCTAAAACAACGTCAAAATTATGACGTTGATTTCAGCACCACTACAGTAGAAAATGCAAAGGGAGCCTGAAAAACCACTCATGATAGGTTTATTCCACAATTCGGCAGTGCTGCATGGTAAGGCATTATGCGGTTGAAAGTGTCTACTTGACGCTTGTTGCTGACCATCCAGAAGCCCAAGGTATAATTGGGCTGAACCCCATTTTCACAATCATGTTCGACATCTGCAATTTGCTCCCGCCTTATCTACAGCCCCAACATACCACGTCAAATCAACTGAATCAGCCATGGCTGCGACACCCTGGACCCTAGTTCGTCTCATGGATGAGTGCGAGAATGCGGAGAAAGAAAATTCCAGCGATGAAGTCTTCATCCCGACTACGACGATCAAAATGTTGACATCGAAAGAGTGCGTCAGCGACATTCTAAAGGAACGAAATTGTCAAGATCAGGATGCCTTGAAGAAACGGATCTTCGATAAAAACTGCCCTGCGAAGATCATCTTTCTTATCTTGGCTCGAGCCGGCAAGCTAGATCGTATTGGTCAGTTCTTATCCAATGGCTTTTCTGATAATCATCTTCCTATCGAGCTTCAATGGACGCGCGAAGGATACAAATTTAAAAGTGCGAAAGATTCAATCTGGACTACTGCTCCTTTTGGAGGAGGAATTGACTATAATGATGTCGACTATTTCATACAGAAGCAGTGGCCATTTTTGGCCCCTATCTTTGAGAGAGAGTTCGAATATGTGCTACAGCAACGCATTCCTTTGCCGTTGGTCGAGAAAGGCACTGCTATTGTCTCAGGGTTTAGTTCCGTTTCCAAGATCGAGATGCACCCTGCCCACGTACCAGAACAGACAGAAGTAAGTACACCAGATTCGAACCTTCAGCACGTTTGATTTAACATGACATAGCACTCGATGGCCATGAAGAAAATGGAGCTAGACAGTGAAGATCAAATCAAGTATGTCAAAAAAGAGATGACTAACGTGACGTCTCTTCGACTGCTGGATCACGACCATCTTGTCAAAGCAATTCTCGCCTGTACCAGAGGAAAGCAGGCCTTATTCTTCTTCCCTTGGGCGAAGGGTGGAGACCTGTATAACTTCTTGAAAACCGATTCTACCGAGGGCATGGCTGCCATCATTTGGATGCTGGATCAAATGGTCGGGCTCTCCAGCGCATTGAGTCTGTTGGCGGATAAGGGGTATCGGCATGGTGACCTCAAGCCTGCCAACATTCTATTGTTCCCTGAAACTTCTGGTAGCTACCGCCTAAAGATAACAGACGTTGGTCTGTCTAAGCTTCACATTCTGGCAACAAGCAGGCGACTAAATGGGACGACTGCCAAGGCTACCACGAGGCGGTACAGCCCTCCTGAATTTGACCTTTTGTTTGATGATGACGGGGAGCCAGTAGAAGACTCCGATGACATCAAGCTATCGCGCAAGTTCGACATTTGGTCTCTCGGCTGCGTCTTCATCGAGTTTCTCATCTGGGCCAAACTGGGTCAGCAAAAGTACAGGGAATTCGACCGGTCTATGAAAGGGGACCGACGCTTCTGGGACTCTGCACGGGAAGACCTTCACATTAACGTCAAAGAGCGCATACAGAACCTGGAGGATTCTATTAAGAACACACCGTGTGACAAGGCCGTGCAGCGAATTCTGACCTTGGTTCTGGAGCAAATGCTCCTTGTCAACAGCGATGATCGTGGCAGTGCTTCGGATATTCACAAGGAATTGAAAAGTATAAGAGATAGTTACGGTGAGTATCTCCAGCCTAGTAACGTGATTGATTTGCCGCTAGGCCTGACTGCCGAGCAGGCCGCCGAATACGACCATCGTCAAGACGGTCAAGGTCCGCCAGACGGAAGCAACGCCATGAGTCGAAGCGCTCCTGAGGCATCTGGTGTTCAAAACAAGGGTTTAATTACTACTGCTGTCCCTTCAGGCAATACCGCTGCTATGGCTGTATGTGGAACAATGTGAGCTGCTGTGCCTTGAACTTGATAGCTGACGTTTAGTTAGTACGTGAGTTGAGCGTCGATTCAGTTGCCAGAGGGTAGAAAAGCTGACGAATAATCTGACATCGCGATATACAGAATGTATGTATCAAGTGATCCCCGGCATTTGACTTCTGACATCTTGTACTAACTTCTTTCGAGCCTGTTAGTGAACCATGACCATTTTACCTTGTGTCATTCTGCTTACTAGTTATATTAGCGAGTATGTTCTACCATACTCATCCTTTAGTACATGACATATACTAATGATAGCAGCAAAGTGCCAAGCTACTCAATCAATGGACGGCCAGTCCAGATAATGAGTTTGCAAAGAAATTCTTCTCCGAGGCTACCCGCCGTAGCCCAGTAGACAGACGTCAACTGTGTGACTCATGCTCGAGGCTTCGAATCTGGGAGCCCAATGCTACAGTATCTGGCATAATGAGAGACTTTGGAACTCGTGCGTCGGTATGTGACTTGTGCAATCTTCTATACGTCGTCTCGCAAAGGATTGGCCTTCAGGAAGATCAGGAATTACGATGCGCTCGGAACGGCCCTACACTTAACTTAGATGGGCGCGATGGTCCTCCAATCCTGTCCCTGTTCTCCGATCCTGGTATGTCATCACTATGGTTCAAGACTGGCATACTAACTATTCCCTCAGCCTTCGATGCTCATGATCTTGAATCAGTTCAGGTCGGATATCCAACTTTGTCCCCTCCAGAAAGCCCTGAACGATACCAGCTCTTCCAAGAGTGGCTCCGCGTATGTGATACAGAGCACGGCCATGCACAAGAAATATCCTCTGGCGGCTGTGCTGTCCAGATGCCCACTAGACTGATTCACGTGGGTGAGTCGAGTGAGCACTTGGAAGACTTTAAAGATTCTGGAAACCTACGTTATCTTGCTCTTAGCCACTGCTGGGGAGGCAGCATGAGCCTGTCTACCCTGACCAGCAACATCGACCAATTTCGTAACGAGATACCGCATGAACAGCTACCTCTTAATTTCCAGGAAGCCATCAGAGTCACGAGAGCACTCAAGATCCCATACTTGTGGATAGACTCGTTGTGTATCATCCAAGACGACCCTGAAGACTGGCGACGAGAAGCTGCTCGAATGGGTCAGGTTTTCAGCAACGCCTACTGCACAATCGCGGCGACATCAGCAGCGACTTCTAACGAGGGCTTTCTCACTCCAAAGCTCAGCTCAACACTTTCTGCGACCTTAGAAACTCCTGATAGCGGTCTGCTTCATATTTCAGAGTTCATGGAAGATTGTAACAGAGATTTAGAGTCAGCGCCTCTGAATACGCGCGGTTGGGTGATGCAGGAGCGAGCTTTGTCTAGGAGAACACTGCACTTCACCAAGACTCAAGTTTACTGGGAGTGTGGAAACGGACTGCATTGTGAGCGATTCTTCAAATTGTCAAAGTAAGTACTCGTAATTCCTCATTGTCATTTCTATCTGGTCTAATGACTTCTCTTGTCAGTCCCCAGTCAGCTCTGTTCGCAGACTCGGATTTCCCCAAGGCCATACTCAAATATTACAAGGGCGGGCGAATCACTTTATTCCAAAATCTTTACGAGAAGTATTCCAGACTCAATTTCAGTTACAACTCAGATCGACCAGTGGCCATCCTGGGTTTGGAGAAACACCTCTCAACTGTCCTCCAGACTCGCGGCGAGTTTGGTGTTTTTGAGCAGTACCTGGCGAGAAGTCTTCTCTGGTCTCGACCTGAGAATATTTTTCTGAACAGTATCACGTTCCAAGATGGCTATCATGTTCCTTCTTGGTCATGGATGGCATACGGGGGTCCGATCACATATGCCAACATACCTTTTGACAAGGTGGAATGGAGCACAGACTGCTTGCTTCGCGAGGAAACCGGTACAAAGGGCAAGAGGACTGTGCTGAAAGCAGTTGCTAGAAGTCTCAGATTGGATAAGCTGGATATGCATGATAGAGTCAAACTTGATGAAGGGTCTGGGATCGAACTATCCAACTTGCGGGCGGTTGTTCTTGGTAAAGACAAGAAGCGAGAATCTCAGGTCCGGGTACACTACGTTCTTCTTGTCGCCTTATCCGAAGACGAACCAGAACAGACAAAGGTTTATGTTCGAGTTGGAGTGGCCTGGCTTCTTGAACATAACATCGCAGTGGATGGTGAGGATGTCGTTATTTACTAGCTATTGCTTCGTTGAATTACGGTCAAAGTTGTTCATTCAATCGCTTTATTTCGTTGCCGACTGCTATGATTCTATATATGTGTGATGATAACGATAATGATGGTTATGACTAGTCTAAGGGGTCCAATCTTGTGTCCCCAGACTGTTATGGATGATGTTATGAAGGTTTGATATGCTCCTTTGTGTGAGGAGCTATTCTGAGGGTCGTGGGAAGATGCTTGGCGCGGAACAATATGTGTTACATTCCACGTCTGAAGGAGTCTCGGTCCCATCGGATGGTGTATATGTCTTGCTGCATCTCGACGGAGAACTTGTTTCGGGGAAGACTTCGTTCGAGAATAGCAAGAAGCTTTTGTGGGCTAACGTCCTTAGCATTGATGCGGATAGTATCGTATGATGAGCTGGTCACTGCACGCCCACTCGTTTGTTGTTGTATTTGCCCGGGCATTCTGAACAGGACAAGAGATGTTGATGAAGTCGGAAGTCAACGTATAGATGAAAATATGCTTGAAATGGAAGTCGGGGAAGAAACACGGAGGTGGCTGATTTAATAAGACTCGATCACGGACGCGATATGACTCAGAAATGACAGATTGGAAAAAAGGCAGACAAGGCAACCTCAGAAGCGGGGGCTGTGCCTAGAGGCCTCTGTGGGTGGCCTCCATCTGACACACTTTGGAAAAGCAGGCTCTGGACGGAGCAATCAAGCCAAGTTAAGGTTGCCACCTGATCGCCTCTGCCTGGAATTTTCAACCCTCGCTGCAGGTCTTCTCATATCAGGCTAGAGGAGGGTGCCAGACGCATGCACAGGCGCTGCAAAAAGGTGATTCGCGATGCTGATAAGGATGAGGTGGCGGCACGAACCGCTCCAGGCCAAGCATTCTAACCGCTGTGGCATCATCCTGGCCAATGTCTGTTATGGGTGGCCAGAAGCCTTGTTCGAATTCCCATGCAGTTCATTGGCCGACCATATGCAAAGCCCGAATATCTCGACCAGGGGTCTCAGCCGCAGTTCAGGGAGGGCTTTATATTTCTCAAATGCGTGCTGGAGAGAAATAAGGAAATAAGGCTCTGCTCAATTGACAGTTGAAATATCAGCCTTCATACGTTATAAACAATCAAAAGTTTTGCCTGGTATCCCCTCGCCTGAAATATGCCTTAATTATATCATAAGCCCCTGCTTGTTCATATGGGCCATGGTCAACCCTTCCAAACCACGTTCAAGAGTGAGGGGAACGAGGAAGACCACTGCATATGTGACGTCACTCAAGAGTCGCAATGCATCTCGAAACCAACAATCACCAAAGCCATCAACGGTGTCTCATCATGAGCCTCTGGGTATCCCCGAATGGGGAGTAGCCCCATCTCGATCCGATATCGCCTTAAAACCTGGGACAGAGCAAGGGTCTATCCATACTTCAGTGTTATCTCAGATAGAAAGCACATCAACATTTCGGAGTATCTCTGACATGGGACATAGCCAATGGCTTAAGTCATTAGTTCCTTATCGGGTTTCTGCCAGTATGTCTGGAGAGGTCCAAGATTCGGAACCTCCAATGGCTGACGTCGACTTGTCCTCTGTCTGGGTAACATTGATGAATGCGAGCAGGACACCCGCCATTGATCATACTGGTAAGCAAGCGTTTATACCTCTGGGACAGCTCCTTCGGATTCTAAGCCCAAGGAATGTTGAAAAGATACTCAGTCAAAAGTTCATGGCTGAAGATCTCATAAGTCTTACCAACGAGGTATATGGAGCTGATGGCAAACCAAAAAGACTGAAGATCATGGCTACATTGATTTTGGTGAATGGACTTCATTTTCTACTAGACTTTGTCGCTGCAAAGATAGAAGATAGCAAGCTCCCACTTACCGTTCAGCGACAGGGACAACAGCCCATCTTATATGACCGTGAAAAAAACGAGATAGAGTCTTCAAGGAATTGGGCTTGGTCCTATCCCGACGCGGAATATTTTACTATGAAGCAGATGCAGCTATGCAGTCTGTTCTGCACTATCAATGACGAAGGGCAGTTCATGGATCATTTTCGACTCCCCGCCGATTTTGTCTTGCCGTTCGTGGATTCTAATCCCCCCGAAATTCGGTCCGGAGGGTATGGCAAAGTCACCAAGGTCTTTATTGAGCCGTCGCATTTGTTATACCGGGGTAAATACCCAAAACCAGAGTGTTTTGCTATCAAGGCTGTTCAGCACAGCTCGATAGACCACCCGAGTGAAGCAGACTCTCTTGCAAGACGACTGGTCATCAAGAAACTCGAAGACAGAGAGCACCTTCATCAGCTTCTTTTTTCCTTTCGTCGAGCTGACTATTACTACCTCGTTTTCGAGTGGGCTGATGGCGATCTGACTGATCTATGGGAGAGAATGCCAACCTTGTACAGCCCTGATGTCTATGAAGACGCGTGTTGGTTCTTTCTTCAATGCTCTGGTATTCTGAGGAGCTTGGGCAGCCTTCACAAACAACGCTCGTCCTACACCGCCAGCACTTTGGAGGAAAGAGTTCACGTTGCGCTGAAAGGAAACTATGGACGGCACAGCGACATAAAGCCGCAAAACCTACTTTGGTTTAGTAATTATCAGGGCGATAGGAAAGATCATCTTGTCATCGCAGATCTTGGTCTTACTCAGTTCAACACGTCACAGTCCAAGTCCCATGCGTCATGGGCTGGTATTAAGGGTTATACACAAACCTACAAAGCACCTGAGAGTGAAGTTAACGGTGAGGTTGGAACCAGATACGACATCTGGTCTCTTGGCTGTGTGTTTCTAGAACATGCGTCTGTGTTTCTGATGAAGGACAAAAGTTGTGTCGAGGCCTTCTCAGGCAACAGAATAAAGGAAGATCATCTTCGAAACAGAACTGGAAATTATCATAGCGATACTTTCTACAACGTGGTCACGGAAGAGGATTCTACAGACACGAACAGACCGATTGGAAGCAGTTACAAACGGGGGGAGGTCAAAGAGGCAGTTCTGACAGTAAGAATTATATCAGAATCAATCCTACAGCATGGGCTAATAACTCATTTTCATAGATGATTCAGGTTCTAAAAGACCATAAGTTGTGTGCTCCTTCGATGTGTGACTTCTTGGATCTCATCAGCGAAGCGATGCTAGTACCGAATCAGTCTAATCGATATACTGCAGACATAGTCTCGAGAGCTCTCAGAGATATCCAGCTCCGCTGTGCACAGAACCCCAGGTACGCTTGCTTATCAAGGCATGTGCCATTGAAGGACCAGTTGAAGTCAATGCCCGAAAGCCACATTCCTTCAAGACAGTCTCAGATCTTGGTAGGTATCTCAGGAGGGCAAGAAGGAAGCAGGGTCAACTTTGACTCGTCTCACACGGACTCAACCGGGGATCCTGGGGCCACTAATCCAGAAGCGTTGAAGATGCTTAATGAGCTACACCACATGAGCAACGACATCACTTTATCCCCTGACAGCCTACAACTGCAGATACCACAGATTCAGTTCGATGGGTCTGTAGCAGGGCTTTTGCAAGAGTACAGCCCTATCAACGATTTAATCGATGGATTAAAGTCCCTCTCCATTAGAGAAAGGACTTGATGGTTATTATACATCTTGGTGGCTTTATGGTTATACCTTGGGAAGTACAACTTTAATAGACTTGATACCCATTCTCTATATCATCCCGTCTGTTTTCTTCTGAATTAATGGGGATATTCAGTGAGCAGGATAGCGCCTCATAGTGGCCAAATACATGACACCAGCAACGGCGTTATTTGCATTTGAGGCCTGTAGCTGATGGCCTATAATCACAGCACGGAGTTCGACTTCAGTATCCATGGTCTAATAACATTATATTGCCCTTTGGTGTCTATAGCCCTTTCTATTCTATTCTATTTATCACATCCGTTCCTTCAGACCTCACCGCGCTTGTCACTGACGTCCTCGAGGTTCTCTGATTGGCTCACTTCACCCTTGACATCAGATCTGAATTGCTGCTCCTCCTGCTTTAGTTGCTCTTTGAGGATCTTGTCTGCCTTCCAGATTGGCTTGATCTTGAAGAGTCTGTAAACTTGCTCCAATGGAATTCCACTGGTCTCGGGAATCAGGAAGAAGGCGAAGATGAAGGCGAAGAATGACAGAGTCGCAAAGAACATATAGACACCGTATCCCATTGCAGCAAACATCTGCTCTGTGAAACGCGAGACGAGGAAGTTGAACAACCAGTTGCTGGCGGTTGTGCAGGCTTGAGCGAGGGATCGGAAACTGGGGTCGAAGAATTCCTTGAAACTAGTTAGACAATGGAAAAGTAGCTATGATGGAAGACTTACAGAGTTAATGACCCAGGGCGTACCATTCCATGTTGGAGTGTAGACGGCGGTCCAGAGGTAGAAGAATACGATAGCAGCGATACCACTGCCAGTCAAATGATCCTGGGGGTTCTTGGTAGGGTCGACGACGTAGATGTATGCACCCAATACCCACATACAGATAGAGCCAGTGATACCACCGATAAGTAGAAGCTTTCTTCGACCAAGCTGGTCAACAAGGAAGAGAAGCCAGACAAAGGTCATCACAGCCTTGACGACACCAAAGATACCTGTCATTACGTTTACGGTGTCATGCTGAACTCCAATGCTCTGTGCAAAGTTAGATTGATACTAGCACAAAATGCGATCACGGTTGTAAACTTACCGAGAACACAGTTGGGGAGTAGTAGTTGATGGCGTTAATTCCAGAGCCGTTCTGCCAGAAGAACAGCATGCATCCCAAGAAGAGACGCCACATCATGTTTGGTCGATCCTTGAGAGCTTGGAAAGGCTTCCAGAGTCCAATACCAACAGTCGACTTCTGGATCTCGTGAGCATGATCAATGGCTGATACCTCTTCCGTGATATATAGATCGGTAGGTGGGAGCTGTCGAATCCAGCAAAGGTTCTCCATGGCCTGTGCTCTACGTTCCTTGAGGAACAGCCATCGAGGGGACTCGCGAAGCCAGAGGGTTCCGAGGAAGAGAAGACCCGATGGGATGATCTGGACGGCGAATGGGACGATCCATTGTTGGTGGCTTTCGGGCATGTGCTTCTGGACACCATACTTCTCAAGGGTTAGCAGACGTGCAATGTGCAAAGGGATGAAGGATTGACTCACGTTGATCCAGAATCCTACGAGGCCACCAATCTGCCAGCCAAGCTCGTACAGACCGACCAGACGACCTCGGATAGCAGGAGGTGCCAGCTCGGAAATGTAGATCGGGATGATGTTGCTTGCAAAACCTGTTCCAAGACCTGACAATACACGACCTGCGTATAGGATTCCTAACCCAGTGCTAGAGTCGGCACCGCACTGAAGACCAGCTCCAAGCGTGAAAGTAGCGGAAGCGATGGCAAGACACCATTTGCGGCCAACCCAGTGGCTGAGAACGTAAGTGAGAAGCGCGCCAAAGAAGGCGCCAGCGATGAAAAGCGAGACAATATTCTCACTGATCAAGTTTCGCTCCTCGACAGTCTTCGTATCGATCCCAAACTCCTTCTTGAACGAATCGAGCGTGATAGTTGTACCAATGAAGGCACTGGTATAACCGATCATGTTGGAACCGCACGAGGCAACAACGGCAAGCACATAAATGCGCCAGTTGTACACCGAAGGCGGCGTCGGCCTATCTTCAGCAAGAGTGAGGATACCCATGGTTGCAAGGTCAGTATGTCCGTGAGTTATTCGAGCAGAGGAGCTGTCGAGATAACAAACCGACTCCAGATCAAGAGCTTTATAGGAATCAGTGGGATCCGGGGCCCCGACTTTGAAATGGTGAGTCTTTGTTCTTCCCCATCCTGACAAAGTTTTCTTCTCCATGCGCTACGTTACAAAGATGCCCACATTGCTCTGGGGCGCTGGAGTCGATGGAGCAAATGAGTCGGGCCGGACGAGCGTTTTCCCCGTATGGGGCAACGAGATGAGATTGTCGTCGGTGTGCTTCCGCTATCTGATCAATTCATTCACGTAATTTCGACTGAGCTTAATGAGCTTAAATGATTGGTAAAATCGGCAAATTGAGTCGTCCAAGAACTTGTTCCTGAGTCGCGTTGACGCCTCTTACGGAAGTGCGGCTTAACGGCGCTTGGCTTCCAAGCCATTTGAGCCTCACATTGAGCCTCAACATCCACTATCACCGCCAAGAACAAGCCATTTACCGCTGTAGAACCAGTAAACCTCTCTGGAAAAGGCCTAGAAAGGGACCTCGCCCTCGCGTAACCCCTACTATCCCCGTCCAATACCCAGACCCCGGACCATCCGGAGATCAGCGCGGAGAAAAAATCTCCAGGCGCTTCTGAGCCTCCGGCAAAACCTTTACCCCACAAGGTATGAGTCTTTTCTTCGCCAGAGGGATAAAAGCTTCGATGGGCCACGTCAAAGCTCGAGGGTGACACCAAAATCGGGTACCGGCACGTCTAGCTGATCAATCGCAGCGTTATCAATGGCATCTGAGAGGACCCTTGACGTCAGTTGCGTTGGGGGAGTTATGCGTGACCCCAAATTCCCCGAATTCTGTGGTTGAACCTTGATCCGGGGCCTCCATGGGGGAATAAACATGGAGATTAGCTATGCATAGACTAACAAACCCGAGGAGATGACTTTATCAGTAGAGAAAGGATTCAAATGCCGAAGGAAACTTCTCAGCGCGCATGGCCGAGCACAATTGATATCCACTACAACGGCCAATGAATTGACCGCCGTCATCGGATGTACCCTGAAAATGTTTGTTGTGAGACGCGTGTGCGCCATACCAGAACGACAACAAGCAATGCTTTCAGAAAACTGCTGGATGGAGAGTTTTTCAAGTGGCAATAAGAGTGTCAGGTTCACTTCTGAATTGGCAATTCTTCCCATCTTAGTCAATATAACTCATTCTGGGATTGTTACCAGCCAACAGACTCTTTGTGGTTAGCTAGAAATGTTCATCTCCCTTCATCATCTGTCTCACCTAGTAAGAAATCACGCTATGTGCTCGAGTAAAACTACACTAAAGAGATGAGAATCAAGAGGAAATGGAAGCAGTCTCGATAAATCGGAACATCTCTGCTTTGACTTCCCGATCATTCCGCCGTAGCCTTATCTAAATAGTCAAGGTAACTACCTAACTACCCTGGATGAGTATGAGGCCTGGTACTGGTGGATACGCGTAAAGTACGCGATTAGGCAGGTCCTGAATTTGTTGGGACATTGTCAGCTCAACCAGCAGCTTTTCCATACAACTCATGACTCCAACAATCGCTGTCGCCATGGCTGACAAACGTCCTTTCAGAGTTGTGATTGTAGGCGCGAGTGTCACGGGGCTTAGCCTGGCAAACATGCTCCAGGCCAATGGCATCGACTTTCTGGTGCTGGAGGCTTATCCCACTGTAGCGCCTCAGGTCGGGGCTAGCATCGGGTTACTGCCTCATGGAAATCGTATCCTAGATCAGCTCGGCTTATATGAAAAAATCATGGGAATCGCGCCTCCCATGCAGGCTTTCAATTTCCGAGACACAAATGGTCAAATTCTAGCCTGTCATCGAGAGATGGATAAGCGCATTATCGAGAGGTCAGTACCACCACGTATCCTAAACCTTCCTTGACTGACTCTACAGCTGAAGGCATGGATACCCCATGGTCTTCCTCGATAGGCAGATGCTTCTCAAAGTACTCTACAACAGTATAAAGGACAAGACAAAAGTCTTGACAAACAAGCGAGTTGTCAGGACTGAGTTGGTCAATGGGGGAGTTCATGCAATCACATCAGACGGAACGATTATTGCTGGTGACATTCTTGTTGGAGCAGATGGCGTGCACAGTAGAGTACGCTCGGAGATGTGGAAGCTAGCTGGCAGGCTATCGCCGGGGCTCTTTGACCCAAATGAGCATGAGGGTGAGTCCAGCTACATTAAGCCTAACAATACGTTGACTGATGGGCACAGCACCTCCCTGTGAAAACAGCTGCATCTTCGGTATGTCTAATCCATGTCCTGGTATCAATCCAGGCGATCTACATTGCGTATTCAGGAATAGCTCATCGTATCTCGTTACTGGAGGTCCCCACGGGCGAGTCTACTGGTTTCGGTTCCAGAAGCTTCAGGAGAAAGTTCATGGCTCAGCTATTCCACGCTATAGCGAGAAGGACCTTCAAAAGGCGCTGTCCGAATCTGCTGACGACAACATACTGCCGAATCTGAAGTTTTCAACACTTATTGACAACAAAGTGAGCGCCGTCATGACTCCACTGGTGGAGTATGTCTATAAGCAGTGGCACTTCGACAGGATCATCACTCTGGGTGACTCGGCGCACAAGGTAAGTCCCAAAGAATGCACGATATGCACCGGTCTGACACTTGTCACAGTTCCATCCAGTGGGTGGCCAAGGTGGCAACGCTGCTATTGAGAGCGCGGCTCTACTGACGAACAACCTCGTGAATGCACTCGAGCAGAGCCTTTCAGGACGTCTCACCACCGTCCAAGTCGAGTCCATGTTTGCAGATGTCCAGTCTCGGCGCAAGCCCAGGCTGGCACTCAACCATCGTTATTCACATAACCGCGCGAACACGGAAGCACTCGATACGCCTCTGAAGAAGCTTATGGTGATCCATCTCCTTCCGCTGATAGATGAGCAAGTCGTCACTCTTGGCTATTGCTCTCAGCATCCTGGTGGGGAAATGCTGGATATGCTGCCAGTGCATCACCATGAGAACTTGATACCATACAAACAGGAACTGCTTTGCGAGCCAACGTCAAGAGGCAGCATACAATGGGTACTAGTGGTGACGTATGTGGTCTTCACAGTCATCGCAGCCTCTGCAGGAACATACGGTCCTACTTTAAGCGATGGATCTGCTCCGCATGACCATTGGATCGACAAGGCTTCGATATTGAGTCTCGAGGCTCTAAAGGTCAACGCATTTGGCCATTCTATCCAGCCCATTGCCATTATCATGATTGAAGGCTATCGCGGACGAAACAGACTCACGCCTCTTGGAATGTAGGAAATCTTTCCTTGGGCAAGCAAATTGAATACTGATGGTGTCTAGACCTGCCTTATGGCTCATGCTCGTTCAATATGCCGGAATCGGAATCACCATGCCGTTATACTATCTCGTCTACACCTTGATATCTGATGTCGAGCTTTACTGGTGGCCTCTGAGAAGATTTGTTCCTGTACGACACGCCAAACATATCCTGTCCGCGTACGTGATGTCGGAAGCAATTCATTTCGGTCCTGTCTTGTCAACAATCCAATTGTCCAACTGGATGCAAGCCGCCAAGTCATTTTGGCCCCTACTGGTTCCCGTATTCGTCGGAATGTTGGGATCTTTTGGCAGCCGCCAAACTGCATTGAATCTGAGCAAAACACTCAAACTCGAACTAAAAGTGCTTGGCAGAATATACATGCTTGCTGGACTTTTCGGCACTTTGTGTCATTGGTTTGCCATCATGCAAGCCATTCGCAACGCTGACCTCAACATGATACTTAGCTTTAGTCAGCCGGCTTTAATCGACGAAACACGCCATATGCTAGTAGCACGACATGCTGAAGTTGGTATGTACTTCCTAGCATCATATGTGTGGACATTTCAAGCTGTCTGGGATTTGAACAGAGTTGGCCGAGCCAACATGAACCTGTTCTCTGCATCACTCTGGATCTTGCTGGCGCTTGTGAGTTTTGGACCCGGTGCAAGCGTTGCTGGTGTCTGGTACATAAGAGAACATGCTATGTCACGGACAAGCTTCCAGAAAAAACAAGCGGCCAAAAATACTCAGTTTCATGATGGCGACGCCGTCATGACTGGGGCCTCTGGAATAACTTCTGGTTGAGGTTTAAGGTATCTGATAAGATAAATAGGGTCGATAAGATAATCTCTTATCGCACGTGCCCGGATGCTGATGGGGTTGATAGCAGTCTTTGGTCAACTGCCCATCGAAGATAAGGTTAAAGTCTCAGCCAGTATCTCAGTTCGCAAAATAAGATGATGAACTCAAGACAATAATACACTCAATTTCTCTCAATCACAGAACATGGAGGAGAACGCGCGTCGGCCCAGTCCCATGCCGGCGCGGCCTGGATCTCGCAAACGCGTCGCGCCGGTAATCTCCGTGCTAACCCTATGCCTCTTCGTCAACCTGTCAATGAGCCTCTATCAACTCCCCTCAAATCGATTGATTGAGAGGCGCCTTTGCGTAGACTACTACCGCCAGAATGATCCGTCACAGATCCAGCCGGGTGACAGCGTTGATGAGAAGCTATGCAAGATTCGCGAGATAGAAAAAGACCTAGGTTGGATTCAGGGCGTGATGGAGACGCTCTGGGTCGCCGGAGGTAAGTCACCCATGTACTCAATAGCACCTAGCCTGCTAACGCGATGAAGACTTTATCATGACTATACCCCTCAGCTTTCTGGCTGAAAAATGGGGCCGTCGAGCAATCCTCAGACTGAACCTTCTTTCGCGTTCTTTCATGTTGCTATGGGCTATCATAGTTGGATCTTTCGATACCCTGCTTCCAACCAAGGCCATCGTGGTCGGCCCGGTGCTCTCAGTCCTTGGTGGAGATTGCGTCTTCAACTCTCTTACCTACGGCCTTGTCTCGAATTTAACGGACGACCATGTCCAACGAGCTATCTACTTCGGATACATGAGCTCAGTGTCTTATGTCGTAGCCCTACTTGGGCCTGCACTAGCTTCATCTACCATGACTCTATCGCTATGGCTACCGTTCTGGCTCGGCATATTCTTGCTGTCATTGGCTGTCCCTAGCATACAGATGCTACCTACGCAGGGGAACACAGACATAGGAACCGATGGTGATGCTGAGAGCCAACATGAACCTCTCCTCTCATCGCCTCGTATCAAAGCCCAATCCCATCATGAGCCACTACTTCAGTCTGTCATTGACCACCTTCAGACCATCAAGACCATCATCGTCAGCCACCCAAAGAACTTTAGCTTGTTACTGTTCAGCTTCGTGCTCACATCCCTTGCGAGCTCAGACACAAAGCTCCTTGTTCAGTATATATCTGCACGTTACAAGTGGACATTTGCTTCCGCTGGGTATCTCTTATCTGGAAAAGCAATCGTCAACTTCACGCTACTCACCATCGTTATTCCCAAGCTTTTGCGATCTGCACGCCAGGTGCGACAAGAAGATGCAGCTGAGGTAGCGGATAAGTCAAATATCCGAAACGCTATGTACTGCCTCGTTGCATCTGTATTCGGCGCGTTGGGGATCGCCATTGCGAGCGAGATATGGATATTAATCCCCTCTATGTTTGTCTACGCTCTCGGCTCTGCCCTTCCTATATTCACTCTATCACTTCTTAAATCTCCCGTCATCTCGCCGCCTCCTTCCCCCGATTCGTCCGATCCTGAACCTCACATTTTCTCTATTGTCATGTTGGTAAAGACTGTTGGTTCACTTTTAGGGGCGCCTTTGATGGCGGGGCTCTGGGTACGCGGCCTTGGGATCGGGGGCATGGCTCTCGGTATGCCGTTCTTCGTCAGCCAGGCGTGTTATGCTGTGGCCATTTGGGTTTTCGTAAACATAGAGGTAGACCGTGATGTGTTGGCTGCTGCCGAGCGGAGGAGACGCAGCCGGGACTAGAGCTCAGGAAATGCCAAAAGATACCCACTGCCAAACCTGGCACATTTGCGATCTTCTAGCCCTGTTGAACTGCTTCGACTACTCAACAAGAACGGCTGGGCGGGGCCGGCATGGTCACATTTCACAACATGCAAATTTCGGCCACATGAATAGTTGCCTCAGGTTATTTCTGGATGAAAGTGCTCATCAAGTTGCAAGGTTCAGTATGTTTCTGGAGATGATATTCGTGTCCCTGGACTCCTGAGACATGCAGTCATCCACCAATATCACCGCAGCCGCCCTCAACAATTATGACCCGCACCAGGATCACTGCCTCAAATACTACGTAGATCAGTCTAATGTCCGGAAATAGATGGATACAAAAAGTAGAATGCTATAGAATCCGCGTATAGGAGTTGGCTGCCATGCAAGTGAGATTCGACGGCATGTTCAATTCTATCTGCCAGCAAACAATTTACTTATCACCTAAAACGCTGCGATGCAATGACCTTAAAATAGACTGAAAGAAGCTTTTTACTGCAATTATAAGCATAAAAACATTGCCAAGTAAAGTTCGGCGAAGTACGCCAGAGGTAAGATCGCGCGGTTAAGCTTAACCCTAGTCAGGGGTCGCGTTTCAGCATCGGGGATTTCCTTCACAGACTGACCAGTGATCGACGCGTCGTCTCATTTGCCTGCAGGGATCCTTCACAAAACATTTCCCTCTGATAGGCGGCAATATTCGTGTTTGAAACGAGCCGCATGGGCTGTATCAATTAAGAATTTTGCCATGTCAAACGGTGGGTTGTTTCAGGCAGAATGATCCACCTATCCACCTATCTTCAGAACGACAAGGCGAATTCGGGAATGTGGGCAATCCGATCAACGAAAACTTGGCTTATGGGGCCATCTGGGGTGTATGTCACTGAGTTAACGAATGATTCCCGGCAAGTGACACAGCTATAAGTTTCCAAGACCTCTCCTCCATTGAGCTCTCTTTTTGTTCTGTGTCTCATCATCACTTTCTTTGCATTTTATTTCACTCTTTCGACAAGCTGTGCTTGGTCATTCTTTACTTGTCTTAACCATTCCTAAAGTATTTACTGGTTTGATACCATTTTCTGTCTTTCAACTCATTTTTCTTCACCTACCAAGCATTCTTTCGTACCAATCATAAAAATGCAGTACCGTGTGATCATGGCGGCCACTCTGGCCATTGGTGCTTATGCCGCTCCCGCTCCTCTCATTACTGGAGCTCCATCCCTCTCCCGTCGTCAGGATAGCGAGGGTGGCTCCGGTGGTTCTGGTGGAAGCAGTGTTCTCGATGCTCCCATGACCATCGCTGCCGGTGAGTCATTCGACGGCGCCAATGCTATCTTCGACCGTGGTGTTTCTTGCACTGGCCAGGAGGAGGGCGGCGACTCTGATGCCGTCTTCATCCTCGAGAAAGGCGCCACTCTTTCCAACGTCCGCATTGGTAAGTTCAACCAGTCATTCTTATTCCTTGCCTGTCCTAACTGTTACAGGTCCCAACCAGATTGAGGGTGTTCACTGCAACGGTGGTTGCACTCTGAACAACGTTGTCTGGGACGCCGTCTGCGAGGACGCTTTCTCCATCAAGAAGCAGGAAGATGGTGAGACCACTACCATCAACGGTGGCGGCGCTACTGGTGCCGAGGACAAGGTCATCCAGCACAACGGTGGAGGTACCGTCATCATCAAGGACTTCGAGGTCTCTGACTTTGGCAAGCTCTACCGCAGTTGCGGTAACTGCAAGGAGATGCCCGCCCGCCACGTCGAGATCTCCGGTGGTTCTGCCAGCAACGGAAAGATCCTCGTCGGCATCAACCCTAACATGGGTGACACCGCCAAGATCTCCGGCATCCAGCTCACAAACGTTCCCAAGGAGTGCATCACTTTCGAGGGTGTCACTGACGGCAGTGAGCCCAAGGAGGTTGGCACTTGTGACTCCAATGCTGGCTCTGGTTCCGGCTCCGGCTCTGGAGACTCTACTGAGGCCCCTGCTACCCCTACTACTCCTGCCGATGGCTCTGAGACCCCTGCCGCATCTGAAGTTGCTGACCCTGTTGAGACCTCCAGCGACGGCTCTCAGGGTGACGACCAGTCCGGTGACGACCAGTCCGGTGACGACCAGTCTGGTGATGACCAGTCCGGTGACAGCAATGATTCTGAGAACGATGATTCTGATGATGACAACTCTGACGACAACTCTGACGATGAGAACAAGGAGGAACAGTCTGACAACGAGAATCAGGAGCAAGGCTCTGAGTCTGAAAACCAGCAGGCCCAGCCTTCTCAGCCCAACTTCAACTTTGGAAGCGGTGGCTTCGGTGGCTTCTAAGCGAGCCTTAGAAATGGGTTGGAGACATCGAAAAATGTACCCAAGTGCACCAGCCGGATGTACTTGACGGCGTCAACCGCAGCCAAAAACTTGTGTTCTTGTATCTATATAGTTAATACTTATGGGGTTAAGACAATCAGTGAGGCGCTACCATTGCTTTACTCTTCTGCGACATCATGTTCATGACCACTAACGCTTATCAACGTGGTTCCTGGTCTAATTACCACGAACGACCCGATAAATACTTGATGGAACAGAAATACTCAGCACTGACAGAACCCAAACCAGCATAAACTATTCCAAACAGAGTAGTCGCCGGAAACAACACGCTGCCAAGCAAAAAACGCGTAAGACCTAACCCCTTTTGTAGTGAAAACAGGATGAGAATGCGCGATTCGTATCCGACAACTATGCGAGACTTGCATGACTGTCAAAAATCACAGCTTTGCGAATTAAGTGGTGATCCAGGCCTGGGGCTGAGCTCAAAACTGGAACAACTCGCTTCGAGCGATCTCTTGTCGACTGCCAATAGGCCAATAACGAATTGACCGCGCCGCTTCTGAAGGGCCAGTTTTGCAAGCGTCCTTGATAATGCATTATTTGGTGGCATGTTATTTCCTTGGCGGTAGGTCTTGGGTGACGTATTCGTCAACCCTCTTCATCCATCCCTAGGCATATCAAGCATGCTCACACCCTCTTGATCAAGACTGTTCAGAAATCGACAATATTTCAACCACAATAATTCTCTGTACTGCAGACTTTGAAGAAATAAATGCCCAAATTTGCATGTCTTGGTAAACATCTGACATAAGCAAATCTAGGTCGTAATCTGGAAACTCACGATGCTATTGGGTCAACATAGCCCCGAAGGATTCAGGCCAAGCGGCGGGTAATGACTTCGCTCATTTCGCTAGCCCAACTGCGCCTTTTGCTCGGCTCACGCTGCCTAGCGCGTTACAATTTTTGTCTAGTGATAAAAACTTCGCGTCAGCCCAGTTCCCAAAGTTGCAGTGACCTTATCGATCTTCTCCACACTCGTTTCTTATTTCCGTCGTAACACAATGGGTGCACTCCAGAAAGCTGCTGGACTTGTGCTATTTTTGTCCCAGTTTGCACCTGTCCAGTGTATGAAGCTGGACAGCAAGGATGGTATTTTGAATGCGTCCAAGGGTCTTGCCGGGGATCTCATCAGTTTCTACAAGGGCAATGAAACTGGTCAGACTCCTGGTCTTCTGCCCGAAAAAAGGATGGGAACAGATGGGTATTATTGGTATCAGTCGGGTGCTTTCATGGGTTCCTTTGTGGACTATTGGCAATTGACAGGCGACAAAACCTACAACAACCTCGTTACGGAGGGCATCCAATGGCAGGTTGGCAAGGGAAAGGACTTCATGCCAGCCAACAACACAGCAAGCATCGGTAACGACGACCAGTCCATTTGGGCATTTGCTGCCCTCACAGCCGCCGAGTGTGGCTATCCCGAACCCTCCGAGGGTCAACCTCAGTGGCTCGACCTTGCCATTGCGGTCTGGGAAGAGCAACGCGCAAGATGGGACACAGAAGTTGAGCAGAAAACCTGCAATGGTGGGCTTCGATGGCAAATCATGATGACCAATGCTGGCTTCGATTACAAGTCGAGTATGTTACCTCGTCAAATTCAGTCTGCAAGTCACTAACCTTTCTAGCACTTGCCAATGTCCTCTTCTTCAATCTTGGTGCTCGTCTCGCCAGGCTCACATCCAACGACACATACGCCGACTATGCCTCAAAGACCTGGGACTGGCTCGAGACCAGTGAGCTCATCGACAAGGAGACCTGGGCAGTCTATGATGGTGCTCAAGCTACAAAGGCTACCAAGAATTGCTCAAACATCAACCAGATCCAGTGGTCTGCCAATTCGGCGGGGCTGACCATGGGTGCTGCATTTATGTACAACTTTGTAAGCACCCAACTGAATGCTAAGAGGGCTCCATACTGACTGATATCTCCAGACCGAAGGATCAGACGAGTGGAAGAAACGTACCGAGAACCTCGCATCAGCAACCTTGGAAACATTCTTCAAAAAGAATGGAGATTTCAACGAGGTCGCATGCGCGAATAGCAAAGGAAAATGCCCTCGCGACATCGTCATGTACAAAGGCTTCACGCACCGATGGCTTGCAGTGGCCACCCAGGTCGCTCCCTTCACAGCCAGTTCCATACTCCCTGTCCTTCGAAAGTCGGCAGAGGGTCTGAAGGCAGAGGGAAACGGCGACGATGCCATGGAACAGACGTTCTCCAACTTTATTGTCGTTTCCAACCTGTTGATCGATGACTCTTCTGCTCCTGGTCATCAGAATGAGACCAGCAAGACGGAGGAATCCCCCTCTTCGACCTCTAGCCCTGCTTCTAAGTCATCGTCTGCTGAGGCTGAGGGTAACTCTGCCATGAAACTTGCAGGCTCAGGCAGCTTCCTGGCTTTGTCCATTCTCATGATGGCTTCCCAGTGGATCCTGTAGAGTTGGGCTGGAACTCCACCTGATTATCTGCTTGGCTGATGAGAGTCCACGTGTATTAGAGATTTATGATATAAAAACACAAAAAGTGATAGAACAATTTAAAGACATTTCCGTATAATAATCGTTGACCCGGTTTGATACTTAATTCCAACTGAGAGTAAGACAACGTGATCGACTCGGAGCCAAATTTAGGTTCCGGTGGAGACCGACGATAGCTTCTGGGCTTTTGGCCCGCATCGGAGGCTAAGTGGACCTCTGGAAACTTTCCGAAGGTCCGGTGGAATAGGTACCGAAGTCTACCGAAGCTTGAGGTTGGTGGTGGATCATTGCGCGTTGGAGATTATCCAAGCATCAAGTTTGCAATCACAACGACGGGTAGCCAGGTTTGACAGGTTATTGATCATTATATACAATTGCTAGAACTATCAACGCCTAGTGACCAGAGCCGGGTTATGTACAAATCAATGAGAAAGTCTTTACTCTGCTCGGTCAATCGCAGCTGCTTTCCTTGCTAAAATCTCATGATCCCTTGCTATAGTTCGCTCCAAGATTCATTCTTTCAGAGATCTCAATACGATTCTGGCATATACAAATTTCTGCGCATATTTCTTCTCATTTCAGGAAGAGACTGGGTATCCATGGTGTAGTAATGGTATATCGGGCCGTGGTGGAACGTATCATATCGTCATTCGGTGGGATTAATCCCGACGCGATGGCTAGGACAGTCATCTAGAAAATGACAATGTCTTGTTTGTGGTGGTGTGTGCGGTGTTACGGCCACTGCTTATCTATTGTCGGCCAGTAGGGATGGAGATGCCAGACCAGCGAGGAGCGGATGAAGGCTCAAAGACATTGGTGCCCAGAGGAGGGTCACGGCTGGTATTGGTAGCGGAGATGCTGGGTGTCTGAGTGACGATGGTGGAAGTCTCGGAAACGTTGACATGGTTGCCCCAGAACTTATCCATGATGGGATCGTGGACGGCAGAGTCGCGAGTGTTGGACAGGTTGCGGCTGGGTTCAGTGGTGCTCAGTCGTCGAACCTGGGTAAGTCCACGCAGAGCACGAGGAGCAGTGCGAACGCCGCGGGACAGAGTCTGGATGGAAGAGCTCATGATGAAAGTTGGAGATTAGAGTGAGTAGATGGATTTTTTGATCAGATAAGAGATGATTTGGAGTACAGAATCTGGGGAATTCGGACTTCTTTCAATCTACTTATATCCTTCTCGGGCTGGTCCCCGGGCTGAGGGTGCTTCGGCTCGGATGAAGGGAATGCGCCTGGAAAAGGCAATTCCCCGCAACAAAACTCCCCGCACTATCACCGGTTCACTCCGCATTTACCCCAAAGTGGCCTGACATTTAACCTGGAACCCGATGTCGGTAGTTATTTGCCAAGGGCGATGGAAGAGTGACATGTCTGTCTATACAATGAACTTACAGGCTGAGGTACAGAGACTTCGGGGGCTTGCCTCTGGATATCTTGCATCGTGACTGTCTGCCCATGTTCACCCCAAGTTCTTGCAACGTCAGGCCATCCGATAATGCAACGGTGCCACGCGGACATCTCCCTGACCATTGACAGTAAGGCTGGCCGTTGATTGTACCCTCGCTGTTGGTTTCATGACGCCGGTGAACCCTCCTCGTCAGTAGATGGGCGACTGTGGCTTTTTGCGAAAAAGAAGAGACATTCTACTGGGCCATCCAGACAGTTGCGCACATATAGTGATTATCAGGTGCCATGCTCGGTGAACCGAGTCGTTGTTCTTCAACCAAAGATGATGGGTGTGATTCTGTGCCGTGCCGCCGAACTTATCCAGCCAATACCCTTGCACGGCGAGTTCGCCGGGCGGATGATTCGCTGCTTATAGAAGGCTCATCTCCCCTTTTCTCTTGAGTGAGCAGTGCAGCCATGAATTCCATTCACCTAGAAGTTGTTCTTACAGCGATGATATTTGAGGATCATCATAGAACGCAACTTGATATCTCGTTGAGATATCATAAGCTTTAACTATCTATCAATCAATCAGAGAACCCAGGGAGACAGCTAATAACGCGACATGGTATGATCATACTATATTGGCTACACTGGATTGTAGAAGATAACATGAAGCTCTTGGCCCCCCGAGCTAACATAAGGACAAAGAAAATCGAGCTCTAACATAAAGACTTTGTTGAGTAGTTGCTTGCAGATAAAGCAATTTTGGATTGCATCATTACCTTCCAGATCATGGAACCGATACCTTGCGCCTTGGAAACTATTGTTCACCCCGGAAAGCAAAAACGGAAAAGCGAAACGAAATCATGAGAAATTTGCAAGTGGCATAGACAAAAGTGCCTCAGCTTCATGTCGTTCAATGAAGGTTGACGCATGCGATACTTCAAATATGGAAGTCGTTGTTATCAAAGGAGAGGATTACATAGCCCACGGTTTACGGTGGGCGTCGCGAAGGATCGTGTTGGATGTTGTGCATCGTTGTGGGTGAAAAAGGTCGTCTTCGAAGACGTCTCGAGAGTGCCAAGTATGCCCGCTCGCTTATCGGTGTCGAGGTTGGTTATGGCGCTGCTTCCTTTCGTTCATACCTAATGATTGCTATACTCCGTCGTTCCCTTAGCTAAGAGGATCGTCTTTGATAATCGTCTGAATCTAGCGTTTCTGTGAGATTCATAGCCTTTTATGACAAAGAATTCCTGCCACGTCGACCACGGCGAGATTCATTGGTGACTGTCTTGGTAAGGGCGTTATCCACCATGACATCGTCCCTCTTGATACTTCTTCGTGGAATCCAGAAAAGCTGGACTGCTCCAATAACAGCTACAACAACACAGCTGAACCACGCTGACACGGAACCTGACAGAGCATAGAAAACTCCAGCAAGGGGCGGCGCAACGGTACGTGCCAAACAGGCACCAGACATAGCCAAGCCATTGACTCGGCCAAGCACCTGAGGAGATGGCGTAGCATCCTTGATAAGAATGAGAGTAACGGGCGCCACTATCAACCCGCAGAAGCTCTGCATTAACAACGATGCGTATATTCCCAAAGAAACAACGGGTTCGCCAAATGCAGAGAGGAAAGGCATGAGCATGTACGAAGCAGGATACAAGATGATCATGCTCACAAAGGAATGCCATACTCCAACGCGGCTAACAAACACGGGGAAGATGACGGCCTGGATAAATAGACCCAGTACTCCGTTCACTGCGAGATATACGCCGACATCGTGTACGGTGTAACCAAGACCACCGATCCAGTCGATAGCTCCGCGTTTCTCAGAAGGATCGTCGAGTAGATACGTGGCGAGAAGGCTGCTTGCAGCCATCTGGTGATACGAGAAGATAAGCAGTGCGACGATGAGCATCATAATCGTCTTGTTGAACGTTCGTTCACCGGACTTGGCCTGCTCGTCCTCCTGCTCCTCGTTAGGGGGTGTGAGAAGATCCTGGGGAAGGACAATGGAGTGCACAGTTCCGAAAGAAGAGCGGCGGAGGTCGATAAAGTCGTGTTCAACTGCCATTCCAAGACTTGACTCGGCGAAGCGAGGCCGTGATCGGCTGGTGGAGGGTGACATGTGTCGACGGCTGCGAGAAACGGAGGTGCGGACAGCAGAGCGTCGGAGAGGCGTGCGCTCGTCGATAGATTCGAGATCGTCTATGGCAGGGACTTCTTGGTAGTTGATAACGCCGTTCTCGCCCTCGGATCCGGGCTTAACAAGGGTCTCCTCGAGGAGGAAAAGTCCCTGGATGACGGCGATGGCCACCACGGCCACTGAAACGAGGTTAGGAAGCAGATAAGGGTATCGTCCGAACAGTCCATCCTCTGAAAAGATTGAAGGGTAGAACTTGGCGGGTTGAGCAAGGAAACCTCCCATCGCGGATCCGATGATGCCGCCAAGAGTCCAGACGAAAGGCTGCACGGCGTAAGCTTTGGCTGCGAGAAAGTTAGCATTTCCGTGATATCCATGGCTCAAAGAGAAACTTACGCTCATGCTCAGGCAACTTCACCATCTCAGCGACCATAGTCTGCATTACCGACACGTTTCCGTTCAGCGCGCCGCCGACAAACCTTGCCAGAAGAGCAACCCAGTAGCTCTTGGCCAAACCAAAGATGAGACTCGACAAAGCCACGCCAACAAGTCCAAACAAAACAACAGGCTTTCGCCCGACGCGATCCGAAAGAATACCCCATCCCATCGAGGTCAGCGCCTCAGCGACCGCATACGCCGAGACAAGCAGTCCCGCGTAAAGTGAAGCATCTTTCTCAGCAATGCCCAAATCCTTGACCATCACAAACGTGTAGGCCAGAATGGAATTGAAGGCAATCGGCTCCGAAAAGCGACATATTGCTGCAGTCGTGGTTAGCGCTCGTGGGATTATCATGGGTGAGGGGAGGGGCCGTCAGCTATGGCGGTGAGTGAGAGGCGCGCATACCGAGAATTAACAGTTGCCTCGTGGGGAAAGCATTGGGATCTTTGTCTTCCCTTGCTCTCAAATTCATGATATTTACAGCGAATCTTGGGTTTCCTTTCTTCTTCTCTTGAGGAACAAACAGTTTGAGAGCAAGGGCGTCAAGTTGCAGGACCTGAAAGTGAAGAGAGAGTCCAAGAAAGAGAGAAGGAAAAAACTCTTTTGGCGGGCCTCATGACTCTCAAGTACTAAGGTAGCCTAACAGAAAATCCACGGCCGCTGAACCAGTGCGCTTATGGTACTACGGCCCGCAAACCGACTCGGTGCAACGCTACGCTACTGTAGACTAACCCCCCACGCAAGTTTTGCAGCGTTGCCACCCCCCGGTCAATGCAATTCACGACATGCAATGTTTATCACTTGGCAAACGAGGGGAAATGATCCCGGTTCACGGAGAATCTCTGCTAATACTGCGGATATACTCTGCGCATCATCATTATCGGTCCATGCAAGACATGAGCTCATGGAATGGCCGTTGGCCGAGATTGAATGCCTCTGCGCATTCCCCCCGCTCATTACTCAAAATCCCGATAGCCTAGCACCAACACGAATCACTCACTGTAAGAATTTGCTTGTTTTAAGCTTTGAGCTTGACTTGTCGCTGGTGTCTTCTTGACCGCCCGGTTCATGGTCGGATGACAATACAGTAGCCTATGTTACCAAAATGCGGATGATCAGTGGCAAGTCTTCACCGTGAACCTTTATTTGCCACTAACGGGAGGCAAGGCCACTTCCCCTCGTCGTGACTGATGCGATGTTAAACCGCAGGCTCCAGCTGTCAAAGTGTTAAACAAACTCTAACAACCATAGCGCAGCCTGCAAAAAGCGACGACATATCGCATACATTCGCCATACAATTTCATCACAATACCGATCCAATATCAACTGAGACCAATCAAGATTCTTGTCTCACAGCACCCAGATCTTCCGTCGCACACCGTTCTTCTGCCAAGTGACGACCCGCCCATCTTTCATGTGTGGCGAAACGGAAATCGTTCAACCCGCTAACGTCTAGTGGGAGGCGAGCCAATCGACACCGAGTTTTCACAGCTATCATGCGAGCACAATGAGGCTGAAAACGGCAAAGACGATTTCATGCAACAAGACATAGTGGCATCGGTAGATGACAGATCGGATCCAGATCTCAACCGTTTCTCTTAGCTTCCCTATTGAGCTCTGAGCTTACCCTGATCTACAGGCTTCTTCTCACTGCACGGGCCCGGGATACCCGCAATATCGTGACGAGATAAGCACGATTCGGCGCTGGATCCCAGGAATTGACGGCTATATGCAGAGTAATACATCCGGACCAATAAATCGTATTCTGTGAATTATCGGGGAGGTTGAAATGCCTATGATAGCACAGCATTAGTGCATGAATACGATCCTGTCGTGAGCTTGCCAGCTTGGTACTGTTCCCCGCTCGCTCACCGGTCTCTTTAGTTCCTGGTGGCTGGAGACTGGCGCTTCAGCCTTGACAGCGAAAGTCGGTAATTGAGCGGTGTTTGTTCTACAACGCATGATTCAGCTTGTATCCATGGTATAATCCTTGATGATGCACGAATATGATACCAGGTCCCGAAGCCGTGTTACGGGTACTTGGGTACCGTTCCCGTGCGACAGAAGACACGAGACCGTGAATTTCTCATTATGGTACGCTGAAACATAGCATACAAATGAAAATATGCTCGTGGAGATAAATAATGTACAACAAGCACTGATACCAATGAGCTGTGATATTGTGTCCGCCTGTGTATCGTCTCCAATGTCACATTTCGGAGCAAAGCTTCCTAGCCACGACGATTTCTGTTTCTTGTCAAACACTGGTTAATCACCCCGGCATGTGGCTGGCCCTTTGTGCTCATCAAACAAATTGCTTTTGCTCCATGTGCGACAGATCATCTCGAAAACCGGACTGCTGATTCATTATATACGTCTGTATCACGTCGCTAGCAAATACGTTGGGTAGCACGGACTTCGTATTGACCATACCCCTGCAATGTCTCAATATTTTATGCACGGGGAAACAAGCATCTGCAGTCGAAACGTGGTTTTGAAGACTCATTGAGGTTAGTCTTATCGTCATAGAAGGTGAAACAAGCACGGCACAATGTCTTGGGTTGTTGAGCCGTTCCGTTGGTTTCACTTGTAATTTCCTATTCACTGACTTGTCCCTGTATCATATTGTGCGTGTTGCCCTGGTGATTCATCAGAGCGACATCATCGAGATCTTCACAGTAAGTATCCGTTCACTGAAATGAGCTTGCCTCTACATGCTGTGTCACCGTTGTTCCAGAAACGGAGAGTATCCGAGTCAAGGGCACACGGGCTTGGGAGCAGGAAGTGTCCACTTGATTCATGGAGCAGCATAAATATCGATAGCTAAATTTAGCGGATTTCAACAACAAAGGAGCAGTAATAGTAGACAATGACCATCGCGAAAGACGAATGATACTACATATTGGTCTTCCATTTTGGGCCGTCCTCAAGGCTAGGCAAATTTGGTTCTGGGACGCTCCTGGAGTTCCCCATCCAGTATAACATCAACCTTCTCGTTGTAAAAGCAGACCAGTCGTGCAATCGCTGCGCTCTCGAGGGTTGGGTGGTTATAGTACCAGACCAGGTTCTCAAAGGTCTTTCCATCGATGACAATGTTATAGTATTCGGCCTCGCCTTTATACGGACACTTGGATCTGACAGGGCTTTTCGACAGGACAGATTGATCAACAGCAGACAATGGAAGGTAGTACCGAGTCGGCAAACCTGTCTCCAGGAGATGCATGGATGATGTAGCCTTCGCAACAGTTCTGCCGTTGACTTTGACTTCAATGGGACGCGTGGAGTGCAGGATGTCAACGCGTTTGAAGGGATCTTTCGCGTGGACGAAGATTGGTTCGTCTTCCTCAAACCATTGATCTAACATCCGTCAGTAAAATATATCGTCTAGTCATACTCAAAAGCCTACCTATACTGCGAAACTCAATCCGTACCATATCAGAAAGTGCCCCAAGGGTCACATCTTGAAAGAAGCGCACAACGTTGTCCACTTTTGCCTCTTTGATACTACCATGGGCTGGGATCATGAGTTGAGCTATCGCGGCCCTCTCTTTGAGCTCCACCGAGATGTTCTTCTTGTCGACCAGCTTCGCGTTCTTCACATCGATCACCGGCACATAGATAGTGGGGAAACTGTCATGTTCCCAGACATAGACTCCGTGAGTAGTATCCACAATAGTGGTATGGTTGTGAACGGCCCGTAAGCGGCGGGATGTCTGCATCGTCTTGCGGGGACCATGTTCGATCAGACTCTGAGCGAGCTCAATAAGACCGGAGGCACTACTCATGCTTTAATATAACTTGATATGTTTATTTTTTGAGGTTCAGCGTTTCTGAAATTGAGATATGGTAGTTTCAAAGGATGTTGGGGGAAGACAAGTACCCCGCTCAATGACGCAGACAATATTCAGACACTGGTCTTGATTTATAATCATCGCTGCAGGAGACCAATTCGAATATGAGAGTAGGTGTCTATGACATTGAGATAGTTGCTGTCCTTACCTGAGATTCTGAGATACTCCATGGGGTGCATTTCTTCCGAGTTTGACATAAACGTATTGCTCGCTTTACATGGTGATACTAGAAATTCGGTCTGATATAATGAACGCTCTCCGGTACATGGGTACAAACCAACTGGTAGAACGAAATCATGTATTTAAAGCTGTAAGACTTATTTTTGTATTCTTTTGGAGTGGTAATTGGCCCATTCCGGGACCAGCCATGAGCAAGTTGAACAGCCGTTAGTGGATGACTGACACAGACATGATACATCTACGAACTCCATGATCAACGCCAGTACGTTGCGGCGAGGACATGTTTGAATCCTCGGGATTCACTGTAGAAGATGTTAAATCAGCAGCGTTATTGATTAATTGACGGACTGCTACAACGGCTCAGCTACTCACGCTTCAGATCATCTTGACCCTTCATGGAGCTGCGCACCATGACTGAGTTTGATCCTCTCATGAGGCTTCAACATTTATCAAATCCCTCCAAGACGTTATTTCTGGAGCTAACTTCATATGACAAGGTATGCTTTCATCGAAACAATACCTAAGAGTCATTACCTGCCGCAACAACAGATAGAGCAGCAAGCATCTTAACTCCTTCTACAAAGCTTGCCTGTGTCTAGACTATAGTCCCAAGCATCACTTCCGACTCCAGATAAAACCCAAAGACTCCCAGTAGGGTCATATTTCTCTTTCACTCTCAACAGACGAGAATAAAATGCTCCATAGAAATCCTTCTTAAAAGACGGATTATAAGGATTTGCCTCGTTCATATACGCTCCAGTATCCGGCGCCCATTCCTGCCAGAGTTTCTCCTTGGAGTCATTCAGCTCACGTGCTCCTTTCTCCAGTGTTTCCGCCGGTGTAAGGGTAGTGTTGAGAGTCAAACTGTAACTCATTGTATGGAGATAGGTTGATCGCCATGCCGGTAAAAGCGCGCCTCGCATGCTTCTTGGCGTTTTTGCAGGACCTGGTCCACCTTGCAAACCGATCACAGCCATACCGGATCCGTTCAAGTCTGAGTTTGTGATCATTCGCTTGAGATAGCTAATCAGCGTCGTCTGTTTGATTTTGGATGTCTCTCGGCGACCGAGGAGTCGACTGGATGGCATAGAATAAGCTCCGGCCTGGTTTGAACCTCCAGCATTCAAGGCTTCGAAGAAACCCCTGTAGGTAGGATGGACAGTTGTGTTGGAAGCAACGATAGATAGGATGCTACTATCGTTACCATTGAAAGTATAAATCCTATCGATGGCCATCTGAACCAACTTTTCGGTGTCTGTCTTTGACTTGTTGAAGGCATAAAACCCCTGGCTGATGCTGACGCCGGCTTTGTGGTTGCCTTGTACTACCGCTGCACCGGCCAAGCCAGCATCCATAAGATCAGGGAGCAGTCGCAATAACTCTGAGAAAGCATTCCAGGTCCCTCCATACGCGGCTGTGGTGTTACCACGTGGAGATATAGTGAAACCGGTTTCAATGACACTTGGTGCGGGATAGGCTTTCAGCACATATTCAGTAACGATACCATATTGTCCCGCGCCACCCCCTCGAATGGCCCAGAGCAGGTCCTGATTCCGAGTGGCATCGGCAGTGAGTATGTGGCCCTGAGTCGTTACAACTCTCACTTGGTAAATGTTGTCAGCAGCCAGGCCGAAAGTACTGGACAATGGGCCATGACCACCGCCTTGGATGTGCCCTCCCAAGCCAACTGTCGCATCATTACCACTCACAATGACATGATCGTACTTGAGGGCATGACCGACTGCATCACCGTAAGTGAGCCCGCTTGCAGCGATGAGCACGGTGTCTGTCTTATTGGTCCCAGGTACTCTCCAGTCCGAATCGAACTGGACATGTTGCATGTGACGAGTCCAGATGGACAAAGAGTGTGCACCACTAGATCTATAAGAATAGTGTTAGCGAGGGCCAAATATTTGGAGTGACAAGAAATACAAACCTTCCGGATAGGTCATGGCCAGTTCCCTTGACAACGATGCGGATGTTTCGCTCCGATGCCCATTTGACAGCGAGAGCGATCTGTTCGTCGCTTGTCGCATTTACAACATAACTTGGATATCCACCGAGATGGCAACCAGCCGTTTTGTTGTATCCTGGAGCCCCAGGAGGTAGACAGGAATTGTTGGCGTATAATGGGGATGAAATCGACTCGGGAAGATTGGCATGGAAAGTAGACTGAGTCCAGCTGGCCTCAACGATGTTGCAATTCAACGGTGCGTTAAACGGATTTGTTTCGTAACAGGAAGATGCAGCCGGGCGTGTCTTAATTAGACTGCCACTAATAGAGTCGTTCAACGCTGCCCACTCAGCATCAATAGGCCAAGTAGCATCAAAGGGTGAAAGTTTGCATCCTCGCGTCGCCGTTGAGGAAGCAAGAGCTGCTGAGCATAAAGAAAGCGCAAGAAAACGCATGATTTCTGTTTAGTTAATGTAATGCTGAAATCAGTATGGAACTATTCCTTGTTTAATGCACTTCCTCGCCGCAATCGGCTCTTTTATAGCCATTTCAGCCTCGCTAGCCAAGGGACACAAAGTTCCGGGGCTCTCGGACGCAACGGAGAGTGGTTACCTATTCTGGCTTTTTCGTATATCCATCTCCTTTTTCGCATTCTAAGCCAAGGGCCTTGCCTGTCTGTGTATGGTCTGGCTTATGTTTTTGGTATAACGTACATGATAAGCGAGTGTTACAAACAAGCGAGTGTTACAAAAATCTTAACCCTTGAGACAGGAATCGTCATGAGAACACAACAAATCACGCAATCAAGTAAAACTAATCGCTTTCCTCTTCTCCAGACATCGAAACAACTATTTGACACGTTCTCGCATTATGCCCTACCTTGCCGCACGTTCCACAGTTCCTTTCCTTTACTTGCGCCGACCTTCTTTGA